>NC_069510.1:88701926-89046926 GCF_027579735.1 Bombina bombina
GCTTTTTGACCTCTCCTTTTACCAGAATAAACAACAAACAAGGAAGATATTTGTCTGAAATCCTTTGTAGCCTCTAAATAGAATTTTAGAGCACGAACTACATCCAAATTGTGCAACAAACGTTCCTTCTTTGAAACTGGATTCGGACACAAAGAAGGCACGACTATCTCCTGGTTAATATTTTTGTTAGAAACAACTTTCGGAAGAAAACCAGGTTTAGTACGCAAAACCACCTTATCTGCAAGGAACACCAGATAAGGAGGAGAACACTGCAGAGCAGATAACTCTGAAACTCTTCTAGCAGAAGAAATTGCAACCAAAAACAAAACTTTCCAAGATAATAACTTGATATCAACGGAATGTAGGGGTTCAAACGGAACCCCCTGAAGAACTGAAAGAACTAAATTGAGACTCCAAGGAGGAGTCAAAGGTCTGTAAACAGGCTTGATTCTAACCAGAGCCTGAACAAAAGCTTGAACATCTGGCACAGCCGCCAGCTTTTTGTGAAGTAAAACAGATAAAGCAGAAATCTGTCCCTTCAAAGAACTTGCAGATAATCCTTTCTCCAAACCTTCTTGAAGAAAGGATAGAATCTTAGGAATTTTTATCTTGTTCCATGGGAATCCTTTAGATTCACACCAACAGATATATTTTTTCCATATTTTATGGTAGATTTTTCTAGTTACAGGCTTTCTGGCCTGAACAAGAGTATCAATGACAGAATCTGAGAACCCTCGCTTTGATAAAATCAAGCGTTCAATCTCCAAGCAGTCAGTTGGAGTGAGGCCAGATTCGGATGTTCGAACGGACCTTGAACAAGAAGGTCCTGTCTCAAAGGTAGCTTCCATGGTGGAGCCGATGACATTCACCAGATCTGCATACCAAGTCCTGCGTGGCCACGCAGGAGCTATCAAGATCACCGATACCCTCTCCTGTTTGATCCTGGCTACCAGCCTGGGAATGAGAGGAAACGGTGGGAACACATAAGCTAGGTTGAAGCTCCAAGGTGCTACTAGTGCATCCACTAGAGTCGCCTTGGGATCCCTGGATCTGGACCCGTAGCAAGGAACCTTGAAGTTCTGACGAGACGCCATCAGATCCATGTCTGGAATGCCCCACAATTGAATTATTTGGGCAAAGATTTCCGGATGGAGTTCCCACTCCCCCAGATGAAATGTCTGACGACTCAGAAAATCCGCTTCCCAATTTTCCACTCCTGGGATGTGGATTGCAGACAAGTGGCAGGAGTGAGTCTCCGCCCATTGAATTATTTTGGTCACTTCTTCCATCGCCAGGGAACTCCTTGTTCCCCCCTGATGGTTGATATACGCAACAGTCGTCATGTTGTCTGATTGAAACCGTATGAATTTGGCCTTTGCTAGCTGAGGCCAAGCCTTGAGAGCATTGAATATCGCTCTCAGTTCCAGAATATTTATCGGGAGAAGAGATTCTTCCCGAGACCAAAGACCCTGAGCTTTCAGGGGTTCCCAGACCGCGCCCCAGCCCACCAGACTGGCGTCGGTCGTGACAATGACCCACTCTGGTCTGCGGAAGCTCATCCCTTGTGACAGGTTGTCCAGGGTCAGCCACCAACGGAGTGAATCTCTGGTCCTCTGATCTACTTGTATCGTCGGAGACAAGTCTGTATAATCCCCATTCCACTGACTGAGCATGCACAGTTGTAATGGTCTTAGATGAATTCGCGCAAAAGGAACTATGTCCATTGCCGCGACCATCAAACCTATTACTTCCATGCACTGCGCTATGGAAGGAAGAAGAACAGAATGAAGAACTTGACAAGAGCTTAGAAGTTTTGATTTTCTGGCCTCTGTCAGAAAAATCCTCATTTCTAAGGAGTCTATTATTGTTCCCAAGAAGGGAACTCTTGTTGACGGAGATAGAGAACTTTTTTCTACGTTCACTTTCCACCCGTGAGATCTGAGAAAGGCCAGGACAATGTCCGTATGAGCCTTTGCTTGTGGTAGAGACGACGCTTGAATCAGTATGTCGTCCAAGTAAGGTACTACTGCAATGCCCCTTGGTCTTAGCACCGCTAGAAGGGACCCTAGTACCTTTGTGAAAATTCTTGGAGCAGTGGCTAATCCGAATGGAAGTGCCACAAACTGGTAATGCTTGTCCAGAAAGGCGAACCTTAGGAACCGATGATGTTCCTTGTGGATAGGAATATGTAGATACGCATCCTTTAAATCCACCGTGGTCATGAATTGACCTTCCTGGATGGTAGGAAGAATTGTCCGAATGGTTTCCATTTTGAACGATGGAAACTTGAGAAATTTGTTTAGGATCTTGAGATCTAAGATTGGTCTGAATGTTCCCTCTTTTTTGGGAACTATGAACAGATTGGAGTAGAATCCCATCCCTTGTTCTCCTAATGGAACCGGATGAATCACTCCCATTTTTAACAGGTCTTCTACACAATGTAAGAATGCCTGTCTTTTTATGTGGTCTGAAGACAATTGAGACCTGTGGAACCTCCCCCTTGGGGGTAGCTCCTTGAATTCCAGAAGATAACCTTGGGAGACTATTTCTAGCGCCCAAGGATCCAGAACATCTCTTGCCCAAGCCTGAGTGAAGAGAGAAAGTCTGCCCCCCACCAGATCCGGTCCCGGATCGGGGGCCAACATCTCATGCTGTCTTGGTAGCAGTGGCAGGTTTCTTGGCCTGCTTACCTTTGTTCCAGCCTTGCATTGGCCTCCAGGCTGGCTTGGTTTGAGAAGTATTACCCTCTTGCTTAGAGGATGTAGAACTTGAGGCTGGTCCGTTTCTGCGAAAGGGACGAAAATTTGGATTATTTTTAGCCTTAAAATACCTATCCTGAGGAAGGGCGTGGCCCTTACCCCCAGTGATATCTGAAATAATCTCTTTCAAGTCAGGGCCAAACAGCGTTTTCCCCTTGAAAGGTATGTTAAGCAATTTGTTCTTGGAAGACGCATCCGCTGACCAAGATTTTAGCCAAAGCGCTCTGCGCGCCACAATAGCAAACCCTGAATTTTTCGCCGCTAATCTAGCTAATTGCAAAGTGGCGTCTAAAGTAAAAGAGTTAGCCAATTTAAGAGCGTGAACTCTGTCCATAATCTCCTCATAAGAAGAATCTTTATCGAGCGACTTTTCTAGTTCATCGAACCAGAAACACGCTGCTGTAGTGACAGGAACAATGCATGAAATTGGTTGTAGAAGGTAACCTTGCTGAACAAACATTCACACATGCATCTGCATGCCTTGCTTCCCAAAAACAACTGCGCATTAGTGGCGCGAAAATGAGGCTCTGCCTACGATTAGAGAAGGCCCCCAGTGAAAAAGGTGTCCAATACAGTGCCTGCCGTTTCTTTAACATAATTCCCAAGAATAAAATAACTCCTCAAAGCTATAAACTATTAAAAATGCTTATAAATCAATCGTTTTAGCCCAGAAAAATGTCTACCAGTCTTTAAAGCCCTTGTGAAGCCCTTTATTCTTATTTAATAAAAATGGCTTACCGGATCCCATAGGGAAAATGACAGCTTCCAGCATTAGCAAGTCTTGTTAGAAATGTGTCATACCTCAAGCAGCAAAAGTCTGCTCACTGTTTCCCCCAACTGAAGTTAATTCCTCTCAACAGTCCTGTGTGGAAACAGCCATCGATTTTAGTAACGGTTGCTAAAATCATTTTCCTCTTACAAACAGAAATCTTCATCTCTTTTCTGTTTCAGAGTAAATAGTACATACCAGCACTATTTTAAAATAACAAACTCTTGATTGAAGAATAAAAACTACATTTAAACACCAAAAAACTCTAAGCCATCTCCGTGGAGATGTTGCCTGTGCAACGGCAAAGAGAATGACTGGGGAAGGCGGAGCCTAGGAGGGATCATGTGACCAGCTTTGCTGGGCTCTTTGCCATTTCCTGTTGGGGAAGAGAATATCCCACAAGTAAGGATGACGCCGTGGACCGGACACACCTATGTTGGAGAAATTAGGCTTATTCTTAGCCTTAAAAGACCTATCCTGTGGGAGGGCGTGGCCCTTTCCCCCAGTGATGTCTGAAATAATCTCTTTCAATTCTAGTCCAAATAATGTTTTACCTTTGAAAGGAATGTTAAGCAATTTTGTCTTGGAAGACACATCCGCTGACCAAGACTTTAGCCAAAGCGCTCTGCGCGCCACAATAGCAAACCCTGAATTTTTCGCCGCTAATCTAGCTAATTGCAAAGCGGCATCTAAAACAAAAGAGTTAGCCAATTTAAGTGCTTAAAATCTGTCCATAACCTCCTCAAATGGAGTTTCTCTACTGAGCGACTTTTCTAGTTCCTCGAACCAGAAACACGCTGCCGTAGTGACAGGAACAATGCATGAAATTGGTTGTAGAAGGTAACCTTGCTGTACAAAAATCTTTTTAAGCAAACCTAATTTTTTATCCATAGGATCTTTGAAAGCACAACTATCTTCGATAGGAATAGTAGTGCGTTTGTTTAGAGTAGAAACTGCCCCCTCGACCTTAGGGACTGTCTGCCATAAGTCCTTTCTGGGGTCGACCATAGGAAATAATTTCTTAAATATAGGGGGGGGAACAAAAGGTATGCCGGGCTTTTCCCACTCTTTATTTACTATGTCCCCCACCCGCTTGGGTATAGGAAAAGCGTCGGGGGGCACCGGAACCTCTAGGAACTTGTCCATCTTACATAATTTCTCTGGAATGACCAAGTTGTCACAATCATCCAGAGTAGATAACACCTCCTTAAGCAGTGCGTGGAGATGTTCTAATTTAAATTTAAATGTCACAACATCAGGTTCAGCTTGATGAGAAATTTTTCCTGAATCTGAGATTTCTCCATCAGACAAAACCTCCCTCATGGCCCCTTCAGATTGGTGTGAGGGTATGTCAGAACAATTATCATCAGCGCCCTCTTGCTCTTCAGTGTTTAAAACAGAGCAATCGCGCTTTCTCTGATAAGTAGGCATTTTGGATAAAAGATTTGCTATGGAGTTATCCATTATAGCCGTTAATTGTTGCATGGTAATAAGTATTGGCGCACTAGATGTACTAGGGGCCTCCTGTATGGGCAAAACTGGTGTAGACACACTAGGGGATGATGTAGTATCATGTTTACTCCCCTCATTTGAGGAATCATCTTGGGCAATATCATTATCTGTGGCAGTACTGTCCTTACTTTGTTTGGACGCTATGGCACAATTATCACATAAATTTAAATGGGGAGACACATTGGCTTTCATACATATAGAACATAGCTTATCTGAAGGTACAGACATGTTAAACAGGCTTAAACTTGTCAACAAAGCACAAAAAACGTTTTAAAATAAAACCGTTACTGTCTCTTTAAATTTCAAACAGAAAACACTTTATTACTGAATATGTGAAAAAGTATGAAGGAATTGTTCAAAAATTACCAAAATTTCACCACAGTGTCTTAAAGCATTAAAAGTATTGCACACCAAATTTCAGAGCTTTAACCCTTAAAATAACGGAACCGGAGCCGTTTTTAAATTTAACCCCTATACAGTCCCAGCTATAGTCTTTGCTGAGACCCAACCAAGCCCAGAGGGGAATACGATACCAAATGACGCCTTCTAGAAGCTTTTTTAGTGATTCTTAGATCCTCACACATGCATCTGCATGCCCTGCTCTCCAAAAACAACTGTGCAGTAATGGCGCGAAAATGAGGCTCAGTCTATAACTAGAAAGGCCCCCAGACTAAAAAAGGTGTCCCCCAAGATTATAAATGCCAATTGTTAGCTAGAATCTGAAAAATATGCCTCAATAAAGCAATCGATTTAGCCCATAAAAATGTCTACCAGTTTTTTAGCCCTTTTTAAGCCCTTTATTCTTTTATGTTTGACTAAGAAAATGGCTTACCGGTCCCCATGAGGGGAAATGACAGCCTTCCAGCATTACTCAGTCTTGTTAGAAATATGGCTAGTCATACCTTAAGCAGAAAAGTCTGCTAACTGTTTCCCCCAACTGAAGTTACTTCATCTCAACAGTCCTGTGTGGAAACAGCAATCGATTTTAGTTACTGTCTGCTAAAATCATCTTCCTCTTACAAACAGAAATCTTCATCCTTTTCTGTTTCAGAGTAAATAGTACATACCAGCACTATTTTAAAATAACAAACACTTGATAGAAGAATAAAAACTACATTAAAACACCAAAAAAACTCTTAACCATCTCCGTGGAGATGTTGCCTGTGCAACGGCAAAGAGAATGACTGGGGTGGGCGGAGCCTAGGAGGGACTATATGGCCAGCTTTGCTGAGACTCTTTGCCATTTCCTGTTGGGGAAGAGAATATCCCACAAGTAAGGATGACGCCGTGGACCGGACACACCAATGTTGGAGAAATAAAACATTGTGCTCACTCCCGTGGAGTTATTTATTATTTATGAGTCAGCACTGATCAGCTAAAATGCATGTCTATCAAAAGAACTGAGAAAAGGGGGCAGTGTGCAGAGGCTTAGAAAGAAGGTAATATAAATTAGTTATGCAAAACTGGGGAATGGGTAATAAAAAGGCATTATCTATCTTTAAACAATAACATTTTTTTATGTTGACTGTCCCTTTAACACAGCTATGTTTAGCAGTGAGTGCACCAGCTGTGAAATGAGTTAGCAACAGTAACGTTTTATTAATTTATGAGGCATAGATCCTTCAAGCTTTACATAATAAGTGTTACTTATATGTGGGGAAGCTTTTGATATGTTGTTGCATATATCGAATTAGTAAGTTTTAGAGACTGCAAATTCTTAATGGGAGAGGAAATTCAAAATTAAACTTGGAGGATTTAGAGTAGCATGTAATTTTGAGACACTTAAAGTTAATGTAAATTTTGATGCTAAAGTGCCCGGTTTTTAAAAAACAGAATTTATGCTTGCCTGATAAATTACTTTCTCCAACGGTGTGTCCGGTCCACGGTGTCATCCATTACTTGTGGGATATTCTCCTCCCCTACAGGGAAAGGCAAGGAGAGCACACAGCAAGAGCTGTCCATATAGCTCCCCCTCTGGCTCCGCCCCCCAGTCATTCGACCGACGGTTAGGAGAAAAAGGAGAAACGATAGGGTGCCGTGGTGACTAGTGTATAAAGAAAAAGAAATTTTTCAAACCTGATTAAAAAACCAGGGCGGGCCGTGGACCGGACACACCGTTGGAGAAAGTAATTTATCAGGTAAGCATAAATTCTGTTTTCTCCAACATTGGTGTGTCCGGTCCACGGCGTCATCCATTACTTGTGGGAACCAATACCAAAGCTTTAGGACACGGATGAAGGGAGGGAGCAAATCAGGTTACCTAAACAGAAGGCACCACGGCTTGCAAAACCTCTCCCCCAAAAACAGCCTCCGAAGAAGCAAAAATATCAAATTTGTAAAATTTGGCAAAAGTGTGCAGAGAAGACCAAGTCGCTGCCTTACATATCTGATCAACAGAAGCCTCGTTCTTGAAGGCCAATATGGAAGCCACAGCCCTAGTGGAGTGAGCTGTGATTCGTTCAGGAGGCTGCCGTCCGGCAGTCTCATAAGCCAATCGGATAATGCTTTTCAGCCAGAAAGAAAGAGGTAGCAATAGCTTTTTGTCCTCTCCTCTTACCAGAGTAAACGACAAACAAGGATGAGGTTTGTCTAAAATTCTTTGTTGCTTCTAAATAGAACTTTAAAGCACGGACTACATCTAAATTGTGTAATAAACGTTCCTTCTTTGAAACTGGATTCGGGCACAGAGAAGAAACAACTATTTCCTGGTTAATATTCTTGTTGGAAACAACTTTTGGAAGAAAACCAGGCTTGGTACGCAAAATAACCTTATCTGAATGGAACACCAGATAGGGTGGATCACACTGCAAAGCAGATAATCCAGAAACTCATCTAGCAGAAGAAATAGCAACCAAAAACAGAACTTTCCAAGATAGCAACTTGATATCTATGGAATGTAAGGGTTCAAACGGAACCCCCTGAAGAACTGAAAGAACTAAATTTAGACTCCAAGGAGGAGTCAAGGGTCTGTCAACAGGTTTGATTCTGACCAAAGCCTGTACAAAAGCTTGTACCTCTGGCACAGCTGCCAGTCGTTTGTATAACAAGACAGATAAAGCAGAAATCTGTCCTTTTAGAGAACTCGCTGACAATCCCTTATCCAAACCTTCTTGGAGAAAGGAGAGGATCTTAGGAATTTTAATCTTACTCCAGGATAATCCCTTGGATTCACACCAACAGATATATCTTTTCCATATTTTATGGTAAATCTTTCTAGACACAGGTTTTCTGGATCTATCACTGAATCTGAAAACCCACGCTTGGATAAAATCAAACGTTCAATTTCCAAGCAGTCAGCTGCAGAGAAATTAGATTTGGATGTTCGAATGGACCTTGTACTAGAAGATCCTGTCTCAAAGGTAGCTTCCATGGTGGAGCCGATGACATTCACCAGGTCTGCATACCAAGTCCTGCGCGGCCACACAGGAGCTATCAGAATCACTGAGGCCTTCTCCTGTTTGATCCTGGCTACAAGCCTGGGAAGGAGAGGGAACGGTGGAAATGCATAAGCTAGGTTGAACGACCAAGGCGCCACTAATGCATCCACTAGAGTGGCCTTGGGATCCCTGGATCTGGACCCGTAGCAAGGAACCTTGAAGTTCTGACGAGACGCCATCAGATCCATGTCTGGAATGCCCCATAATTGAGTCAACTGGGCAAAAACCTCCGGGTGGAGTTCCCACTCCCCCGGATAGAAAATCTGACGACTCAGATAATCCGCCTCCCAGTTGTCTACTCCTGGGATGTGGATTGCAGATAGGTGGCAGGAGTGAACATCCGCCCATTTGATGATCTTGGATACCTCTCTCATCGCCAAGGAACTCCTTGTTCCTCCCTGATGGTTGATGTAAGCTACAGTCGTCATGTTATCTGACTGGAATCTTATGTATCCAGCCTTCGCTAGATGAGGCCAAGCCCGGAGAGCATTGAATATCGCTCTCAGTTCCAGGATGTTGATCGGGAGAAGAGACTCTTCCCGAGACCATAAACCTTGAGTTTTCAGGGAATCCCAGACCGCGCCCAAGCCTGATAGACTAGCGTCGGTCGTGACAATGACCCACTTTGGTCTGCAGAAACTCATTCCCTGAGACAGGTGATCCTGTCTACTGGAGTATGCACAGTTGTAATGGTCTTAGATGAATTCGAGCAAAAGGAACTATGTCCATTGCTGCAACCATCAACCCTACTACTTCCATGCACTGAGCTATGGAAGGCTGCAGAATAGAGAGAAGAACTTGACAAGCGTTTAGAAGCTTTGACTTTCTGACTTCTGTCAGGAAGATCTTCATTTCAAAAGAATCTATTATTGTTCCCAAAAAGGGAACTCTTGTGGACGGAGACAGGGAACTCTTTCTACATTCACCTTCCACCCGTGAGATCTGAGAAAGGCTAGAACAATGTCTGTATGAGCCTTTGCCTTGGAAAGAGACGACGCTTGAATTAGAATGTTGTCCAGATAAGGTGCCACTGCAATGCCCCTTGGTCTTAGAACCGCTAGAAGGGACCCGAGCACCTTTGTGAATATTCTGGGAGCAGTGGCTAGTCCGAATGGGAGAGCCACGAACTGATGTTTGTCCAGAAAGGCGAACCTTAGGAACTGATGATGATCTTTGTGGATAGGAATATGTAGATATGCATCCTTTAAATCCACGGTAGTCATATATTGACCCTCCTGGATTGTAGGTAAAATTGTTCGAATGGTTTCCCATTTTGAACGATGGAATTCTGAGAAATTTGTTTAGAATTTTTAAATCCAGAATTGGTCTGAAAGTTCCCTCTTCTTTGGGAACTACAAACAGATTTGAGTAAAAACCCCTGACCTTGTTCCACAGTTGGAACTGGGTGTATCACTCCCATCTTTAACAGGTCTTCTACACAATGTAAGAATGCCTGTCTACTTATTTGGTTTGAAGATAAGTGAGAAATGTGGAACCTTCCCCTTGGGGGTAGTTCCTTGAATTCTAGAAGATAACCCTGAGAGACTATTTCTAGTGTCCAGGGATCCTGAACATCTCTTGCCCAAGCCTGAGCAAAGAGAGAGAGTCTGCCCCTTACTAGATCCGGTCCCGGATCGTGGGCTACCCCTTCATGCTGTTTTGGTAGCAGCAGCAGGCTTCTTGGCCTGTTTACCCTTGTTCCAGCCTTGCATTGGTTTCCAAGCTGGTTTAGTCTGGGAAGCGTTACCCTCTTGTCTAGAGGCTGCCGAGTTAGAAGCCGGTCCGTTCCTGAAATTGCGAAAGGAAAGAAAATTGGACTTATTCTTAGCCTTGAAAGGCCTATCCTGTGGGAGGGCATGGCCCTTTCCCCCAGTGATGTCTGAAATAATTTCTTTCAATTCTGGCCCAAAAAGGGTCTTACCTTTGAAAGGGATATTAAGCAATTTTGTCTTGGAAGATACATCCGCCGTCCAAGACTTTAGCCAGAGCGCTCTGCGTGCCACAATTGCAAACCCTGAATTTTTCGCCGCTAATCTCGCTAACTGCAAAGCGGCGTCTAAAATAAAGGAATTAGCTAACTTAAGTGCGTGAATTCTGTCCATGACTTCCTCATACGGAGTCTCCCTACTGAGCGACTTTTCCAGTTCCTCGAACCAGAACCATGCCGCTGTAGTGACAGGAATAATGCACGAAATAGGTTGAAGGAGGTAACCTTGCTGTACAAAAATCTTTTTAAGCAAACCTTCCAATTTTTTATCAATAGGATCTTTGAAAACACAATTGTCCTCAATGGGAATGGTCGTGCGTTTGGCTAGTGTAGAAACCGCCCCCTCGACCTTAGGGACTGTTTGCCATATGTCCTTCCTGGGGTCGACCATAAGGAACAATTTCTTAAATATAGGAGGAGGGACAAAAAGGTATGCCTGGCTTCTCCCACTCCTTATTCACTATGTCCGCCACCCGTTTAGGTATCGGAAAGGCATCAGGGTGCACCGGGACCTCTAGGAACTTGTCCATCTTGCACAAGTTTTCTGGGATGACCAGATTGTCACAATCATCCAGAGTAGATAGCACCTCCTTAAGTAATGCGCGGAGATGCTCTGATTTAAATTTAAATGTCACAACATCAGGTTCTGCCTGCTGAGAAATTCTTCCTGTATCAGAAATTTCTCCATCTGAGAAACCCTCCCTCACTGTCACTTCAGACTGGTGTGAGGGTATGACAGAAAAATTATCATCAGCGCCCTCCTGCTCTACAGTGTTTAAAACAGAGCAATCGCGCTTTCTCTGAAATGCTGGCATTTTGGATAAAATATTAGCTATGGAGTTATCCATTACTGCCGTCAATTGTTGCATAGTAACAAGCATTGGCGCGCTAGAAGTACTAGGGGTCGCCTGCGCGGGCATAACTGGTATAGACACAGAAGGAGAAGATGTAGAACTATCTCTACTTCCTTCATCTGAGGAATCATCCTGGGCAACCTTACTATTTGTGACAATACTGTCCTTACTGTGTTTGGACGCTATGGCACAATTATCACATATATTTGAAGGGGGAACCACATTGGCTTCCATACATACAGAACATGATCTATCAGAAGGTACAGACATGTTAAACAGGCTTAAACTGGTTAATAAAGTACAAAAACCGTTTTAAAACAAAACCGTTACTGTCTCTTTAAATGTTAAACAGGGCACACTTTATTACTGAATATGTGAAAAACTATGAAGGAATTATCCAAATTTTCACCACAGTGTCTTAATGCATTCAAAGTATTGCACCCCAATTTTCAAGCTGTTAACCCTTAAAATGTGGAAACCGGAGCCGTTTGCAATTTTAACCCCACTACAGTCCCAGCCACAGCCTTTGTTGTGACTTCAACTATCCCAGGGGGGTATTTCAAGCCTTCTAGGAACTTTTTCAGTGGACACCAGACCCTCTCACATGCATCTGCATGCACTGTACTTAAAAGAAACTGTGCAATAATGGCGCGAAAATGAGGCTCTGCCTAATACAGTGAAAGGCCCTTCCTGACTGGGAAGGTGTCTTAACTAGTGCCTGGCGATAAAAAACGTTCCCCAAATAATAAAAGTGTGAAATCCACTTCAAACTTTAAATAAAAACTTAAACAATCAATTTAGCCCTTAAGAGTGTCCACCAGTTAATAGCCCATAATAAGCCCTTTATTCTTTCTAAGTCTAAGAAAATGGCTTACCGATCCCCATGAGGGAAAAATGACAGCCTTCCAGCATTACACAGTCTTGTTAGAAAATGGCTAGTCATACCTTGAGCAGAAAAGTCTGCAAACTGTTCCCCCCAACTGAAGTTCTCTCAGCTCAACAGTCCTGCGTGGGAACAGCAATTGATTTTAGTTACTGCTGCTAAAATCATACTCCTCCTTTAAACAGAACTCTTCATCTCTTTCTGTTTCAGAGTAAATAGTACATACCAGCACTATTTTAAAATAAACTCTTGATAGAAGAAATAAAAAACTACAACTAAAACCACAAACTCCTCACCATCCCTGTGGAGATGCTACTTGTTCAGAGCGGCAAGGAGAATGACTGGGGGCGGAGCCAGAGGGGGAGCTATATGGACGGCTCTTGCTGTGTGCTCTCCTTACCTTTCCCTGTAGGGGAGGAGAATATCCCACAAGTAATGGATGACGCCGTGGACCGGACACACCAATGTTGGAGAAATTAGATTAAAAACAGGGGCACTTTAATCCATCAAAATTTACATTTAACTCGTGTTGTGAGAAAAAACAAAACAAAAAGAAAGTTAACTTTTAAACTTGACAGCCGCTCTCCAGCTTCCCCCGGTCACCCCAAGCCATTTCTGACGTCAGAAATGATGGGAAATGAGGGGTCGGTCATCCTCCAATCACGACTTCACCCCAGAGGGAATCAGTGTCTAATTCAATGCCGTGTTTGGAGGAAGCCGGATTCCTCATTTTAGACCCAGGAAGAGGCTTTGCGACGGGTGGAGGAAGCTGGAGCTGTTGTCAAGATTAAAAAAGTATTTTTTTCACAACACGAGTGAAATGTAAATTTTTGATGAATTAAAGTGCCCCTGTTTTTAATAATTTTTTTTAAAAAGGGGCACTTTAGCATCAACATTTACATTCACTTTAAATTCACTTGTATTTTCATATGTTATATTCTCTTGGTATCCCTTGTTGAAAAATAAAAAGCCCATATCCTACAGTAGTGGGAGCTGCTGCTGATTGGTGCCTGCACATATTTGTCTTCTGATTGGATAACTAGATATGTTCAGCTAGCTGCCAGTAGTGCAATGCTGTTCCTTCAGCAAATAGAAGAAAATTGGAAAGTTGTTTAAAATTTCATGTTCTATCTAAGCCATGAATTTTTCTGCGTTTCCGGACCCTTTAATTCAGCTCAACTGCATATTCACCAAACCAACTAACCAAGGCTTAGAGAAGTAAGGCAAACAGCAGTAGTTCTAATTCCGTTAATAAACAAATGCAATTTACTTTTTTTTTTAAATAAAAATCATGCAAACACATAAGTGGTAACATGGCTGGAGTGGTATAACCACTGTTAGCTTATTCCACATCAGACCCATATAAACTGTTTATGGGTTTCCTTTCTGCTCATAATATTGAATGAATTAAATTATAAGGGGATCTCAATTATATCAGGATTTAGAGTTAGTTGGAGAGATTTCTTTAAAAATTCTCTCTCCCCCACCCAATATTTTAACAAATTTTTTCATAAAAATGTGATGTTTCAAGTGTAATACACCAACAAAGAACATACATGGATGTATAGTTATAAATATTCACAGAAGTGTGCTAATACTTGTATCAATCAGTAGTTATCTCTTAAACAATACCGTAGTGCATGTAGGATCTAAACCCTAATCCTACTGCATTAAAAACATAATTTAATGCTTACTTGATAAATTTATTTCTCTTGTAGTGTATCCAGTCCACGGATCATCCATTACTTGTGGGATATTCTCCTTCCCAACAGGAGGTTGCAAGAGGATCACCCACAGCAGAGCTGCTATATAGCTCCTCCCCCAGCTGTCATATCCAGTCATTCGACCGAAAACAGAGAAAGGAGAAACCATAGGGTGCAGTGGTGACTGTAGTTTAATTAAAATTTAGACCTGCCTTAAAAGGACAGGGCGGGCCGTGGACTGGATACACTACGAGAAATAAATTTATCAGGTAAGCATAAATTATGTTTTCTCTTGTTAAGTGTATCCAGTCCACGGATCATCCATTACTTGTGGGACACTAATACCAAAGCTAAAGTACACGGATGATGGGAGGGACAAGGCAGGATTAAGCGGAAGGAACCACTGCCTGAAGAACCTCTCTCCCAAAAACAGCCTCCGAAGAAGCAAAAGTATCAAATTTGTAAAATTTGTAAAAAGTGTGAAGCGAAGACCAAGTCGCGGCCTTGCAAATCTGTTCAACAGAGGCCTCATTTTTAAAGGCCCAGGTAGAAGCCACAGCTCTAGTAGAATGAGCTGTAATCCTTTCAGGGGGCTGCTGTCCAGCAGTCTCATAGGCTAGGCGTATAATACTCCGAAGCCAAAATGAAAGAGAGGTTGCCGAAGCTTTTTGACCTCTCCTCTGTCCAGAGTAAACGACAAACAGGGAAGATGTTTAACGAAATCTTTAGTAGCTTGTAAGTAAAACTTCAAGGCACGGACTACGTCCAGATTATGTAAAAGACGTTCCTTCTTTGAAGAAGGATTAGGACACAATGATGGAACAACAATCTCTTGATTGATATTCTTGTTAGAAACCACTTTAGGTAAAAACCCAGGTTTGGTACGCAGAACTACCTTATCTGCATGAAAAATCAGATAAGGAGAATCACATTGTAAGGCAGATAAGCTCAGAGACTCTCCGAGCCGAGGAAATAGCCATCAAAAACAGAACTTTCCAAGATAAAAGTTTAATATCAATGGAATGAAGGGGTTCAAACGGAACTCCTTGAAGAACCTTAAGAACCAAGTTTAAGCTCCACGGGGGAGCAACAGGTTAAAACACAGGCTTAATTCTAACCAAAGCCTGGCAAAATGCCTGGACGTCTGGAACCTCTGCCAGACGCTTGTGCAAAGGAATAGACAGAGCAGAAATCTGTCCCTTTAAGGAACTAGCTGATAATCCTTTGTCCAAGCCCTCTTGGAGAAAGGACAATATTCTAGGAATCCTAACCTTACTCCATGAGTAATTCTTGGATTCACACCAATAAAGATATTTACTCCATATCTTGTGGTAGATTTTCCTGGTAACAGGCTTTCGTGCCTGTATTAAAGTATCAACGACTGACTCGGAGAAGCCACGCTTTGATAGAATCAAGCATTCAATCTCCATGCAGTCAGTCTCAGAGAAATTAGATTTGGATGATTGAAAGGACCTTGTATCAGAAGGTCCTGTCTTAGAGGCAGAGTCCATGGTGGAAAGGATGACATGTCCACTAGGTCTGCATACCAAGTCCTGCTAGAGCATCTATCAGCGTTGCTTCTGGGTCCCTGGACCTGGATCCGTAACAAGGAAGCTTGGCGTTCTGGCGAGACGCCATGAGATCCAACTCTGGTTTGCCCCAACGATGAATCAAATTGAGCAAACACTCCGGATGGAGTTCCCACTCCCCCGGATGGAAATTCTGACGACTTAGAAAATCCGCCTCCCAGTTCTCCATGCCTGGGATATGGATTGCTGACAGGTGGCAAGAGTGGTAGTCTGCCCAGCAAATTATTTTTGAGACTTCTAACATCGCTAGGGAACTCCTGGTTCCCCCTTGATGGTTGATGTAAGCCACAGTCGTGATGTTGTCCGACTGAAATCTGATGAACCTCAGTGTTGCTGAGGCCAAGCCAGAAGAGCATTGAATATCGCTCTTAACTCCAGAATATTTATTGGAAGGAGTTTCTCCTCCTGAGTCCACGATCCCTGGAGTTTCTCCTCCTGAGTCCACAATGCGCATGCGCGACACATCAAATGCACTTCTCAGCCACATAGCCCAATCCGGTTAGTAGGCGTCTTCCACCCAGCGTAACCATTGGATACTAAGAAGGCGTTTTCCTGGAAACTCACGCAATTGGCTAATTTTCGGTTTGAGAATGGGTATAAAAGTCCGCGCACCCGGCAGCCTCGGGTTTACTGTCAGTAAAAATATAGCATTGAGAAAGGCTAGGTCATAGCCGAAACGCGTTTGCTCTTAATATTTTGAATCTTGCCAGTCACTTCAGCCACCTGATGCCGACGTTTCCTGCTATCGGCAGGAAACAGAGAAGTGACTGTTGGCTTGTTTTTAGTTTAGTTTCTTTGATATTTGGTAGTGGTTTGTGTGTAACGGTAGGGGTTGTTACCCCATGTCTTTTAAATAATCAATTAAAGTATAGATTTTTAACTAATTTCATACCCATATAAGTATGAGTGCTATAATAGCCCCTATCTTTCTTTTCTTTTTCTTTGATAACTAACGGTTTCTAAGGGGTAGCACCGGAATCCAAGGATTCTCTTTCTTACTTAATATTAGTGTAGTGCCAGTTTATCCCAATCTCCACGATCCCTGTGCCTTCAGAGAGTTTCAGACTGCACCCCAACCTAGAAGGCTGGCATCTGTTACAATTGTCCAATCTGGCCTGCGAAAGGTCATACCCTTGGACAGGTGTACCCGAGACAACCACCAGAGAAGAGAATCTCTGGTCTCTTGATCCAGATTTAGCAGAGGGGACAAATCTGTGTAATTCCCATTCCACTGACTCAGCATGCATAATTGCAGCGCTCTGAGATGAAGGCGCGCAAATGGCACTATGTCCATTGCCGCTACCATTAAGTCGATTACCTCCATACACTGAGCTACCGAAGGGCGCGGAATGGAGTGAAGAACACGGCAAGCATTTAGAAGTTTTGATAACCTGGACTCCGTCAGGTAAATTTTCATTTCTACAGAATCTATAAGAGTCCCTAAGAAGGAGACTCTTGTGAGTGGGGATAGAGAACTCTTTTCCTCGTTCACTTTCCACCCGTGCAACCTCAGGAATGCCAGAACTATCTCTGTATGAGACTTGGCAACTTGAAAGCTTGACACCTGTATCAGGATGTCGTCTAGATACAGAGCCACTTTATGCCTTGCGGTCTTAGAACCGCCAGAAGTGAGCCCAGAACCTTTGTAAAGATTCTCGGGGCTGTAGCCAACCCGAAGGGAAGAGCTACAAATTGGTAATGCCTGTCTAGAAAGGCAAACCTTAGAAACCGATGATGATCTTTGTGAATCGGTATGTGAAGGTAGGCATCCTTTAAGTCCACTGTGGTCATGTACTGACCTTCTTGGATCATGGGTAGGATGGTCCGAATAGTTTCCATTTTGAAAGATGGAACTCTGAGGAATTTGTTTAAGATCTTTAGATCCAAAATTGGTCTGAAGGTTCCCTCTTTTTTGGGAACCACAAACAGATATGAATAAAAACTCTGTCCTTGTTCCGTCCGCGGAACTGGATGGATCACTCCCATAACTAGGAGGTCTTGCACACAGCGTAGGAATGCCTCTTTCTTTATCTGATTTGCAGATAGCCTTGAAAGATGAAATCACCCTTGTGGAGGGGAAGCTTTGAAGTCCAGAAGATATCCCTGAGATATGATCTCCAACGCCCAGGGATCCTGAACATCTCTTGCCCACGCCTGGGCGAAGAGAGAAAGTCTGCCCCCTACTAGATCCGTCGCCGGATAGGGGGCCGTTCCTTCATGCTGTCTTAGAGGCAGCAGCAGGCTTTCTGGCCTGCTTGCCTTTGTTCCAGGACTGGTTAGGTTTCCAGGCCTGCTTAGATTGAGCAAAAGTTCCCTCTTGTTTTGAAGCGGAGGAAGTTGATGCTGCACCTGCCTTGAAATTTCGAAAGGCACGAAAATTAGACTGTTTGGCCTTTGCTTTGGCCCTGTCCTGAGGAAGGGTGTGACCCTTGCCTCCATTAATGTCAGCAATAATTTCCTTCAAACCAGGCCTGAATAAGGTCTGCCCCTTGAAAGGAATGTTGAGTAATTTAGACTTCGAAGTCACGTCAGCTGACCAGGATTTAAGCCATAGCGCCCTACGCGCTTGGATGGCGAATCCGGAATTCTTAGCCGTTAGTTTAGTCAAATGAACAATGGCATCAGAAACAAATGAGTTAGCTAGCTTAAGTGTTCTAAGCTTGTCAATAATTTCAGTCAATGGAGCTGTATGGATGGCCTCTTCCAGGGCCTCAAACCAGAATGCCGCCGCGGCCGTGACAGGCGCAATGCATGCAAGGGGCTGTAAAATAAAACCTTGTTGAATAAACATTTTCTTAAGGTAACCCTCCAATTTTTTATCCATTGGATCTGAAAAAGCACAACTGTCCTCAACCGGGATAGTAGTACGCTTTGCTAAAGTAGAAACTGCTCCCTCCACCTTAGTGACCGTCTGCCATAAGTCCCGTGTAGTGGCGTCTATTGGAAACATTTTTCTAAATATAGGAGGTGGGGAAAAAGGCACACCCGGTCTATCCCACTTCTTGCTAATAATTTCTGTAAGCCTTTTAGGTATAGGAAAAAAGAGAATTTGTTTACCTGATAAATTTCTTTCTCCAACGGTGTGTCCGGTCCACGGTTTCATCCTTACTTGTGGGATATTCTCCTCCCCTACAGGAAATGGCAAGGAGAGCAGACAGCAAGAGCTGTCCATATAGCCCCCCCTCTGGCTCCGCCCCCCAGTCATTCGACCGACGGTTAGGAGAAAAAGGAGAAACTATAGGGTGCCGTGGTGACTGTAGTGTATAAAGAAAGAAAGAAATTTTTCAAACCTAACTAAAAAACCAGGGCGGGCCGTGGACCGGACACACCGTTGGAGAAAGTAATTTATCAGGTAAACATAAATTCTGTTTTCTCCAACATTGGTGTGTCCGGTCCACGGTTTCATCCTTACTTGTGGGAACCAATACCAAAGCTTTAGGACACTGATGAAGGGAGGGAGCAAATCAGGTTACCTAAACGAAAGGCACCACGGCTTGCAAAACCTTTCTCCCAAAAATAGCCTCCGAAGAAGCATAAGTATCGAATTTGTAAAATTTGGCAAAGTATGCAGGGAAGACCAAGTCGCTGCCCTACAGATCTGATCAACAGAAGCCTCGTTCTTGAAGGCCCATGTGGAAGCCACAGCTCTAGTAGAATGAGCTGTAAATTATTCAGGAGGCTGCCGTCCAGCAGTCTCATAAGCCAATCGGATGATGCTTTTCAGCCAAAAGTAAAGAGAGGTAGCTTCCATGGTGGAGCCGATGACATATTCACCAGGTCTGCATACTAAGTCCTGTGTGGCCACGCAGGAGCTATCAGAATCACCGAGGCCTTCTCCTGTTTGATCCTGGCTACAAGCCTGGGAAGGAGAGGGAACGGTGGAAACACATAAGCTAGATTGAACGACCAAGGCGCCACCAATGCATCCACTAGTGTCGCCTTGGGATCCCTGGATCTGGACCCGTATCGAGGAACCTTGGAGTTCTGACGAGACGCCATCAGATCCATGTCTGGAATGCCCCATAGTTGAGTTAACTGGGCAAAGACCTCCGGGTGGAGTGCCCACTCCCCCGGATGGAAAGTCTGACTCAAATAATCCGCCTCCCAGTTGTCTACTCCTGGGATGTGAATTGCAGATAGATGGCAGGAGTGATCCTCCGCCCATTTGATGATCTTGGATACCTCTCTCATCGCCAAGGAACTCTTTGATCCCCCCTGATGATTGATGTACGCTACAGTCATCATGTTATCCGACTGGAACCATATGAATTTGACCTTTAACAGGTGAGACCAAACCAGGAGCGCATTGAATATCGCTTTCAGTTCTAAAATGTTTATCGGAAGAAAAGACTCTTCTCGAGACCATAGACCTTGAGGTTTCAGAGAGTCCCAGACCGCGCCCCAGCCTAAGAGACTGGCGTCGGTCGTGACGATGACCCACTCTGGTCTGCGGAAACTCATTCCCTGAAACAGGTGATCCTGATACAACCACCAGCGGAGAGAATCCCTGATTACCTGGTCTACTTGAATCTGAGGAGACAAGTATGCATAATCCCCATTCCACTGATTGAGCATGCACAGTTGTAATGGTCTTAGTTGAATTTGAGCAAAAGGAACTACCGTATGTCCATCGCTGCGACCATTAATCCTATTACTTCCATGCACTGAGCTATGGAAGGCTGCAGAATAAAGTGAAGAACTTGACAGGCGCTCAGAAGTTTTGATTTTCTGACCTCTGTCAGGAATATCCTCATTTCCATAGAATCTATTATTGTTCCCAGAAAGGGAACTCTTGTTGACGGGAACAGGGAACTGTTTTCTACGTTCACCTTCCACCCGTGAGATCTGAGAAAGGCTAGAACAATGT
Organism: Bombina bombina; assembly: GCF_027579735.1. Classification (NCBI taxonomy): domain Eukaryota; kingdom Metazoa; phylum Chordata; class Amphibia; order Anura; family Bombinatoridae; genus Bombina; species Bombina bombina. The sequence goes on from NC_069510.1 coordinate 88,722,287, forward strand.
CTTGTATGGGCCTTTGCTTTGGAAAGAGACGGCGCTTGGGTTAGAATGTCGTCTAGATAAGGTGCTATAGCAATGCCCCTCGGTCTTAATACCGCTAGAAGGGACCCTAGCACCTTTGTGAAAATTCTGGGAGCAGTGGCTAAACCGAATGGAGGAGCCACGAACTGTCTTTCCAGGAAGGCGAACCTCAGGAACTAATGGAGATCTTTGTGGATAGGAATATGCAAGTACGCATCCTTTAAATCCACGGTAGTCATGTATTGACCCTCCTGGATTGTTGGAAAAATCTTCCTTGTTCCGTTATTGGAACTGGGTGTATCACTCCCATCTTTACTATGTCTCCTACGCAGTGTAAGAATGCCTGTCTCTTCATCTAGTCTGAAGATAAGCGAGACATGTGGAACCTTCCCTTTGGAGGAAGTTCCTTGAATTCTAGAAGATATCCCTGAGAGACTATTCTAGTGTCCAGGGATCCGGAACATCTCTTGCCCAAGCCTGAGCAAAGAGAGAGAGAGTCTGCCCCCTACTAGATCCGGTCCCAGATCGGGGCTACCCCTTCATGCTGTCTTGGTAGCAGCAGCAGGCTTTTTGGCCTGTTTACCCTAGTTCCAACCTTGCAATGGTTTCCATGCTGGTTTAGGTTGGGAAGTGTTGCCTTCTTGTCTGGAGGCCGCAGAGTTAGCAAATTGGTCCGTTCCTGAAATTGCGAAAGGAACGAAAATTAGATTTGTTCTTAGCCTTAAAAGGCCTTTCTTGTGGGAGGGCATATCCCTTTCCACCAGTAATGTCTGAAATGATCTCTTTCAATTCCGGCCCAAATAGGGTCTTACCCTTGAAAGGAATATTAAGCAATTTGTTCTTGGATGACACATTCGCCGACCAGGATTTTAGCCAAAGCGCTCTGCGCGCCACTATAGGAAACCCTGAATTTTTCGCCGCTAACTTAGCTAATTGAAAAGCGGCATCCAAAATAAAAGAATTAACCAACTTAAGTGCGTGAATTCTGTCCATGACTTCATCATATGGAGTCTCCCTTTGAAGCGAAATTTCCAGTTCCTCGAACCAAAATACGCTGCGGTAGTGACAGGAATAATGCACGAGATTGGTTGAAGAAGGAAGCCCTGCTGAATAAAAATTTTTTTAACAGTCCTTCTAATCTTTTATCCATAGGATCTTTGAAAACGCAACTGTCCTCAATAGGAATAGTTGTGCGCTTAGCTAACACTGAAACCGCCCCCTCAACCTTAGGAACCGTCTGCCATGTGTCCTTTCTAGGGTCGACAATGGGGAACATTTTCTTGAATATAGGAGGTGGAACAAAAGGTATACCTGGCTTTTCCCACTCCTTAGTCACTATGTCCGCCACCCGCTTGGGTATCGGATAGGCATCAGCGTGCACTGGAACCTCTAAGAATTTGTCCATCTTGCACAATTTCTCTGGAATTACCAGAGAATCACAATCATCTAGAGTAGTTAGGACCTCCTTAAGCAGGGCGCGGAGGTGTTCCAACTTAAATTTAAAAATCACTATAGCAGTATCTGCATGCTGAGGAACTTTTCCTGCATCAGAAACTTCCCCTTCAGACAGGCCCTCCCTCACTGCTATACTCATATTGATGTGAGGGAACAACTGATAAATTGTCCTCAGCGCTAACCTGCTCATCTTCTGTATTTAAAAACTGAGCAATCACGCTTTCTAGAATAGGATGGCAGTTTGGATAATAGATTTGCTATAGAATTATCCATCACTGCAGTTAATTGCTGCATAGTAACCAGCATTGGCGCGCTAGTTGTACTAGGTATCGCCTGCGCGGGCAAAACTGGTGTTGACACAGAAGGAGAGGATGATAAACTATCCCCACTACCTTCACATGAAGAATCATCCTGGGCAATCTTATTAAATGTGACAGTACTGTCCTTACTTTGTTTGGACGCTATGACACAATTTGCACAAAACATTAATAGGGGGAACCACCTTGGCTTATATACATACAGAGCATAAGCTATCTGAAGGTACAGACATGTTAGACAGAATATGGCAGGCTAATAATGCAATAAAAACGTTTTTAAAGAAAAGCGTTACTGTCTCTTTAAATAATAAACAAGCACACTTTATTTCTGAAAGTTTGAAAAACTATGAAGGCAATGTCCGATTTTTACAAAATTTGCACCCCAGAGTCCTAGTGCCTTGAAAGTATTGCACACCTAGTTTCAAGACTTTAACCCTTAAAATGAGCAAAATGGAGCTATTTGTTCAAATAAACAATTTTATCACACAACAATCACTGCCACAGCCTTGCTGCGGCTTTTTACCTTCCCTTAAAGTGATTCAGCACTGAAATAAACCTTCCTGAGTCCGTTTTCTTTACCCACAGGACCCTCAAATGAAGCTGCATGCACTGCCAAGGAAATAAACTGCGCAACTGAGGCGCGAAAACGGGGCCTCCATCTGCATTACCAGAGTGAAGGGGCCTTTCTGACTAAAGTAGTAGTCTAACTAGATGCCAGGCGGAAATTTTTTTTTTCCCAAAAGTGCTTTTATAACACAAAAAAACACTCTAAATGTCCAATAAATCTGATATAAACCAATCCATTTAGCCCACAATAGTGTCAACCAGTATAGAGCCCATTTATAAGCCTTAATCTGTTATGAATCTAAGAAAATGGCTTACCGATCCCCTAAGAAAATGGCTTACCGATCCCCTAAGGGAAAAACTGACAGTCTTCTAGCATTAACATGTCTTGTTAGAAATATGACTAATCGTACCTGAAGCAGATAAGTCTGCAAACTGTTCCCCCCAACTGAAGTTATCTGGGCTCAACAGTCCTGCGTGGGAACAGCAATTGATTTTAGTTACTGCTGCTAAAATCATACTCTTTTAACAGAAATCTTCTTCATTTTCTGTTGTAGAGTAAATAGTACAAACCGGCACTATTTTAAAATAAACTCTTGATAGAAGAAAAAAAAAAAAACTACAACACCACAAACTCCTCACCATCTCCATGGAGATGCTACTTGTTCAGAGCGGCAAGGAGAATGACTGGGGGGCGGAGCCAGAGGGGGGGGGCTATATGGAGAGCTCTTGCTGTGTGCTCTCCTTGCCATTTCCTGTAGGGGAGGAGAATATCCCAAGTAAGGATGAAACCGTGGACCGGACACACCAATGTTGGAGAAAACATAATTTATGCTTACCTGATAAATTCCTTTCACCTGTAGTGTAGTCAGTCCACGGGTCATCCATTACTTATGGAATATTTCTCTTCCTAACAGGAAACTGCAAGATAATTACCCAGCAGAGCTTGCTATATAGCTCCTCCTGTCATACTCAGTCATTCGACCAAGCATACGAGAAAGGAGGAACCATAGGGTACAGTGGTGACTGGAGTTTAATTAAAATTTAGACCTGCCGTAAAAACAGTGCGGGCCGTGGACTGACTACACTACAGGAGAAAGGAATTTATCAGGTAAGCATAAATTATGTTTTCTCCTGTTAAGTGTAGTCAGTCCACGGGTCATCCATTACTTATGGAATACCAATACCAAAGCTAAAGTACACGGATGAAGGGAGGGACAAGGCAGGAACATTAAACAGAAGGAACCACTGCCTGAAGTACCTTTCTCCCAAACACAGCCTCCGAGGAAGCAAAAGTGTCAAATTTGTAAAATTTTGAAAAAAAAGTGTGAAGCGAAGACCAAGACGCAGCCTTGCAAATCTGTTCAACAGAGGCCTCATTTTTAAAGGCCCAGGTGGAAGCCACAGCTCTAGTAGAATGAGCTGTAATCCTTTCAGGGGGCTGCTGTCCAGCAGTCTCATAGGCTAAATCGTATTATGCTACGAAGCCAAAAAGAGAGAGAGGTAGCCGAAGCCTTTTGACCTCTCCTCTGTCCAGAGTAAACGACAAACAGGGAAGAAGTTTGACGAAAATCCTTAGTTGCCTGCAAATAGAATTTCAGGGCACGGACTACGTCCAGATTATGCAAAAGTCGTTCCTTCTTTGAAGAAGGGTTAGGACACAGAGATGGAACAACAATCTCTTGATTGATATTCTTGTTAGTAACTACCTTAGGTAAGAACCCAGGTTTAGTACGCAGAACTACCTTGTCTGAATGGAAAATCAGATAAGGAGAATCACAATGTAAGGCAGATAACTCAGAGACTCTCCGAGCCGAGGAAATAGCCATCAAAAACAGAACTTTCCAAGATAACAACTTGATATCAATGGAATGAAGGGGTTCAAATGGAACGCCTTGAAGAACATTAAGAACTAAGTTTAAGCTCCACGGCGGAGCAACAGACTTAACACAGGCTTAATCCTAGTTAAAGCCTGACAGAAAGCCTGAACGTCTGGAACTTCAGCCAGACGTTTGTGTAGAAGAATAGACAGAGCAGAAATCTGTCCCTTTAACGAACTAGTAGATAAGCCCTTTTCTAAACCCTCTTGTAGAAAGGACAATATCCTAGGAATCCTAACCTTACTCCATGAGTAACACTTGGATTCGCACCAATGTAAATATTTACGCCATATTTTATGGTAAATTTTTCTGGTAACAGGCTTCCTAGCTTGTATTAAGGTATCAATAACCGACTCCGAGAAACCACGCTTTGATAGAATCAAGCATTCAATCTCCATGCAGTCAGCCTCAGAGAAATTAGATTTGGATGTTTGAAAGGACCCTGAATTAGAAGGTCCTGTCTCAGAGGCAGAGACCACGTGGACAGGACGACATGTCCACTAGGTCTGCATACCAGGTCCTGCGTGGCCACGCAGGCGCCATCAGAATCACCGAAGCTCTCTCCTGTTTGATCTTGGCAATCAAACGAGGAAGCATTGGGAATGGTGGAAACACATAAGCCATGTTGAAGACCCAAGGGGCTGTCAGAGCATCTATCAGCACCGCTCCCGGGTCCCTGGACCTAGATCCGTAACAAGGAAGCTTGGCGTTCTGACGAGACGCCATGAGATCCAGATCTGGTTTGCCCCAACGACGAACCAGTTGAGCAAAGACCTCCGGATGAAGTTCCCACTCCCCCGGATGAAACGTCTGTCTACTTAGAAAATCCGCCTCCCAGTTCTCCACGCCTGGGATGTAGATCGCTGACAGGTGGCAAGAGTGAGACTCTGCCCAGCGAATTATCTTTGAGACTTCCAACATCGCTAGGGAACTTCTGGTTCCCCCTTGATGGTTGATATAAGCCACAGTCGTGATGTTGTCCGACTGAAATCTGATGAACCTCAGAGTTGCTAACTGAGGCCAAGCTAGGAGAGCATTGAATATTGCTCTTAACTCCAGAATATTTATTGGGAGGAGTTTCTCCTCCCGAGTCCATAATCCCTGAGCTTTCAGGGAATTCCAGACTGCTCCCCAGCCTAGAAGGCTGGCGTCTGTTGTTACAATCGTCCAATCTGGCCTGCGAAAGGTCATCCCCTTGGACAGATGTGGCTGAGAGAGCCACCATAGAAGAGAATCTCTGGTCTCTTGATCCAGATTTAGTAGGGGGGACAAATCTGAGTAATCCCCGTTCCACTGACTTAGCATGCACAATTGCAGCGGTCTGAGATGCAGGCGCGCAAATGGTACTATGTCCATTGCCGCTACCATTAAGCCGATTACTTCCATGCACTGAGCTACTGACGGGTGAGGAATGGAGTGAAGTACACGGCAAGCATTTAGAAGTTTTAATAACCTGGCCTCTGTCAGGTAAATTTTCATCTCTACAGAATCTATAAAAGTCCCTAGAAAGGGAACTCTTGTAAGTGGTAATAGAGAACTCTTTTCCACGTTCACCTTCCACCCATGCGACCTCAGAAATGCCAGAACTATCTCTGTATGAGACTTGGCAGTTTGAAAACTTGACGCTTGTATCAGAATGTCGTCTAGGTACGGAGTCACCGCTATGCCTCTCTGTCTTAGTACCGCCAGAAGTGATCCTAGAATTTTTGTAAAGATTCTTGGAGCCGTAGCTAATCCGAAGGGAAGAGCTACAAACTGGTAATGCCTGTCTAGGAAGGCAAATCTCAAATACCGGTAATGGTCCTTGTGAATCGGTATGTGAAGGTAGGCATCCTTTAAGTCCACCGTGGTCATGTACTGACCCTCTTGGATCATGGGAAGGATGGTTCGAATAGTCTCCATTTTGAATGATGGCTCTCTTAGAAATTTGTTTAGGATTTTTAAGTCCAAGATTGGTCTGAAGGTTCCCTCTTTTTTGGGAACCACAAATAGATTTGAATAGAATCCCTGCCCGTGTTCCGTCCGCGGAACTGGGTGGATTACCCCCATTAGTAAGAGGTCTTGTACACAGCGTAGAAACGCCTCTTTGTTTGGTTTGCTGATAACCTTGAAAGATGAAATCTCCCCCGTGGAGGAGAAGTCTTGAAGTCCAGGAGGTATCCCTGGGATATGATCTCCAACGCCCAGGGATCCTGGACATCTCTTGCCCAAGCCTGGGCGAAGAGAGAAAGTCTGCCCCCCACTAGATCCGTTTCCGGATAGGGGGCCCTCTCTTCATGCTGTCTTGGGGGCAGCAGCAGGTTTCTTGGCCTGCTTGCCCCTGTTCCAGGACTGGTTAATTTTCCAGCCCTGCCTGTAACGAGCCACAGCTCCTTCCTGTTTTGGAGCGGAGGAAGTTGATGCTGCTCCTGCCTTGAAGTTACGAAAGGCACAAAAATTAGACTGTTTGGCCTTTGATTTGGCCCTGTCCTGAGGTAGAGCATGGCCCTTACCTCCCGTAATGTCAGCAATAATTTCTTTCAAGCCGGGCCCGAATAAGGTCTGCCCTTTGAAAGGAATATTAAGCAATTTGGATTTAGAAGTCACGTCAGCTGACCAGGATTAAAGCCATAGCGCTCTGCGCGCTTGGATGGCGAATCCGGAGTTCTTAGCCGTAAGTTTGGTTAAATGCACAACGGCATCAGAAACAAATGCGTTAGCTAGCTTAAGTGTTTTAAGCTTGTTCATTATTTCATCCAATGGAGCTGAGGGAATGGCCTCTTCCAGAGACTCAAACCAGAATGCTGCCGCAGCAGTGACAGGCGCAATGCATGCAAGGGGCTGTAAAATAAAACCTTGTTGAACAAACATTTTCTTAAGGTAACCCTCTAATTTTTTATCCATTGGATCTGAAAGGGCACAACTATCCTCCACCGGGATAGTGGTACGCTTAGCTAAAGTAGAAACTGCTCCCTCCACCTTAGGGACCATCTGCCATAAGTCTCGTGTGGTGGCGTCAATAGGAAACATTTTCCTAAATATGGGAGGAGGGGTAAAAGGCACACCAGGTCTATCCCACTCCTTGCTAATAATCTCTGTAAGCCTTTTTGGTATAGGAAATACGTCAGTATACACCGGTACCGCATAGTATTTATCCAACCTACATAATTTCTCTGGAATTGCAACCGTGTTACAATCATTCAGAGCCGCTAATACCTCCCCTAGCAATGTGCGGAGGTTCTCTAGCTTAAATTTAAAATTGGAAATCTCTGAATCCAGTCTCCCTGGATCAGATCCGTCACCCACAGAATGAAGCTCTCCGTCCTCACGTTCTGCAAACTGTGACGCAGTATCTGACATGGCTCTCATCTCATCCGCGCGCTCTATCCTTAACCCAGAGCTATCGCGCTTGCCTCTTAAATCTGGCAACTTAGATAATACTTCTGTCATAACAGTAGCCATGTCTTGCAAAGTGATTTGTAAGGGCCTCCCTGATGTACTTGGCGCCACAAAATCACGCACCTCCTGAGCGGGAGGCGCAGGTACTGACACGTGAGGAGAGTTAGTCGGCATAACTTCCCCCTCGTCGTCTGGTGATAATTTCTTTACATGTAAAGATTGACTTATTTAAAGTAGCATCAATGCAATTAGTACATAAATTTCTATTGGGCTCCACATTGGCCTTTAAACATAGTGAACAAAGAGATTCATCTGAGTCAGACATGTTTAAACAAACTAGCAATGAGACTAGCAAACTTGGAAATACTTTTCAAAATTAATTTACAAGCAATATAAAAAAACGTTACTGTGCCTTTAAGAAGCACAGAAAAACTGACACAGTTGAAATAACAATGACCAAAATAGTTATAGCAACCAAATTTTCACAGTAAATGTATTAAGTTAGCAAAGGATTGCACCCACCAGCAAATGGATGATTAACCCCTTAGTACCCAAAAACGGATAACAATTATATAATTAACGTTTTTCTCACAGTCAAATACACTGTCACAGGACTACTGTGACTGATTACCTCCCTCAAAATGGATTTTGAAGACCCCTGAGCTCTCTAGAGACGATCTGGATCATGGAGGATGAAGTAGACAGATTGTGACTGAATTTTTACTGCGCAAAAAAGCGCTAAAATAGGCCCCTCCCACTCATATTACAACAGTGGGGAAGCTCAGAAACTGTTTCTATGCAGAAAACAAAAATGGCCATGTGGTAAAAATCAAGCCCCAATAAGTTTTATCACCAAGTACCTCACAAAAAAAGATTAACATGCCAGTAAACGTTTTAAACATACATTTAAAAGTTATGTATTATTATTTACAAGCCTGCTACCAGTCGCTTTTACTGCAGTTAAGGCTCATACATTATTTCAGTATTTACAGTATTTTCAGAGTCAATTCCATTCCTTAGAAAATACATTCAGTGCACACACACACACATCAGCCTGATACCAGTCGCTATCACTGCATTTAAGGCTGAACTTACTTTACATTGGTATCAGCAGTATTTTCTCAGTCAATTCCATTCCTCAGAAAATAATTTACTGCACATACCTCTGTTGCAGGGGGACCCTGCATGCTATTCCCCTTCTCTGAAGTTACCTCACGCCTCAGATGAGAACAGCCAGTGGGTCTTAGTTACGTCTGCTAAGACCATAGAAAAAAACCCAGGCAGATTCTTCTTCTAAAGCTGCCTGAGAATAAACAGCACACTCCGGTGCCATTTAAAAATAACAAACTTTTGATTGTAGAAATAAACTAAGTTAAAAAAAAACACCACAGATCTCTCACAGCTTCCTATCTAGTTAGGCTGCAAGAGAATGACTGAGTATGACAGGTGAGGGGAGGAGCTATATAGCAAGCTCTGCTGGGTAATTCTCTTGCAGTTTCCTGTTAGGAAGAGAAATATTCCATAAGTAATGGATGACCCGTGGACTGACTACACTTAACAGGAGAAAATAAGTTTTTAAACTTTCTTCCTGGTTCCTAAATTTTAAGCCACACAACAAATGCCAAATATGGCTCCAGTCAGCATTAAACAATTTTTAGTGCCAGATATATTAGTGAGAAAGTGCAACACACAGATCAGGATTAGCACATATTCAGTGACAGAAAATGCTGAATGTTCTAATTATGCCGCTGTCTGCACATATTTGGTGTTTATTTAGCAAATTAAATGCCAAAAATTCCACCTATGCCTAAACATTTACATAAAAAAGGTAACCACATTACCTAAACCTGATTATTAATTTCTAAAATTAAGTCCTCAAAAAAACAAAACAAAAAAACAACACACACAAACACACACCTTTACTAGCAAAATCCTTTGCTGAGACATGTTGTTCAAAACAGCACTCAATATTCAAGGTGGGAACAAGGGAATTCTACAGTGTTGGATTTATGTTTCTTTCCTGTTTCCACATACTGATTAGAGAATCCCTTTTAATCAAATTGCTTACATAAAAAAAAAGGGCTGGCCTTGATTCTTTGCGATTTGTTTTTAAAATCTATTTAAAGTTTTTGTCTCTCTAAATCACAGGCACGCATTTCATTGATTAAAGGGACAATGTACCCAAATTTTTTCTTTCATGATTCAGATAGAGCATGACATTTTAAGCAATTTTCTAATTTACTCCTATTATCAAATTTTCTTTATTCTGTTGGTATTTTTATTTTAAATGCAAGAATTTAAGTTTAGATGTCGGCCCATTTTTGGTGAACAACCTGGGTTGTCCTTGCTGATTGGTGGATAAATTCAACCACCAATAAAAAAAAAGTGCTGTCCAGAGTTCTGAAAGCCAAAAAAAGCTTAGATGCCAAATAAAGATAGCAAGAAAACAAAGAAAAATTAATAGGAGTAAATTAGAAAGTTGCTTAAAATTGCATGCTCTATCTGAATCACGAAAGAAAAAATTTGGGTTCAGTGTCCCTTTAAGTAAAAGAAAAGGCATAACATCCATGGCATAATTTTTTTTTTATAAAAAATATTTACAGACTGGATATACTTTCAAAATCTTAACTTATACTGATGGGGGAATTATCCTATGTGGCTCCCGGTTAACTACATGTTTAACTTTGTCCGCATTGTATATTTTGTTGCATACAAGAGCATTTTTATAAATTGTATAATAGTTTTTGAAAAGATGTTTCTGAGATTTAAAATAAAATTCTGTATATTTTGTTTTATACTTCTGGTGGTGTGTCACTGTCCACCAATAAAGCTGCAAGAGTATCAGCCAGTACGCAATCTATCCCAAAGGATAGTTTGTGCAAACACTTCCGGTCAGTATCAATTTTTAAAAAAACACTTTAAATCAAGAATTCACATTGTTAAATGTGCTCTATAATATGCATGGGATAACTTGTTTTATGTCCCTTTAAGAGATCAAGCTCAGAAAATTGACAGGTCCCAGATTTCTTAAATAAAAACAAACACAAACGTTAAGATTACTAACTTAATTTATTATTTAGAATATAAAAACACTTATACAGGCTCAATATACAAAAAGACAATTATACAAGTGCGGAACATTTAAAAAATAAATAACATAAAACCGGGAGCCCTGATAATTACAAAATGTACCTGTTTATTAGCCTTCAGAACTGTCCTCAGAGTGGCTATTTGCTCTCTCTTAGTGCTTAGCAACGCTTTCAGTTTCATTATTTCCTCCACTAAAACATCTTTGTCCTTCTCCATTTCAGATGTGATGGATTGTAGTGATGTTTGCTGCCAGGAAACGGCAATAGCTCCCTGTAGATGCTTTATTTGGTCCTTAACAATTGCTATAAGATGGGTGATATTAAGAGGTTCTCTTGAAGAGTCACCACAGTCTGACCCAAAGGAAGAGCCAGGGCTGCTTAGAGGAGATTGCTCACCGCTTTGCACCTCTGTAATCTCCAGGTCTGGGTTGACCAAAAACTTTCCAAAATAATCTGAAGACTTCCTTTTTCTGAAATTTAATTTAGCTCCTTTTCCATCCTTATAGTAATCTAACATTACTCGGTTGGGCGTCACATTGTTACGCATGCAGACATGGTGATAGAGATGTGCAAGCTCCTCCGTAAAAGACAACAGCTCATCCTGGGCCAGACCAAGCTTGCTTTGAAAGTCACAGTATAATCTCTTTGCAGTCCTCAACTCTTCCTGCAACTCTAACAAATGTTCTTGATCATTTTTTTCAAGTTTTAAGTGTAATTTGAGTTTGTCGGCAGCACTTAGCATGGTTGACTCCCATTCTGCTTTCTCCTCTCTATATTTATGTTCAAGTATTTCGCATTGTTGTTTGAGAACTTTTAACTCATTTTTCAGTTTGGACACATCAGTATTATCTAGACCACAATTGCATTTCACAATGTCATGGGTATTATCCAATGTACCACTGCCAAGCTCATGACGTTTCTGCAAAGCTTTAATCTGTTCAATCAGCTCATCGTTTCGCTCCTGTTGTTTACACAAACATTGTCTAGCAGCATCCAAGTTTCTCTGCAGCTCTTGCATGTTTTCAGTCAGGGAGGCTTTCTCATGATCAACCTGGTCAAAAAATGAACAAAAGTCAAGTTTTTTAAAATGTATGCCTTACAGATTTGATACATTACAACAGACATGCATACAAAATAAAAAGTTTGAAGTGCTGAAAACCTGCCAGTCAGCACAATTGTAATGGTTTTGCAGTACATAACCCTTAAAAATGCCTTGACTGACACCTGCACGCATCAACCAAAAACTGTGCATCATATAGGAGTGAAAATAATCTGCATTCCATACTCAGCCTACATGGATTGTGGGGGGTGGAAACACCATTATATTTGCAATTCAGTTCCCTTATTTTAAAGTATTTTAAATTATGCATAGTTCCTTATTAAATTACATACAAAGATGCACATCCCTAAGGAGCTTTGGTTCGAAACTCAGTTTCTTTTGCTCTTATGGCTTAACTTTTGGTGCCATAGCTGTAGTGCAGAATAAGATGCATTATGATAAAAAGTGGACAGCACTAGCCTATTTTTGAAAATGTGTTTAACACTGCTCTAGAGCAGTAATTGAGAACATTAAGGGACATTAAGTAAAAAAAGTTTATGCTTACCAGATAAATTCCTTTCTTTCATGGCAGGGAGAGTCCACAACTTCATTCATTACTGTTGGGAATATCAACACCTGGCCACCAGGAGGCGGCAAAGACACCCTAGCCAAAGGCTATACATATCCTCCCACTTCGCCTATCCCTCCAGTCATTCGGCCGAGGGAACAAGGAAAAGAAGAAGAAAGTGTATAGAGATGCCAGAAGAAAAAATAAAGGGAAACCGCCCAAAACATATTACGGTTGGGGATGTGGACTCTCCCTGCCAGAAAAGAAAGGAATTTATCTGGCAATCATAAATTTTGTTTTCTTTACAAAGGCAAGGAGAGTCCATGGCTTCATTCATTACTGTTCGGAACCAATAGCCAAGCTCCAGAGGTCACTGAACGAACCAAACGTGAGGGCAAAAAAAAATCTGAGGGCACCACAGCCTGTAACAACACTTTTCTCCCAAAAGCTGCTTCCGCAAAAGATAAAAAATCACTTATAGAACTTCGAAAAAGTATGCAAGGAGGACCAGGTAGCCGCCCTACAAATCTGATCCATAGAAGCTTTGTTCTTAAAAGCTCAGGAAGAAGAAACTGCTCTAGTGGAATGAGCCATTATCCTCAGGAGACTTTTGTCCAGCCTTCTCATAAGCTAAACTGATGATACTTCAGCCCTTGCGCTTACCAGTATATAAAACACAAAGGCTTGCCTGAAATCCTTAGTATCCTGAAGATAGAATGTTAAGGCATGTAAAACATCCAGATTGTGGAGCAAACATTCCTTTGAGGAAGAAGGATTAGGAACTGCCTTTTCGACATGAAAAATAAGGTAAGGCGGATCACACTGTAGAGCAGATCTCGGATACTCTGTGAGCAGAGGCAATAGCCAATAAAAACAAAACCTTCCAGGATAGGAGCTTAAGATCAATCAATAGAATGCATAGGCTCAAACAGAGCTTGCTGCAAAAAAAAACAAGGTTGAGGCTCCAAGGAGGAGCAACAGGTTTAAACACAGGCCTGATTCTAGCCAGAGCATGAATAAAGGATTGCACCTCTAGAAGATCTGCTAATCTCTTGTGCAGCAAGACCGACAGGGCCGAGATCAGACCCAATAGAGAACTGGCAGATAGATTCTTCTACAAATCATCTTTGAGAAAAGACAGGGTTTGGGTAACGTTCACCTTGTGCCCTGGAAGACCACGTTCGCCACACCTTATAATAAATAGGGCAAGTGACCGGCTTGCGAGCCTGAATCAAAGGGTCTATAACTATCCGAAAAACTTCTCTTGGATAAGACTAAGCGTTCAATTTTCATGCAGTCTCAGAGAATCTAGATTTTGATGTAGGAATGGGCACGAATTAGAAGATCCGCTCGATAAGGTTTCCTTCACGGAGGGGAGGAAAACATTCTTATTAAATCCACAAACTAGGTCCATAGAGGCCAGGATGGTGCTATTAGAATCACCGGAGCCTGCTCGGGCTTGATGCGAGCCACTACTCGAGGGAGAAGGGCCAATGGAAAAAATAATAATAATAATAAATAATAATAAACCTCCATGGAACCCCTAACGTGTCTAATACCACCGCCTGAGGATCCCTCGATCTCTACCCATACCTGGGTAGTTTGGTATTGAGACAAAAAGCCATAAGGTCTATTTCCAGAACTCCCCATTTGAGAGTTATCTCTGAAAAAACCTCGGGTGGAAAGCCCACTCCCCCGTGTGAAAGGATCGTCTGTTGAGGAAGTCTGCTTCCCAGTTGAATCGCAGAAAGAAGGCCGTTGTGAGATTCCGCCCATTGAAGAATGAGACACTTCTATCATTGCTAGGGAACTTCTTGTTCCTCCCTAGTGGTTGTTGTAAGCCACCGGGGATATATTGTCTGATTGGAATCTTATTTACCAGGCATAACAGAGCTGGGGTCATGCCCTTAGAGCATTGTGATTCGCCCGGAGTCCCAAGATATTGATTGGAAGAGAAGATTCTTCTCGGGACCACGTCCCCCGAGCCCTCTTGGGACCCCAGACTGCTCCCCAGCCTGAGGCTGGCATCCGTAGTCACAATCTCCCAGGATAGTCTCAAGAAGCACGTCAGATTGTCTCTCGTCAGATTGTCCAGACAGGTTTAGGTGATCTCTGCCTAAGCATGCATAGTTGTAGAGGTCTGAGATGGAAGCAGGCAAAAGGAATAAATGTCCATGGAGGACACAAGACCAGTTACCTTCATGCACTGAGTCGCCAAAGGATTAAGGTTAGTCTGAAGGGATAGACGTGCTGCAACCAGCATGGAACGACTGATCTGTCAGAAAGATCTTCATGGATATTGAGTCGATAGTTCTGAGAAAAACCAACCCTGTACTGGGAAACAGGGAACTCTTCAAGATTTATCTCCCATCCGGGATTTCGGAGAAGACACAGAAGAGACTCATATCTTGCCAAAGGAAAAGATGGAGCTTGAACCAAGATATCGTCCAGGAACAGAGACACTGATACCCTGAGATCTGGCCACAGCTATGAGCTCCCAAAACCTTTGTGAAAATTCTGGGAGCAGTAGCTAAGCCAAATGGCAAGGCTATGAACTGGAAATGTTGATCTAGGAAAGCGAACCTCAAACTGATGAACTTTGTGGATCGGAACATGAAGGTATGCATCCTTTAAATAGACTGGTCATGAACTGTCCCTCCTGGATCAAAGGAAGGATGGGCCTGATAGTCTCCATTTTGAGGGAGGGGGCCCTGAGAAACAGGAGACATTTTAAGTCCAGAATTGGGCGATAAGTTCCCTCCTCCTTGGGAACTACAAAAAGGTTTGAAAAAAAACCCAAACCCCTTTCTGATGTGGGCACCGGGATGATTACTCCCAAGGAGAAAAGATCCAGGAAGCAGTCTAAAAAGGCTGCTCTAACATCCTGGGATCCTGAACGTCTTGGACCCAAGCCTCTAGGAAAAAGGACAGTCTGCCCCTACTCGATCCAGCCCTTCATGCAGATTTGTTATCTGTAGACGTCTTGGCCTGCTTTGACTTGTTCCAGGACTGGTTAGGTTTCCAAGTACTCAGACTGTTCAGGTTTGAAGGAGGATCAAGTCAGCTCAGATTTGCCTGAACGAAAATTAGAGGATTGGCGACCCTTAGTTCTCGCCTTCTTATGCTGGGGAAGGAAGGCACCCTTCCCTCCTGTTACTGTGGAAATGATTGAGTCCAGACCTGGCCCGAACAAAATCTTCCCCTTAAACTATAAAGAAAGAATGGTCTTGGATACCATATGAGGACCAAGACTTTAACCAAAGAGCCCTACGCGATAGGACTGCAAAACCTGAAGCCTTAGCATTCAGACGGACAATTTGCATATTAGCATCACAAATAAAGTAGTTGGCTATCTTAAGAGCCTTAATTCTGTCCAGAATATCATCCACGGGGGGGATTCAATTAATTCTGATAAACACCAATAAGTAGCTGCATCCACGACTGCGGCCACAGCTGCCGCCGGCTGAAATAGAAGACCCGTATGTTGAAATATCTTTCTTTAGATAGCCTTCCAAATTCCTGTCCATGGGATCCCTGAACAAGGAGCTATCCTCTAGGGCAGCGTTTCCCAACCGCGGTCCTCAAGTACCCCCAACAGTCCTGGTTTTCATTATAGCACAGGTGAAATAATCAGCTGGATGAGAGCAGGTTGGTTACTGATCAGCCGATTACTTCACCTGTGCACTGGTTCATCTATAATGAAAACCAGGCCTGTTGGGGGTACTTGAGGACCGGGATTGGGAAACACTACTCTAGGGGGATAGTAGTACGCTTGGCGAGAGTAGATATGGCCCCATCTACCTTGGGAATGAAACTCCATAACTCTAAATTTGAGTCACGGACCGGAAACAATTTCTTAAAGTGAAGGTCAACTTTGATGAATGAAAGCCCGGTTTTTAAAGATACTATTAAAAACCAGGGGCCCTTTCATTCATCAAAGTTTACAAAGCAGCCATTTTATTTAAAAACTTGCCTCTTCACAGCCAGAGCAGCATTCCCCGCCCGCAGATCCTCTCTTCATACGTCAGCAATGATGAATTCGGCTTCCTCCAATAATGGTTCCCCCCCTAGAGCAAACATTGCCTGAGACCATGCTGTGATTAGCTGACATATGAAGAGAGGTTTTGCGGGCGGGGTTAGATGCTCCGGCTGTGAAGAGGAGAGGTAAGGTTTTTACCTTTGTAAACTTTGATGAATGAAAAAAGGAGTCCCAATCTTTTCCCATTCTCTTGAAATAATGTTTGCCATTCGTACGGGAACCGGGAAGATTTCAGGAACCTTCTTTTCATCGTAGACCCTATCTAACTTAGGGATAATAGGTTCCTCAGGAAGCTTAGCGCCCAGAACCTCTAAAGTAGACAATACCTCCTTTAAAAGAAAGCGAAGTTGCTCAATTTTAAACCTAAAATTCGGTTCCTCAAGAGGAAATTTAATATCAGACACCTCTGACTCCAAAAGCTCACCTTCCGATGCAACAGAGGTTAGTTCATCCTCAGAAAGGCGAGACAAGCTAGCCAACTTGAACTGAATAGAGTGATTAACCATCAAGTCAGTGGAACTATGCTTAACCTTTCTTACATTTCCCAGAAATAGGTAAAGCATTTAAAGCAGCCGATACAGCAGATTGAAGCCGAGAGGTAAAACCTGCTGGCAAAAATTACCTCCAGCCAGAGATTAAGGTGCGCCGCACTGCCTGTTACATAGGGCTAAAAGGGGACTGCAGATGCAAAAAACACAATTTATGCTTACCTGATAAATTTATTTCTCTTGTGGTGTATCCAGTCCACGGATCATCCATTACTTGTGGGATATTCTCATTCCCAACAGGAAGTTGCAAGAGGACACCTACAGCAGAGCTGTTATATAGCTCCTCCCCTAACTGCCATATCCAGTCATTCGACCGAAAACAAGCTGAGAAAGGAAAAACCATAGGGTGCAGTAGTGACTGTAGTTTAAATTTAAAAATTACCTGCCTTAAAATGACAGGGCGGGCCGTGGACTGGATACACCACAAGAGAAATAATTTTATCAGGTAAGCATAAATTGTGTTCTCTTATAAGGTGTATCCAGTCCACGGATCATCCATTACTTGTGGGATACCAATACCAAAGCTAAAGTACACGGATGAAGGGAGGGACATGGCAGGTACCACTGCCTGTAAAACCTCTCTCCCAAAAATAGCCTCTGAAGAAGCAAAAGTATCAAATTTGTAGAATTTTGAAAAGTTATGAAGCGAAGACCAAGTCGCCGCCTTGCAAATCTGTTCAACAGAAGCCTCATTTTTAAAGGCCCAAATGGAAGCCACAGCTCTAGTAGAATGAGCTGTAATCCTTTCAGGAGGCTGCTGTCCAGCAGTCTCATAGGCTAAGCAGATTAAGCTTCTTAGCCAAAAAGAAAGGTTGCCGAAGCCTTTTGACCTCTCCTCTGTCCAGAGTAGACAACAAACAAAGCAGATGTTTGACGAAAATCTTTAGTAGCTTGTAAGTAAAACTTTAAAGCACGAACCACGTCCAGATTGTGTAATAGACGTTCCTTCTTTGAAGAAGGATTAGGACACAAGGATGGAACAACAATCTCTTGATTGATATTCTTGTTAGATAGCACCTTAGGTAAAAACCCAGGTTTGGTACGCAGGACTAACTTATCCGTATGGAAGATCAGATAAGGAGAATCACATTGTAGGGCAGATAACTCGGAGACTCTACGAGCCGAGGAAATAGCTACAAAAAAAGAACTTTCCAAGATAAAAGTTTGATATCTATGGAATGAAGAGGTTCAAACGGAACTCCTTGAAGAACCTTAAGAACCAGATTTAAACACAGAATAAAAATACAGGGGTATCTAAGATACTGAGTACCACAGATCTCCTATAGGGGGCGCTAAAAAGTAAAAATGGATATTAGAAAATGCCAAGATTGCATCTCATAACACAATATACGTAATGTAAAGAAGTTAAAATTATAAAATATAGGCTTGTAAAATGTAATAAATATATATATATATATATATATATATATACACACACACATATATATACACACACATATATACACACACATATATACACACACACACACAAACGTAGCATGTGATCAATATGGCAATGGAAAAGTTCCAATAGTGTCACAAAAAGTCCATATGTAGAACAGGCAGCTCTCAGTCTTCACCCAAAGGATGATGAAACTTCTATGAAGGATAACTGTAATGGAAACAAACGGAGGCGCCACATGTGTAGATCAATGAGGACCAAAAAAAAAAAAAAAAAAGCCGAGACAAGATACAGGGTACTCACAAACGTGAAGGCACTCTATTGTGCCTATGGACGCAGGCTGGTATTCTAACAGCAAACCAGCTGGCTGTATAAGGCAATCTCCCTCATGGAATCCTGTAGCTCTAGAACTCCAAACAGCACCCTTTGCCTAGGTCACTGACTGCAAAATCGATCTGGAGTAAGTAGGGGAGAAAGGCTGGACAGCCCTTAGGTTACTTGCGATGAAAATTGCCACACTAACACCAGACTTGTAAAAAGTGGAACTGATATTTATCATTTGTACAAAAATAAAAATACCAACAGTGTAACCAATTACAGCTGGCTGTGTTAAAAGCAAATCTCCTTTAGTGTACAGAGATAATAGCGACGCGTTTCACAGGGATAACCCCGTTTCCTCAGGCTTGTAGAAGAATTACTGCTCATTCTACTAGAGCAGTGATTTCCACATGGGCTTTTAAAAATGAGGCTTCTGTTGAACAGATTTGTAAGGCGGCAACTTGGTTTTCGCTTCATACTTTTTCCAAATTCTATTCTTTTGCTTCTTCGGAGGCTATTTTTGGGAGAAAGGTTCTACAAGCAGTGGTGCCTTCCGTTTAAGGTACCTGTCTTGTCCCTCCCTTCATCTGTGTCCTAAAGCTTTGGTATTGGTATCCCATAAGTATGGATGAAAACTCGATACATCTTACAAGAGAAAACAGAATTTATGCTTACCTGATAAATTACTCTCTCTTGTGATGTATCGCGTCCACGGCCCGCCCTGTCTAAGACAGGTAGTATATTTTTTTTTTTTTTTTAAAAACTTCAGTCACCACTGCACCCTATAGTTTCTCCTTTTTCTTCCTAGCCTTCGGTCGAATGACTGGGGGGTGGAGCTAAGGGAGGCGCTATATAGACAGCTCTGCTGTGGGTTCTCTCTGCCACTTCCTGTAGGGAAGGAGAATATCCCACAAGTATGGATGAATCCGTGGACTCGATACATCACAAGAGAAAGAAATTTATCAGGTAAGCATAAATTCTGTTTTTTCCCCCCTCCCCTTTAACGTATACCCAATGATCCATTTTACCTACTGGAATGTATTAAATAGTTTACAAATGGCTCCTTTACATTTAGTCATTTGAAACCGACGTTTCTGTGTTTTATCTCTACATATGCTGTAAATTTCTATAACCAAGTACTAAATATAGAAAAGCTCTTAGCAAGAAAGTTTAGAAGAAATCACTCCCGGTTGGGAGTGAAACAGAGGTACTAAAAGTTAATTTATCTCTCAAAATATTGGTGAGATAAGATGAGGATCTCTCAGCAATTTCCCATTCATTTTTACTCTGCAGATGGTATAACAAGTGATTGCAAACAAATTCAAGGGGAAACTAATTTTAGCGTACACTTTAAGATAAATATTATTAAAATCTTTCAAAGGGGGTAATAAGTTACTTTCAAACTTTGAGCATTTTGTGACCAACCCGATATGAATTAGTCATTAAAAAGATTCCCCTTGCACCCGACGGTTGATAAATGGTTTCAATATTCTGTGTGTTTTAGGACATATTAAGCACTTTGCAGCTCAGTAGCACCTCTGAAGTTTATATCCCTATTAGGTCTCCTAGGAGAGAACAAGAAACCCTATATATGCACCACTTACACAAGAGTGAAGATTCCAGCTATGCAAAGTCTATCTTCAAACCTGTTACCTGAAAAAGGACAGCAGTGGCAACAAATCACAGGGATCCAAACTTCCAAGAATTAAGCTTGATGTTCACCGGGGGAAACAGCTTCTACAGTCCACTTCACCCACATCCAACCTGATCTCTTTGAAGAAGTCCACACACAGTACAGGAGTATAGATTGTAATGCAAGGCTGAGCACAAGAGAGTAGAAGGAGGATGTGGAAGAAGCAGGATGGCAAAGCAGGCTGCAGAATCTGCATTGCTGGTAGACCGACCATCATTGCTTACAAGCTATACTATACTCACAGCTATAACAAGCGTTTCTGCTTGGGACCAGCAGTGCTCTGCTAAGCCTGAGCAGGAGTTTAACCATGTTTTTAACTTTTCTGTGGGGGTTAAACACCACTAGTGTGTCGCTAAATGACATGCTCTAAAGGATTAGAGCATGCAATGTAAACACTATAATGGACCTTTAAGCTGCATTAAACTGCTGGGCATAGACAATATCATGGTTACTACACAGTGTTTTTCTTCCAATGCCTTCAAGGTCTCTTCAGACGTTCTTATTTTAACTCTTTACTAGTGGTAAAGCTCCACATTATAGGGGATGCCCCTATATTGGAAGTATTTTTGCACTCTGACGCAAGTTGCATTCACAGATCAGTTAGGTTGTTGGCTTTTTGACAGCTGTATTGTACGATGCAAGTTAGTGTATGAAACAGTGCAGGAGCTTTACATTTTAGCATTGGCGGAGTTGCTCTAGGTTACTCGTGGGCTTTTTTTTTTTTTTTTTTTGTATATGTTACATAACCTTTAAAATGTGCTAAACTCCAAACATGTGAACCTCCCACTCAGTGTTGCATGTGTGACAACAGAGTGCATAAAACAGCTGCCAGCTGACAACAGAGTGCATAAAACTCTGCCACAGCGTAAGATTGGAGATTCAAGATAAGGGTGTGGCCAGCATGAAAATGCAGAGCTTTAGCAACTAGTACATTTACAGGGTTAAAATAAAATAATGGCTCTAAAGAGAGCTGTAGGCACAAGATGAAAAAAAAACAAAACAGAATTTATGCTTACCTGATAAATTACTTTCTCTTGTGATGCATCGAGTCAATGGATTCATCCTTTACTTGTGGGATATTCTCCTTCCCAACAGGAAGTGGCAAAGAGAGCACACCGCAGAGCTGTCCATATAGCTCCCCCTCCAGCTCCACCCCCTCATTCAACCGAAGGTTAGGAAGAAAAAGGAGAAACCATAGGGTGCAGTGGTGACTGTAGTTTAAACAAAAAAAAAAACTACCTGACTTAATAGCCAGGGCGGGCCGTGGACTTGATACATCACAAGAGAAAGTAATTTATCAGGTAAGCATAAATTCTGTTTTCTCTTGTAAGATGTATCGAGTCCACGGATTCATCCTTTACTTGTGGGATACCAATACCAAAGCTTTAGGACACGGATGAAGGGAGGGAACAAGACAGGTACCGTAAAACGGAAGGCACCACTGCTTGTAAAACCTCTCTCCCAAAAATAGCCTCCGAAGAAGCAAAAGTATCGAATTTGGAAAATTTGGAAAAAGTATGCAGCGAAGACCAAGTCGCTGCCTTACAAATCTGTTCAACAGAAGCCTCATTTTTAAAAGCCCATGTGGAAGCCACTGCTCTGGTAGAATGAGCAGTAATTGTTTCGGGAGGCTGCTGGCCAGCAGTCTCATAGGCCAAACGGATGATGCTTTTCAGCCAAAAGGAAAGAGGTAGCAGTCGCCGTCTAACCTCTCCGCTTACCAGAATAGATAAACAATGAAGTTGTTTGTCTGAAATCCTTAGTTGCTTGTAAATAGAACTTTAAAGCACGAACCACATCAAGATTGTGTAACAGACGTTCCTTCTTCGAAGGAGGATTAGGACACAAAGAAGGAACAACAATTTCCTGGTTAATATTCTTATTAGACACAACCTTAGGAAGAAAACCGGGTTTGGTACGCAAAACTACCTTATCTGCATGGAAAACCAGGTAAGGTGAATCACACTGTAAAGCAGATAACTACCAAAAACAAAAAACTTTCTAAGATAAAAGCTTAATATCTATGGAATGTAAAGGTTCAAACGGAACCCCTTGCAGAACTGAAAGAACTAAATTCAGACTCCATGGCGGAGCCACAGGTCTATAAACAGGCTTGATTCTGACTAAAGCCTGACTAAACGCTTGAACGTCTGGTACCTCTGCCAGACGTTTGTGTAAAAGAATAGACAAAGCAGATATCTGTCCTTTTAAGGAACTAGCTGATAATCCTTTCTCCAATCCTTCTTGGAGAAAGGACAATATCCTGGGAATCCTAATCTTACTCCATGAGTAACCCTTGGATTCGAACCAAAAAATATATTTTCGCCAAATCTTATGGTAGATTTTCCTGGTGACAGGCTTTCTAGCCTGAATCAGGGTATCAATAACCGAGTCAGAGAAACCACGCTTTGATAGAATTAGGCGTTCAATCTCCAAGCAGTCAGACGCAGAGAAATTAGATTTGGATGTTTAAAAGGACCTTGTATTAGAAGGTCCTGCCTCATTGGCAGTGTCCATGGTGGAACAGACGACATGTCCACTAGGTCTGCATACCAGGTCCTGCGTGTCTTGTCTAGAAATAAATGACTGAACATACCTTATTGCAGCCTAACCTGCAAACCGTTCCCCCCAACTGAAGTTTTCTTGCACTCCTCAGTCCTTTGAGGGATCAGCAGTGGATTTTAGTTACAACATGCTAAAATCATCTTCCTCCCTGCAGAAATCTTCATCTCCTTTCTGCTAGAGAGTAAATAGTACACACCGGTACCATTTAAAATAAACTTTTTCTTGTAGAAAATAAAAACTACATTTCTAACACCACATTCACTTTACCCTTCCGATTGCTTAGAGCCGGCAAAGAGAATGACTGGGGGGTGGAGCTATATGGACAGCTCTGCTGTGTGCTCTCTTTGCCACTTCCTGTTGGGAAGGAGAATATCCCACAAGTAAAGGATGAATCCGTGGACTCGATACATCTTACAAGAGAAAATAGAATGGTAAATAGAAGACGTAGCAAGCAATTTTAAGCCAAATTAAACTTTATGGGGCACTAGACTATTAATCATCAATGCTAATTTTAAATCCATTAGTTTTTAGTAGAACATACCTGCAATAACTGCTGCTTGAGTTTCTGTATTTCTGTCAGGCTGAGTTCTGTAAAGAGATCAGAAGACAACTTTGGACCAGGATAGAATATATCACTATTGCGAGGTGTAGACATCATGACTTCTCCATTTAACTTGCCCAGTCCACCACAATTGTATCCACTATCAAATTCATCTTCACTTGGATCTTCAAAGTTGACTTGGAAATTTCCTATAGAATCATAGTTATGTAGATATCCAGACAGTTCTCTACGCAATTCATTTTTTTGTTCTCGTTCGCTTTTCAGGGTCTCCAATGCTTCTTCCAGCTGCCGTTCGGAGATTTCTTTTAAACGCACCAGTTCATCTACTTGGCCATTTAAAACATCAATCTCTTCATCTCTTCTCTTCAGTTCATGCTTTAAACCTTCAAATTCAACCTGAAACCATAAAGTAAATCACTGGTTCATACAATGTAAAGCATGCAAAATACACATTAACAATTAATTTCAAATATATACATATTATATAACTAAATTACGAGCACTCATTAACAGACTATCACCAAGTGTACAGATTTGATTTCCATTTCCCCATTAACTTATCTGCCATTTTTCTTTTACATAAACAGTTTAACAGCTCAAATAAAACATGCAGACCATATAAAATAATCATAACTCTTAAACCAGGGATATGTAACCTTTTAGGATTGCACTAAAGTGTCGCATTATGACAGTCTTTTTTAAAAGGGACATTAAAGACACTGAGATGGTAATGTAAAATGATAAATCCTAAATATAACAAAACCTCTGCAATATATTTTCATTATTTTGTCCCCTTTTTCTGTAATTCCATTGTGAAAATATGAGCATTTCAGTTCCTGATAGAAATGGAAGTGCATAACACTTATTCCACACAGCCATTGTTTGCAAACTCTAGTGACCTATTTATAACTGTCCCTAATTGGCCATAGCAAAGAAGGTAACATAAGTTACAACATGGCAGGTCCCACTGTTTTGTAGATAGTAAAATGTTATTTATTTTGTGAGCTCACAGTATTTATGAATATGTATTTTGTGAATAGTTGATGGGGATGAAACCGTCAGGGGAAAAAATATAAAACAAAACTAATTTGAAATTCAGACCAAGTGTTAAACTCTATTATTCATTTGTTGGTTATGCAAATCTACTGTATATTATGGTCCTTTAAAAAAACCAACCAGTTTATACTTTAAAGTGAAGGTCAATTTCGATGAATTAGTGCCCAGTTTTTAATAATCCAATTACAAACAAGGGCACTTTAATTCATCAAAATTGACATTTCACTCGTTTTCATAAAAAAAAAAAAAAAAAAAAAAAACACACCAAACACAACTTACCTTTTAATCCCGACAGCTGCTCCAGCGATTCCCCCAGCCGCCGGAAGCCTCTTCATACATCAGAAATGACGAATCAGGCTTCATCCAATATACCCAACCTTGCACAAACTTTTAGTCCCCCTTCCTCTACGATATCCCAGTCTAATATATATAGCCGAGAAAAGTAGGAAAAAGCACAATATTCGCTAAATGAGGTACATAATAAACTGCCGCTAATAGGAGAAAAAAAAAAAAAAAAAACAGGTCTTCTGGACTCTCACCACCATGAAAGAAATGAATATCAGGTAAGCACAAATTGTTTTCTTTCATAAGGTGGTGAGAGTCCACAAACCATTACTCGTGGTAACTAATACCCAAGCTGTGTAGTCAACGAACAAATGGGAGTGGATAAAATGAAGGTATGCACCCAATTACCAACCCAAGACTTCTTAAAGAAGGAGAAATTAAACTAGTAGAATTCTGGAAGAGATTTCCTGCTGTCAAAAAGCCATGCTTAATGACTGCGTTAACCAGGAATGTACTCAACTAGTCCACAGATAAGGGAGGACAAGGGAGGGACACAGATAAGTAACCTAAATAGAAGGCACCACTGCTTGAAGAACCTTTCTCCCAAAAGAAGCCTCAGCCGAGGCAAAAATGTATCGAATTTATAGAATTTGGAAGTATGCAAAGGTGACCAAGTTGCAGCCTTGCAAATCTGTTCCACAGAAGCTTCACTTTTGAAAACCCAGGAAGAAGAGACAGCCCTCGTGGAATGAGCTGTAAACCTCTCAGGAGGTTGCTGCCCAGCAGTTTCATAGGCCAAACGAATAACACTCTTTAGCCAAAAAGAAAGTAGCCGTAGCTTTCTGGCCCTTGCGTTTACCAGAAAAATAAACAAATAAGGGGGAAGACTGACGAAAGTCCTTAGTCGCTTGAAGATTTTCAAGAATTTCAGCACACGAACTTCAAGGTTATGCAACAAACGTTCCTTAGGAGAAGGGTTAGGACTTAAGGAAGGAACAACAATTTCCTGATTAATATTCTTAAACAAAACAACTTTAGGCAGAAAACCACTTAGTACGCAAGACCACCTTATGAAATGGAAGATAAGGAGAATCACACTGAAGCGCAGAGAGAGAGTTCCGAAACTCTCAAAACAGAGGAAACGGCAACAAGAAACAAAACACTTTCCAAGATAACTTAATATCTAAGGAATGCATAGGTTCAAACAGAGCCTGCTGTAAGACTACAGGGAGGAGTAACAGGTTTAAACACAGGCCGGATCCTGACCAAGGCCTGACAAAACTATTGCACATCTGCCAGACGCTTATGTAGCAAAATAGACCAGGCCTAAATCTGACCATTCAAAGTACTGGCTGACAAATCCTTCTCCAGACCATCCTGGAGAAGGAGGTTTGCCTCTAAAGTTACAAAAAGGAAAATTACTCTGACATTCTTTATGTTTATTCTTTTTATCTTGAGGAAGAAAAGAACCCTTCCCTCTTGTAATATCAGAGATAAATTTTAGCCAAGCCAGGCCTAAACAAGGTCTTACCCTTGTAGGGGATCGCCAAGAGCCTGGACTTAGATGAAACATCCGCAGACCAGGACTTAAACCATAAACCTCTGCGAGCTAGCACCGCAAAACCAGACATTTGTGCACCCAGTTTAATGACTTGCAAAGAAGCATTTGTAATAAAGGCATTGGCTAATTTAAGGGCCTTAATCCTGTCCTGGATCTCCTTAAGAGCAGTATCAGTCTGAAGAGAATCAGACAATGCATCAA
This sequence comes from Bombina bombina, assembly GCF_027579735.1. Classification (NCBI taxonomy): domain Eukaryota; kingdom Metazoa; phylum Chordata; class Amphibia; order Anura; family Bombinatoridae; genus Bombina; species Bombina bombina. The sequence goes on from NC_069510.1 coordinate 88,748,825, forward strand.
ACCAGTAAGCTGCAGCGCTGGTCACAGTGGCAATACACACCGCAGGGTGCCATTGGAGGCCCTGGTGAACATACATCTTTTTTAGCAATTCCTCCAATTTCTTATCCATTGGATCCTTAAAAGAACTATCCTCTCAAAGTGGAGATCGTTCCTTCTACCTTGGGAACCGTCAGCCACGACTTCTTAATGGAATAAGCTATAGGAAACATCTTTGTGAAAATAGGAGATGGAGAAAAGGGAATACCAGGTCTCTCCCACTCCTGTGCAATAATCTCTGTAGCACGGTCTGAAACCGGAGAAACCTCCACTGCAGTGGGAACATCAAAGTACTTGTTCAGCTAACTAGACTATTTAGGGTTGACTAAGACAGTCGTATCAGAGTCGTTCAAAGTAGCCAAAACCTCCTTAAGTAATAAGTGCAGGTGTAGGATTCAACTTCAGCATCAGAAGGAATTACACCGAGTTTGAGATTTCACACTCAGGCACCACCACGGTGTCTTCTTCCTCAGACTTTTTAAAAAAAAAAAAAAGAAGGACACCCTGGGTAGCCAGAACTTGATCAGAAACCTTACGGATTCCTTAAGTTTCCTTTTACGCTTCCCCTGCAGCATGGGGAAAGCTGACAATGTCTCAGGTACCACAGAGGATACCTTGGTAACAATGTCTTGTAAAGAAAATCCTACCGGATTGTGAGAGGAAACGCAGGACACTGCATGTGGAGATTGAAAATATTGGGACGCATGAGGAGAAAGCTGTGGCTTTATCTGCTACAGGAGGCACTGTGCACACCTTGTTCTGGATGGGCTACAATAGCTGGTGTCCACGTCGGCTGCCGTTTTATCAGAGAAAGAGAGATCATGCTTTCTGTGGGCACACCACCACTGGACAATTGAAGACTGGAAAAACATTGCTTGGTCTGACAAATCGAAGTTGCTAGTTAGGGATGCACCGACATTTCAGCCGCAGAAAGTTTCGGCCGAAAATGGCATTTTTGGCTATTTCGGTTTTTTGCCTGTTATTTTCGGTAAAATTGTGTAGCATGTTTCAAATTTGATGCTAGCCTAGAGCTGCTGTTTAAGTTTATTACTTGACTTACTGTTCTGCATATGAGTTTTCTAGGACTATACTTTATTTGGATATATGGTAAAAAAGAAAACTGTTAAATAGGATTCTGTTACATAGAACTAAATGAAGAATAATACAGTACAGCAGTGATTTTTAACCTTTTTTTTGCCGTGGCACACTTTTTTACATAAAAAAATCCTGTGGCACACCACCATCCCAAAATTTTAAAAAAATTCACACATTGTAGCCTAATACAGCATATATATATATACACACAAACACACACATACTGTATGTATTGTGCTGTTATGCCATGCCTCCTACAAACTACCCCTGCACTGGGAGTAAAAAACAAGCAAAGTTTAAAAAATATGTCACACTGTTGTCAGTCTGCCGTGGCACACCTGAGGATCTCTCACGGCACACTAGTGTGCCATGGCACACTGGTTGAAAAACACTGCAGTACAGTATATTGATATCTATAATTGTTTTAAGTAGGGATGCATCAAAATTTTGGTCGCAGAAACATTTTGGCTGAAAATGGAATTTTTTGCCTGTTTTTATTTTCTTCTTGGTAAAATTATTGTGTAGCAGATTATTGTTTTAAGATATTTTTGTCCAATTTAAGTGCGTTACTTTCAATCAAAGTGTGGGCTTTTTTTATTGGCTCTAATTATGCAAAAAAAAATAAAAAATAAAAAAAATTTGAAAAAATACATTTTCGGTTTCGGTTTTTGGTCAAGTGCATCCCGGATTTTCGGATTCGGTCCAGAATTTCCATTTCGGTGCATCACTATTGCTAGTACATTGATGGCAGGCTCAGAATTTGGTGAAAACGGCATAAATCCATGAAAGTCATATCTGAGGAAAACTGTGCAAGGTGGAGGGGGTGGTGTTATGGTGTGGAGAATGCGTCCTGGCACGTCAATGCCACAGCGTACGTAAACATAGTTGCTGAGCAATTGCATCCGTTCACGTTGACAAATATTACTTCCAGCAGGATAATGTGCCGGTGCACAAAGCCCGCATCACTATGGGATGGTTCCTGGAACATGACAATGACTTTTCTGCTGCAGTGGCCTGCTCAATCCCAAAATCTTAATTCTATTGAATATCTTTGGGATGAGCTGGAAAGGGTTATTCGTTGCAGGCCTACACCCTCAGTCGTATCTCCAGGCACACTCCTGTCTGCATGGTACACAATATCTCCACAACCTTCTTAGCATCTTGTTGAATCCATGCCTAGACAAAGTCAGGCTATTTTGAAGGCTAAAGGATGCTCAACATGCTATGTAGTAGCTGAAACTTATAAAGTGGCCGCACAGTGTAAGTGGTAAAACAAAGACATACCAAAAAGCTAGCTGAAATACCAAAGCGCTACAGAAGCCAAGGAGTATGAATAGAATTCTCAGGCTCTGGTAAATCACTTGAAGAGGATTAAACAATAGGGTCCCGAGGAAACCAACTCCCTGAACTCAACTCCCAGACTGCACTCCAACTTGAAGTTATAGTAGAAGACAAGTTATAGTACAGTTAAGAAAAAGGTAATGCCCTCAGAGGACTGGAGTGGTGACTAAACCACTAGAACTGAGACTGTTACAGTGGAGACCAAAAGGATAAACAAAAAAACTAAAACAAAACCCCGAATGAAATCTCTGCACAAAGGAATTAGTAAGCCAAAAGATAAGGCTGATAAAGAATGCAATGCAAAAAAAAATAACCTTATGGTCACTACCTGGAAATGTGTAATAAGATTTCCTAATTCTTACAAGAGAGTCTAAAAGTCTAAGACAAGTTTTATGGGAAAGTGACCATTCACACTTTGATGCAAATTGGTACCTGCGGTGTTAGATAAACATCTGTACCAGCTAACAGATATGTTTAACCCTGCTGAGTTACAACCCACATTCTCATTTCCAAATAAACTGAAAAACAGAATTTATGCTTACCTGATAAATTACTTTCTCCAACGGTGTGTCCGGTCCACGGCGTCATCCTTACTTGTGGGATATTCTCTTCCCCAACAGGAAATGGCAAAGAGTCCCAGCAAAGCTGGTCACATGATCCCTCCTAGGCTCCGCCCACCCCAGTCATTCGACCGACGGACAGGAGGAAATATATATAGGAGAAACCATATGATACCGTGGTGACTGTAGTTAGAGAAAATAATTCATCAGACCTGATTAAAAAACCAGGGCGGGCCGTGGACCGGACACACCGTTGGAGAAAGTAATTTATCAGGTAAGCATAAATTCTGTTTTCTCCAACATTGGTGTGTCCGGTCCACGGCGTCATCCTTACTTGTGGGAACCAATACCAAAGCTTTAGGACACGGATGAAGGGAGGGAGCAAATCAGGTCACCTAAATGGAAGGCACCACGGCTTGCAAAACCTTTCTCCCAAAAATAGCCTCCGAAGAAGCAAAAGTATCAAATTTGTAAAATTTGGCAAAAGTGTGCAGTGAAGACCAAGTCGCTGCCTTACATATCTGGTCAACAGAAGCCTCGTTCTTGAAGGCCCATGTGGAAGCCACAGCCCTAGTGGAGTGAGCTGTGATTCTTTCAGGAGGCTGCCGTCCGGCAGTCTCATAAGCCAATCGGATAATGCTTTTAAGCCAAAAGGAAAGAGAGGTAGAAGTCGCTTTTTGACCTCTCCTTTTACCAGAATAAACAACAAACAAGGAAGATGTTTGTCTGAAATCTTTAGTAGCCTCTAAATAGAATTTTAGAGCAAGGACTACGTCCAAATTGTGTAACAAACGTTCCTTCTTTGAAACTGGATTCGGACACAAAGAAGGTACAACTATCTCCTGGTTAATATTTTTGTTGGAAACAACTTTCGGAAGAAAACCAGGCTTAGTACGCAAAAACACCTTATCTGCATGGAACACCAGATAGGGCGGAGAACACTGCAGAGCAGATAACTCTGAAACTCTTCTAGCAGAAGAAATTGCAACCAAAAACAAAACTTTCCAAGATAATAACTTAATATCTACGGAATGTAAGGGTTCAAACGGAACCCCTTGAAGAACTGAAATAACTAGATTTAGACTCCAGGGAGGAGTCAAAGGTCTGTAAACAGGCTTGATCCTAACCAGAGCCTGAACAAATGCTTGAACATCTGGCACAGCTGCCAGTCTTTTGTGAAGTAAAACAGATAAAGCAGAGATCTGTCCCTTCAGAGAACTTGCAGATAATCCTTTCTCCAAATCTTCTTGTAGAAAGGATAGAATCTTAGGAATTTTTATCTTGTTCCATGGGAATCCTTTAGATTCACACCAACAGATATATTTTTTCCATATTTTATGGTAAATTTTTCTAGTTACAGGCTTTCTAGCCTGAATCAGAGTATCTATTACAGAATCTGAAAACCCACGCTTTGATAAAATCAAGCGTTCAATCTCCAAGCCGTCAGTTGGAGGGAAACCAGATTCGGATGTTCGAATGGACCCTGAACAAGAAGGTCCTGTCTCAAAGGTAGCTTCCATGGTGGAGCCGATGACATATTCACCAGGTCTGCATACCAAGTCCTGCGTGGCCATGCAGGAGCTATCAAGATCACCGAGGCCCTCTCCTGATTGATCCTGGCTACCAGCCTGGGGATGAGAGGAAACGGTGGGAATACATAAGCTAGGTTGAAGGTCCAAGGTGCTACTAGTGCATCTACTAGGGTCGCCTTGGGATCCCTGGATCTGGACCCGTAGCAAGGAACCTTGAAGTTCTGACGAGACGCCATCAGATCCATGTCTGGAATGCCCCATAATTGAGTTAGATGGGGAAAGATTTCCGGATGGAGTTCCCACTCCCCCGGATGGAATGTCTGACGACTCAGAAAATCCGCTTCCCAATTTTCCACTCCTGGGATGTGGATCGCAGACAAGTGGCAGGAGTGATCCTCCGCCCATTGAATTATCTTGGTCACTTCTTTCATCGCCAGGGAACTCCTTGTTCCCCCCTGATGATTGATATATGCAACGGTCGTCATGTTGTCTGACTGAAACCTTATGAATTTGGCCTTTGCTAGTTGAGGCCAAGCTCTGAGAGCAATGAATATCGCTCTCAGTTTGTGACAATGACCCACTCTGGTCTGCGGAAGCTCATTCCCTGTGACAGATTGTCCAGGGTCAGCCACCAACGGAGTGAATCTCTGGTCTTTTGATCTACTTGAATCGTCGGAGACAAGTCTGTATAATCCCCATTCCACTGTCTGAGTATGCACAGTTGTAATGGTCTTAGATGAATTCGTGCAAAAGGAACTATGTCCATTGTTGCAACCATCAATCCTATTACTTCCATGCACTGCGCTATGGAAGGACGAGGAGCAGAATGAAGTACTTGACAAGAGCTTAGAAGTTTTGATTTTCTGACCTCTGTCAGAAAAATCCTCATTTCTAAGGAATCTATTATTGTTCCCAAGAAGGGAACTCTTGTTGACGGGGACAGAGAACTCTTTTCTTTGTTCACCTTCCATCCATGAGATCTGAGAAAGGCTAGGACGATGTCCGTATGAGCCTTTGCTTTTGACAGGGACGACGCTTGAATCAGGATGTCGTCCAAGTAAGGTACTACTGCAATGCCCCTTGGTCTTAGAACCGCTAGAAGGGACCCTAGTACCTTTGTGAAAATCCTTGGAGCAGTGGCTAATCCGAATGGAAGTGCCACAAACTGGTAATGCTTGTCCAGAAAAGCGAACCTTAGGAACGGATGATGTTCCTTGTGGATAGGAATATGTAGGTACGCATCCTTTAAATCCACGGTAGTCATAAATTGATTTTCCTGGATAGTAGGTAGGATCGTTCGAATAGTTTCCATTTTGAACGATGGTACCCTGAGAAATTTGTTTAGGATCTTTAGATCCAAAATTGGTCTGAATGTTCCCTCTTTTTTGGGAACTATGAACAGATTGGAATAAAATCCCATTCCTTGTTCTCTTATTGGAACTGGATGTATCACTCCCATCTTTAACAGGTCTTCTACACAATGTAAGAATGCCTGTCTCTTTATTTGGTTTGAAGATAATTGAGACCTGTGGAACCTTCCCCTTGGGGGTAGTTCCTTGAATTCCAGGAGATAACCTTGAGAAACTATTTCTAGCGCCCAAGGATCCTGAACATCTCTTGCCCAAGCCTGAGCAAAGAGAGAAAGTCTGCCCCCCACTAGATCCGGTCCCGGATCGGGGGCTATCCCTTCATGCTGTTTTGGTAGCAGTGGTAGGCTTCTTGGCCTGCTTACCCTTGTTCCAGCCTTGCATTGGTTTCCAGGCTGGTTTGGGTTGTGAAGTATTACCCTCTTGCTTAGAGGATACAGAATTAGAGACTGGTCCGTTTCTGCGAAAGTGACGAAAATTAGGCTTATTTTTAGCCTTAAAAGACCTATCCTGTGGGAGGGCGTGGCCCTTTCCCCCAGTGATGTCTGAAATCTCTTTCAAATCAGGTCCAAATAATGTTTTACCTTTGAAAGGAATGTTAAGCAATTTTGTCTTGGAAGACACATCCGCTGACCAAGACTTTAGCCAAAGCGCTCTGCGCGCCACGACAGCAAACCCTGAATTTTTCGCCGCTAATCTAGCTAATTGCAAAGCGGCATCTAAAACAAAAGAGTTAGCCAATTTAAGTGCTTGAACTCTGTCCATAACCTCCTCATACGAAGATTCTTTACTGAGCGATTTTTCTAGTTCCTCTAACCAGAAACACGCTGCCGTAGTGACAGGAACAATGCATGAAATTGGTTGTAGAAGGTAACCTTGCTGTACAAAAATATTTTTAAGCAAACCCTCTAATTTCTTATCCATAGGATCTTTGAAAGCACAACTATCTTCGATAGGAATAGTAGTGCGTTTGTTTAGAGTAGAAACCGCCCCCTCGACCTTGGGGACTGTCTGCCATAAGTCCTTTCTGGGGTCGACTATAGGAAATAATTTCTTAAATATAGGGGGGGGGAGACAAAAAGGTATGCCGGGCCTTTCCCACTCTTTATTTACTATGTCCGCCACCCGCTTGGGTATAGGAAAAGCGTCGGGGGGCACCGGAACCTCTAGGAACTTGTCCATCTTACATAATTTCTCTGGAATGACCAAATTGTCACAATCATCCAGAGTAGATAACACCTCCTTAAGCAGTGCGCGGAGATGTTCTAATTTAAATTTAAATGTCACAACATCAGGTTCAGCTTGATGAGAAATTTTTCCTGAATCTGAAATTTCTCCATCAGACAAAACCTCCCTCATGGCCCCTTGAGATTGGTGTGAGGGTATGTCAGAACAGTTATCAGCGTCCTCTTGCTCTTCAGTGTTTAAAACAGAGCAATCGCGCTTTCTCTGATAAGTAGGCATTTTGGATAAAAGATTTGCTATGGAGTTATCCATTACAGCCGTTAATTGTTGTATGGTAATAAGTATTGGCGCACTAGATGTACTAGGGGCCTCCTGTGTGGGCATAACTGGTGTAGACACAGTAGGGGATGATGTAGTATCATGTTTACTCCCCTCATTTGAGGAATCATCTTGGGCAATATCATTATCTGTGGCATTACTGTCCTTACTTTGTTTGGACACTATGGCACAATTATCACATAAATTTAAATGGGGAGACACATTGGCTTTCATACATATAGAACATAGCTTATCTGATGGTACAGACATGTTAAACAGGCTTAAACTTGTCAACAAAGCACAAAAAACGTTTTAAAATAAAACCGTTACTGTCACTTTAAATTTCAAACTGAAAACACTTTATTACTGAATATGTGAAAAAGTATGAAGGAATTGTTCAAAATTCACCAAAATTTCACCACAGTGTCTTAAAGCATTAAAAGTATTGCACACCAAATTTCAGAGCTTTAACCCTTAAATTAACGGAACCGGAGCCGTTTTTACATTTAACCCCTATACAGTCCCAGAATGAGGCTCTGTCTATAACTAGAAAGGCCCCCATCTGAAAAAGGTGTCCAACACAGTGCCTGCCGTTTTTCTAAACGTTCCCCAAGATTATAATACCAATAATTAGTTAGAATCTGCATAATATGCCTAGTAAAGCAATCGTTTTAGCCCAGAAAAATGTCTACCAGTTTTTAAGCCCTTTTTGAAGCCCTTTATTCTTTTATATTTAACTAAGAAAATGGCTTACCGGTCCCCATGAGGGGAAATGACAGCCTTCCAGCATTACATGGTCTTGTTAGAAATGTGGCTAGTCATACCTTAAGCAGAAAAGTCTGCTAACTGTTTCCCCCAACTGAAGTTACTTCATCTCAACAGTCCTGTGTGGAAACAGCAATCGATTTTAGTTACTGTCTGCTAAAATCATCTTCCTCTTACAAACAGAAATCTTCATCCTTTTCTGTTTCAGAGTAAATAGTACATACCAGCACTATTTTAAAATAACAAACACTTGATAGAAGAATAAAACTACATTTAAACACCAAAAAACTCTTAACCATCTCCGTGGAGATGTTGCCTGTGCAACGGCAAAGAGAATGACTGGGGTGGGCGGAGCCTAGGAGGGATCATGTGACCAGCTTTGCTGGGACTCTTTGCCATTTCCTGTTGGGGAAGAGAATATCCCACAAGTAAGGATGACGCCGTGGACCGGACACACCAATGTTGGAGAAATGTAATTCATGGTTTAAAAACATGTGTCCCTTGAAAGCATAGACTGTCTTAAGGATTCAAAATGTCTCAAAATAACATTATTTCTTTCATTTCAGACCTGCATCTGGTGTTCCATGCATTCAAAATGTATTAGAAATATGAAATATATTGCATTCCTATTGAGATACAATACAGGTGGCCCTTGTTTTACAGCGGTTCAATTTACACTTTAAGGATAACAACCTTTTTTTCCAGTCATGTGACTGCTATTGAAAAGCATTGAGAAGCAGTGCATTTATTAAAATAAATAGGTGGAGCTGTCCGCTTGTGTTGCAGCAAAGCCAAGCATGCTGAAATTAATCAGTTTAACCAGACCTGAGCTATCGAGCAGATTTCAAAGGAATAAGATCTTCCTGTCTATAACTCAGTACAGATTGGAATGCATAGAAAGAACTGTTTGCAGAAAAATGCAAGTGAAGTCTGTGTTGTGCGAATATTTTATTGGGTTTATAATGCTGTTTAGCATTTAAAGTCTTCATTTTAAAATAATGTATTAGGTGTTACTTATGACAATTTTGAGAGGGGTCTGGAACCTAACTCCCTCACTTCCCATTGACTTGCATTATAAACTGGGCATCAATTTACAACGGTTTCAATTTACAACCATTCCTTCTGGAACCTAACCCCGGCGTAAACTGAGGGCTACCTGTACAATAATGCCAGACATCTAAGGGAAAATTTGGGATATATATGCTGAATTTAATAAATAGCAATACAGTCAATATAAAAAATGTCCAATTTTAATAAATTTCTTTATATTTTTCAGGCATCTAATAAGTACATATATAAATGTTGTTTTAAATATGTTTTATACACTCAAAAAGAAATACAGATATGAACCATTAATCTATGGGATAGTAATCCAATATAGATATAATTATATGAAAATGACATCTGATTGCCGACCTCAAAGTATGTATGTGATATTAAGAGGACTGAGAAAGTAATTGAATCCTTGATGAAGGTATTATAATCCTTTTAAATTGTTTCATAGAAAATATGATTTTTAAACACATTAATATATTATAAGTGGAATATTTTCACGTTTGGTCTTTAAATGATCAGAGAAAAGGACACTGCGCGGACCATATATGAAACATGATTTATTAATACAAGAGATATATGTTGGCTAAACATTTTAAAGGTCAGATAATTAAACTGTAGCAGCATTAATGATAAGACTGCATTTCTGGTTGTTTGCTGCCCTCTAAGGGATAAAAACTGGTATGACAGCCAAACAAATTGACTGTTTAAAAAAAAACATATGCAAATTCAAATAACCAATCAATGCTCAGCTCCATTAAGGGCGGATCAGCGACAAGCATCAAAGGGCCTATCAAAATCTTGTTGGAAGGATTAAAGAAAAGGAGGAGGGATTCTCTATTTTGGATATAGACCCATACACACAGGAGACAGACAAAAAGAAGCATTAACTTTTGGAGAGAAAATACATAGGCTTTGGTGCCAAGCATATTCTCTGCCATTTTTGGGAACACTTTCTTGAACAAAGAAAGATGAACAATTCTTGATGTCTATACCTGTGCACATTGTGAGTAAACCCTCCATAGATGACCCACAAGAAACTCTGGAATATGAAACATTGATTTGCTTATTTGGGTAAAGTATATAATTTGATATTTTAAAGTAAATACATTCATTATTGCTACAGTCTAATTGCAGTTAGTAAATTTAAAAGGGCCCAATTTGTATTTTAAAACTAATCATTAATGCCAAGAGATAGACACACACATTTTAGAATGTTTCTTAACTGTAGATAAGAATTTGTTTCAGCTCAGATAAATTGGTATAGGAGTTTGTCGTTTGTACAAATAATATATATAATTTCTGATATTTTAAATTAGAGTTATATAGGATCAATCGTATGCTAAGTAGTTTAATTGTACTGGTCTGGATGTTAGTGGCTCATATCTTGGTATCTCACTGTGGTATTTTAATGCGATTGTGAATAAGGTTAATTATAAAGGTGCATTTGGTTTGCTTTGTAAAGAATATTGTAATAATTTAAGCCTGTATAGTTTGATTCATATCTGGTTTTCTATAAATATAATTCAATGTTTCTATAAATTTTAACTAATAAAGAATTTAGGAATTCATATTAATTTTAATTGTTGTGTAAATGCATTTTATTGGGTTTTTTTTAAAGATTATTAAATATATTGTATTATAACCCGACCATATACCGACATTTGGGAACTATATAAAGTACCATGGAAGAGCCACAAACAGAAAATCTTAGTCTAGAATAGGGCTTGACAAATCAAGGGAGCCACTGGCTCCTAGAATTGTACCCCTGGCTCCTAACTTTCTGGGTTATTCTCCATATATCTATATACAAATACCACTGTCTGGATCCTAAATTTTAAAAAGATTTGTCAACCCCCTGAGCTAGAATTAAAAGTTAAGAAACTGTAGGTGGTTCTGGAAGATGATTTTGAAAGCATCATTTAAATCTATTGAGAAAATAAATGAATCATAATGAACTAGGGTAATAAGGAACCAAATAGAAACCATCTTAAAAAGTAGGATCTCTGAGAATTCGGAAAGTACTCATGTTTGTTCAGGATCTTTCAGAAAAACAGCCAGATAACCATCAGAAAAGGAAATGTCACCCTAAAGCCCAGAATACAAACAATTATTAGAATCCAGAAATTCTTGACACTGCCACTAGGCCCACTGAGAAAGGAATAACCTACCTACCATCTACCAGAAAAGAATCTGGATAGGTGGTTCAAGCTATTTGAAAGATGCTTCTTATATTGTTTGAACCTAGTCCAAACACCACTAGGCTTCCAGGCATCTCAAGAAAAATCTTGAGTCTTATGGGGGGGGGACACGACAGATAAGGTCTACCATAAAGACTGCCAACCATGAAAAGAGTCAGAGAGCTCTCCTGCGTGTACTGTTAAGGGTATATCTTAGCATTAATATAAATACTACTAAGTATTACTGCTAAGAGCTGAAGAGTGCATGAAAATCGTTTAGAAGAAAAGCAAAACAAAAAAATGCATAAAAAGAAACAATACAAAATTGCAAAGTTGGACTGGAAGTAATCAATCTTACAATATACACTTAGTTCGGCAAAATAAGTGATCAGTGGAACTTCTAAAGGATCAAACTTATAAAAACAGCACACCACTAAATCAAAATTTACTGTGCAAATTTAATAAATGTAGTCCATAAGTAAGAACCCATAACATTATTACAGGAAGTAATTTTATGAAATATGTAGAGTATGTGTATATATTTGAATATAAATACATGAGCAGGGACAATACATAAGACCGTTTGAAAGGAGGTCACTAGGCATAGATAAAAAAAGACTAGGCTATGAGAGAGGGATTACAATTGCATATTTGCCTCATCCTGGTGGCCAGGATTAGAATTCCAAATAGTAATATCTTCTTGACTCACCACCTTATAAAGTGGGGGGGGAAACAAAAAAAAAAAACACACACAACAACCTTGCCAATATAATTTCATTATTAAATTTGTCCCTTTTTCTTGTAATTAAACTCTGGAAATAGTTTTTATAAATTCCACTTAATCTAAACTAATGGGCACCTAAGTGTTTGAACTATTTATAGTTTTCCTGTTCTCAATTGATGTGAAGTGATCACAATGTTATCTATATGGTTTACATGAACTAGCTCTACCCTGTTGTGAAGAGCAAATAAAAAAAAAATCATGTCATAAGAGGCAGCCTTCAAGGGCTTAGAAATTATATGAGCCTTCCTAGGTTTAGCTTTCAACTAAGAATACCAAGAGAACAAAGCAAAATTGGTGATAAAACATAATTTATGTAAGAACTTACCTGATACCTGACCTGAGTCCATGAGCTAGTGACGTATGGGAGGGGCAAAGTTTCCCAAACCTCAAAATGCCTATAAATACACCCCCCACCACACCCACAATTCAGTTTAACGAATAGCCAAGAAGTGAGGTGATAGACTTACTTCCGGGAGGCGGAGCATTAGAGCGGTCGCATAGACAGAGAGCTCCGGGCAAGCAGCGGCCTTAAATCATTAAAAACTGCTCAAAAAGCTCAAACGCATATGCCTTACACGACCCTAAAGTCCCTTTACATCGGACAGGTCAGTGTCGGCCAAGAAGCGTGAGGGGGAATTCCACCGCCCCGGCACCCAGATAGTCGGTACACAGAGTGGCGCGAAAGCGCAGATTGCATCTCATCGGTAAGGTGCAAGGTAGCAGCAGAGAATCGAAGCGGCAAAACCGGAGGGGAGTAAAAGAATACAGGAATTAACGAAAGAATCGCCAAGCACCCAAAGTAACAGTGAGTAACAGCGAGATCATACCTCTCAGACACAGACCCACGTGGCAGGGGAGACAATACATAGCGGCTGCAATTAAACACCAAACAGACACAAAACGAGCACGCTACAAACAAAAGACCAATAAATCCACGAATCGGAAGGGGCATTTGTTGGAGGGGTCATCACAGGGCCTATAAACATTGATATTGAAGACCCTAGAGGGCAAACCCTCACATAATCACCACGTGGGGGGGAAAAGAAAGACATAACCAGAAAACAGGGACTTAAAGCGATACACCACCAAACAAGAACAGTATTGCAAAGGGGGAAAATAAATTTACTCTAAACAGTGAGGATGGAATATGAGGAGTGATACCCCATGATCTGGCTCTCCCCCCCATAACCCAATACACCCACGCCTAGTTAACAGAGGAGACATCTCCAGCAGGGTGAAGACCAAAAAACTGGTGGAGGCCTAACACTGTCTAACAAGACTTCAGATAACCCCATAGGACCTGAACTCCAGCCAATACATAAAAGGTGCAGCTGAACAAAGGGATACACACACTTCCCTGGGACTCATCTCTAACCTGACATCAGATATCTTAGAAAAATAAAAGAGAGCCTAACCCCAATCAACTGTATGCACAAATATTATCACAGCTTCAAAAAGAAAACAGAAACAATGACTTCTAAGAACAAGAGTGCAGACCGCAGAACAAGACATCTGGCGGAGATACATGCAGATCCCAACAATGAGGACACAATACAAGACTCTCAGTTAAAAGACACTCACCCCATAGTCTCTCAGCTGTCAGCGTTGTTCCTCCCAAAAATTGAACAACTCCAAAATGGGATGGACTCTCTTTCATCGGAGTTTAAACATTTCTCAACAAGACTGACACAAGTCGAACAAAGAATCTCAGATACAGAGATTAGACAACGTGATACCAACACGAACGTCACACAACTACAGAGACAAAACTCCCTATTACTTGCAAGAGTGGATGACCTGGAAAACAGGTCGCGGAGGAACAACCTGAGAGTCGTGGGGTTGCCAGAATCAGTCCCAGGCACTGAATTGATACGCTTCGCAGAAGTTACCCTACCACAAATATTAAAACTCACGGAAGCTGACATTCCATGTATAGCAGAAAGGGCTCATAGAGTCGGTAGGACGAGAGAAATGGACAATAGAGATACACCACCCAGGCAAGTTATGATAAAATACCTTAATTTTAAGGACAAGGTTCAACTGCTGAGAGCATACAGACAAGCTGGACCTATCCAGTATGAGGGCAAAAAACTGCACATCTTTCAAGACTACTCGGCGGATGTAACCAGGAAAAGGAGAGAGTTTTCTCCATACTGCAGACAGTTGATCGACAAAGGCATCCCAGTGGCACTACTTTACCCAGCAAAACTAAGAGTTCAAACACCTCAGGGCCCAAGACTCTTTGAATCGACGGGTCAAATACAGAAATATCTAAGACAGGTGGCAGGAGAAGAAAATCAGCAGGAAGAGGAGGAACAACATCCAATGGCAGAGCAGTGAAATCAGAACTACAACTCCCATGGGGAGGAACTTCACACAAGCAGAGCAAAACCTGTCATTGGACTGGTAGCAGGAATAAAGATGAACGGTCTTCATCCAAGGACTATAACAAGGACTATAAAAAGGCACTGAAATGGACAGTACTAACTAAGTATTACAGTTCAAGTTATTGGGGGGGGGGGGAGGGTGGGATACTCTCTAATAAAGTAAAAAAAAAAAAAAAGAAAGGAAGAAAGAGGGAAGAGAGAGAGATTTGTTCAAGTTATCACTGTTTGGTTTAATGTTTTTGAGTTCTCTTTTTTGCTTGAATAAGATTAAGAAAGTTGCGAAGTGGGAAAACACTGCGTCTGAATTAACTTGTTGCTTAAACTGCTTTTCTCTTGTTCTCTACAAGCAGGGTGGACTCAGTTCAAGACCTCCCCTGGGACTCAGCTTCATCACTAGGAAAAGGTGTACAAGTAGGCCATAGACATATCTAAACACCAGTTGTGAACTCAGTAAGGGTAAGTGAATACTCGAATAAAAAACACAACACACAACACTGTATAGCAGACACACAAAAATCACAGGAAAATGTCACTAGATCAGATTAAGATAGTAGCATGGAATGTGGGCGGGGTCACGTCACCTATAAAGAGGAAGGCAATTCTTAAATATCTTAAAAAACAAAGAGCTGACATTGCAGTACTGGAGGAGACACATCTATCACAGGAGGAACACAGGAAACTCCAACAAGATTGGGTAGGAGAAGTCAACTTCACACCATATGAAGCTAAAAGAGCAAGAGGGGTAGCCATTCTCTTCAGGAAACAGTTAACATACAAAATAACTCACAGAGAGATAGATAAAGAGGGTAGATACATCATTTTGAATATAGAAGTGGAACAAACAGCATTCACTCTCTGTGGACTATATGGCCCCTTACACAAGAAGGCTGAGTTTTGGCAGGCAATACAAGGGAAATTATTACCGCACACAGGGACACAACTAGTGGTAGTGGGAGACTTCAATATAGCACCTCAGGTACCGGCGGACCGCTTTCCCAACCCAGACAATCCAGGGATTACAAACCACCCAGCCGCATACTGCAAAAAAGAAACCAGGATATTGAATAAATTTAAAAGGGCGTTGAATTTGACAGACATTTGGAGGGCGAGATATCCAGACAGTAGAGACTTTACATGCATATCCCCATCCAAACAGACATTATCAAGGATAGATTTCTTCCTTATTTCATCTACCCTGAGCACACAGATTTTAGACACTAAAATTGACACGGTCACACTATCAGACCATGCACCAATCTCACTGATTATGAAGGTAGGCCCCAGACGCCCCAAAAGGGAAGGATGGAAATTCCCATACTACCGATACAGGGATGTTAATCTCCTAAAACACCTTAAGGGGGAATGGATACACTATGCAGAAGCCAACAAAGCACACATGTCAACACCGGCCTTATTTTGGGACACAGCAAAGGCGGTTCTAAGAGGAGTTATCATGACATATGCATCAGGGGTTAACAAGAAATACAAACAAAGAGAAAACATATTACTAAGACAAGTCACAAACAAATATAATAAATACCTTAGAGCCCCTACCGCAGAGAACAGACAAAAGTATACCGGAGTCAAACTACAGAGGGACACATTCTTACTACAAAACGCTAAAGGAACCATTAGCAGAGCCAGAGCACGTTTTTACAGATACGGCAACAGGATAAGCAGCACACTAGCCAATATCACTAGATTAGTAAGAAAACCCAATGTAATCCAGACACTGAAAATTCAGGGCAGGTCTTTAACCACAGAAGTTGAAAAACAGCAAGCATTCTGCGAATACTACTCAGAATTATATACACCACATCCAGTTGACAGAGGACACAGGGAACAGTTCTGGAAGGGAATTAAATTACCCCAAATCACGGAGGAGAACCTCCAACTCTTGAATGCACCGATCTCAGTACAGGAAATACATAAGACAATAGGGTACCTCCCCATAAATAAGACGGCAGGGCCAGATGGCCTGCCCAATGAATTTTACAAACTGATGAGAGAAGAGGTATCAAACACCCTGGCCAAGCTATTTGATAAGATACCAAGAGGGGAAGAACTG
This sequence comes from Bombina bombina, assembly GCF_027579735.1. Lineage (NCBI taxonomy): Eukaryota > Metazoa > Chordata > Amphibia > Anura > Bombinatoridae > Bombina > Bombina bombina. Next base: position 88,765,496 of record NC_069510.1, read on the forward strand.
AGTGAACGTTTCACGGAAGCACACATTTGTATCCTTCCGAAACCAGGAAGAGACCCAACAGCTAGAGAATCATATAGACCCATATCACTATTAAATAGTGATTATAAAATCTTTACCAAAATTCTGGCCAATAGACTAGCGACCATAATGCCATCCCTGATCCACAGTGACCAAACAGGGTTCGTCAAAGGTAGATCATCAGTTCTCAATATCAGGAAAGTGCAACTAGTACTACAACATTACTGGAACAACAGGGAAGGGGGAAAGGTAAGCACTCCAACACAAAGAGCGTGCATGCTGGCGATCGATGCGGAGAAGGCTTTTGACAAGGTATTGTGGGAGCATTTATTCCACACGCTGACCAGATATGGAATTAGGGGCTCCTTCTTCGGGTCGGTCGCCAGCATCTACAGGTCAGCCCAGGCAGCAGTGATTGTCAATGGAACACTCTCTCCAAGATTCCAACTGGGGAGGGGAACGAGGCAGGGCTGCCCTCTGTCCCCTCTCCTTTTTGACCTGGCCATGGAACCAATGGCACACAGAATCAGGACTGAAACACAAGGACTGAGAGTGGGGCGGGCGACTTTACACCTATCCTTATACGCAGACGATATGGTGTTATTCATATCAGACCCAGAAAAAGAAACACCACGACTGATGTCTATTATTGAGGAATTTAGCAAAATCTCGGGGTACCAAATTAATAAAGATAAGAGCGAAATCCTGTGGCTATCCCCAATGGGTCATAAAGAAGACCTAGGATTCAAATTCAAAATACTAGAGGATACTATTAAATATTTGGGGGTAAGCTTATCAAAAGACCCCTCCAGATGGTACGCCCTTAACCACAAACCGATCATTAGCAAAATCATAGAAGATCTCAGAAATTGGAAAGCATTACCAGTATCGGCGTCGGGCAGAATTTGCTTGATAAAAATGATCTGGTTTCCAAGGTTAATGTACACATTCCAAATGATTCCCATGTTGTTGCACAAGAAAGACCTGAGGTATTTAAACACACAATTTGCAAACTTCATATGGTCAGGGAAAAAACACAGGATTAGCTTAGAGAAGCTGATGTGCTCGGTCCATGCAGGGGGCTTGGGACTGCCGAACTTGGAACTGTACAACTGGGCCACATCCAGCAAATACGTTCTGGACTGGCTAAGTAACACAAATCACTTCACACATAAAGACATAGAGAGCAGCATGGTTCACCCATGGGCTTTAGCAATGTTACCACATATGGAGCTTCACAAAATACGCAAACTGACCAAGGACTCTCCACTCTTTGGGGAATCAATCAGGGCCTGGGCAAAACTGTGTAGGTGGATGAGGGTGCCTCATACATACACAAAATTCATACCCATGGGAGGGAACCCAGACTTCCCAGCAGGACTGACTACGAAACCATTTCAACAATGGAAAGATAAGGGCTTACATTCAGTTGGACAGTTGGTGTCAGAATCTACTGGGCTAATCCACACTTTTCAAGACTTACAGAAAGATTTTTCACTACCTAGACAACACCACTTTGCATACTTGCAAATCAAACACTACGTAACGCAATTGCAGAAACACATAAACTTTACAGACCATAATGACCCGATATCAAAACTGGTTTCCATGACATCTCAAGGCGGTCACTCAGTCTCCCCCATATACAAAATGCTGATAGACATACCAAACCAAAAAAACAAGACAAGCCTGAGCAATAAATGGTCGGACATACTGCAGACACAGATTTCAGAAGAACAAATCATAAACAGTGTAGAGAACGTCAGGAAAGCCACCATAGGAGCTGACGTAAGGGAAATGCACACGAAAACGATTCATAGGGCACACATCACTCCTAGGATATATAGCAAGTGGGTGAAGGAAGCAGACAATGTTTGTGTCAGGTGTAGGCAGCCCAACCCTGAATATGTACACTTACTTGTGACATGCCCAAGATTGACAAAATTTTGGGCTATGACGGAAAGATGGATGAACAAGACATGCTCTACCCAGATCAAATTGGATGGGAGGGCCATAATACTTCTAGATATCCCAGGTAACCTAGGCACACAGAAACGACTTATATATAATATAATCCTCACAGCGAGGAGACTGATTCTCAGGGAGTGGAGGGAAAAAAAACCCACCAACACTAGGACAGCTCAAAAGTTTACTACTGCAACAGATGACAATAGAACAGTTTGATACTATGGGAGATGTAAAGGAAAGGGTCAAAGCTTTTATGAGGAAATGGGAAAAGTTAATCCTACAACAGCCAGTCCAGATACAAAAACAGATAATACACCCATTCCGTAATTCAGAATACATTTTAACAGCACAACTTAGAGGGGAATGGAACACACTGTAAATCTCAAACCCAAGGAATGAGAGTCCCAGGGGATGGAAGAGTCCACCGCTGCGCATCAAAGGGGGAGGTATTCAAATGCAGAGAAGTTTCAGGATAAGAAGGATAATTGATAGAAATCCTTAACAACTTGAAAGCAGTTAAAAGCCGTAGACACAAGAACTGTGAAGATAACAACCAAGGTGAGATGTATGAGATGTAAATTAAGGGAGGGAGGGAGAGAAAAAGGAAAGAGGGGGGGACAGTTTGACGGCAAAAAAGAAAAAGTCTAATACAAAGTTTGCTTTTGGAAATATACCATGTTTATTAAGTTTATTGTAACCACCTGACAAAAGTCTGTAAATGTTGTTGAACTGTCACCCAATAAAAAAGAATATTTAAAAAAAAAAGAAGTGAGGTGATAAGGAGCGAAAGCATCAACAAGGAATTGGAATAATTGTGCTTTATACAAAAAAGTCATAACCACCACAAAAAGGGTGGGCCTCATGGACTCATGCCAATATGAAAGAAATGAATTTATCAGGTAAGTTCTTACATAAATTATGTTTTCTTTCATGTAATTGGCAAGAGTCCATGAGCTAGTGATGTATGGGATAGCACATACCCAAGATGTGGAACTCCACGCAAGAGTCACTAGAGAGGGAGGGATAAAAATAAAAACAGCTAATTCCGCTAAAAAAAAAAAAATCCACAACCCAAATCAAAAGTTTTAATTAGAGATGCACCGAAATGAAAATTCTGGACCGAAACAGATACCTGAAAATTCAGTATGATCCTGGCCTAAAACCGAAACGAAAATAGTTTTCTTTTTTAACTACAGTGTGTGTGTAGCTGAGAGAGCTTGTAGGCGGGAAAGCTCCAACAAATGGGCGTGATCTGCAGTGAAACAGGATCTCTATAAGGGAGAGCGTGGTTATAGCCAGACAACAATACGAGGTGGACATGTGTTTTGTTTTTGGGTGTAGTTATCCGTGCGATGAGCGTGGCTGCACTTGATCGTCTCTCATCATATCTCCGCCTAGTTCCTGGTTCGGGTCTCACACTGACCCGTCAGATTATATGTCCGGAGCCCCAAATGGAGTCTGTCACCTATCACCAGGACCACTGGACTTAGCTACAACCTTACGTGCAAGGTGGTTATAGAAAGTTACTGGGCTTTTTTGTATACACTGTCTGGTGGGTGCTAATTTGTACTAACTGTGTGCGAGCTTGGGGCTTATGCTTATAAAGTGTGCACGCATATTTGCCTCAGGCGAATAGAATGTCTACGCACAAGAGGTTGATGTATGAGCACTGTATATAAGGCTTAAAGATATTCACTGTGTGTGTGCTTAGGGCTGTGTCTGATAATATCAAGTGTTTATAAACATGTTACTTTTCCTCCTTTGATATTTGTATTCACTATTCAGAACTTTGGTTTCCTTCTCTGCTGGTTTCAAATATCATCATGTAATGGTACTTATGTGTGTGCTCTGTGTACCATGCCAGTGCTGCTCACCTTATGCTAAGGATAGACATGTAACTCAATAGAACAGGGGAGGGCTGTACATTTTTAGCCATTTTGGTCCTCTTTGGGCCGAAATTGGAATTGCACATTTTCGGCGGCCCAAATTTTGGTGCATCGCTAGTATTATTCTTTATTTAGTTCTGTGTAACAGAATTAGATTTAACCGTTTTTGTTTTGTTACCAATTATCAAAAAAAGTATAGTCCTAGAAAACTATTATTATACGCAAAACAGTAAGTCAAGTAATGAACTCAAACCGCAGCTCTAGGCTGGCATCAAATTTAAAATATGCTACACAATAATTTTGCCGAAAATAAAAAGGTAAAAAAAACGAAATCCCAAATAACAAAAAATGCTATTTTCGACCGAAACTTTCTGCGGCCGAAATTTCGGTGCATCCCTAGTTTTAATCTTTATAATGAAAAAAAAAAAAAACTGAAATTATAAGCAGAAGAATCAAACTGAAACAGCTGCCTGAAGTACTTTTCTACCAAAAACTTCTTCTGAAGTAGAGAAAACATCAAAATGGTAGAATTTAGTAAAAGTATGCAAAGAAGACCAAGTTGCTGCTTTGCAAAGCTGATCAAAAGAAGTTTCATTCTTAAAAGCCCAGGAAGTAGAAACTGACTTAGTAGAATGAGCCGTAATCCTTTGAGGCGCCAAAAACGTCTGCAACAAACACGAGCGTCATAGATGACACAACTACGAGAAAACTCTCGGTGCCAACTAAGACGCCGGAAATGATGTCATTACGTCAAACGTAATTTTTCCCGCCAAAAGTATCGCACCAAAAATGACGCAATAAATTATAGCATTTTGCGCTCCTGCAAGCCTAACAGCCCGCAATTTAGAAAGAGTCAATTTGAAAAATTTTCAGGTAATAAATCATTTTTTCATATGCATTTCCCAAAATGAAACCGACAGTCTGTAAGAAGGAAATATACTGATTAACCTGAATCATGGCAAATATAAGTATAAAACATATATTTAGAACTTTACATATAAAGTGCCAAACCATAGCTGAGAGTGTCATAAATAAAAGAAAACATACTTAACAAAAGACACTCATCTACATAAAGTAGATAGCCAAACCAGTACTGAAACGAGAATCAGTAGCGGTAATGGTATATAACAGCATATTGTCTATCTGAAAAGGGAGGTAGGAGATGAATCTACCGATAGAGAACCTATGAAATAGATCTTCGTTAGGATGACCATTGCATTCAATAAGTAATACTCCCTTCACATCCCTCTTTCATTCACTGCACTCTGAGAGGAATCGGGCTTCAGCATGCTGAGAAGCGCATATCAACGTAGAAATCTAGCACAAATTTACTTCCCCAACTCCATAGGAGGCAAAGTTTGTAAAACTGAATTGTGGGTGTGGTGGGGGGTGTATTTATAGGCATTTTGAGGTTTGGGAAACTTTACCCCTCCTGGTAGGAATGTATATCCCATACGTCACTAGCTCATGGACTCTTGCCAATTACATGAAAGAAAAGTAAATTGGAAAGTTGTTTAAAATTACATGCCCTATTTGAAACATGAAAGTTTTTTTGAACTGGACTGTCCCTTTAACCAAAATCTACTCAGAAAAAAAAAGTTCAAGGATAAAAAACCCATACAGGATTCAAGTAATGTGTTCGCAGTGTGCATTTGCAATTACAAAGAAAGACATCAAATGAAAAAACAGAATTTATGTTTACCTGATAAATTACTTTCTCCAACGGTGTGTCCGGTCCACGGCGTCATCCTTACTTGTGGGATATTCTCTTCCCCAACAGGAAATGGCAAAGAGCCCAGCAAAGCTGGTCACATGATCCCTCCTAGGCTCCGCCTACCCCAGTCATTCGACCGACGTTAAGGAGGAATATTTGCATAGGAGAAACCATATGATACCGTGGTGACTGTAGTTAAAGAAAATAAATTATCAGACCTGATTAAAAAACCAGGGCGGGCCGTGGACCGGACACACCGTTGGAGAAAGTAATTTATCAGGTAAACATAAATTCTGTTTTCTCCAACATAGGTGTGTCCGGTCCACGGCGTCATCCTTACTTGTGGGAACCAATACCAAAGCTTTAGGACACGGATGAAGGGAGGGAGCAAATCAGGTCACCTAAATGGAAGGCACCACGGCTTGCAAAACCTTTCTCCCAAAAACAGCCTCAGAAGAAGCAAAAGTATCAAACTTGTAAAATTTGGTAAAAGTGTGCAGTGAAGACCAAGTCGCTGCCCTACATATCTGATCAACAGAAGCCTCGTTCTTGAAGGCCCATGTGGAAGCCACAGCCCTAGTGGAATGAGCTGTGATTTTTTTCAGGAGGCTGCCGTCCGGCAGTCTCGTAAGCCAATCTGATGATGCTTTTAATCCAAAAAGAGAGAGAGGTAGAAGTTGCTTTTTGACCTCTCCTTTTACCAGAATAAACAACAAACAAGGAAGATGTTTGTCTAAAATCCTTTGTAGCATCTAAATAGAATTTTAGAGCGCGAACAACATCCAAATTGTGCAACAAACGTTCCTTCTTTGAAACTGGTTTCGGACACAAAGAAGGCACGACTATCTCCTGGTTAATGTTTTTGTTAGAAACAACTTTTGGAAGAAAACCAGGTTTAGTACGTAAAACCACCTTATCTGCATGGAACACCAGATAAGGAGGAGAACACTGCAGAGCAGATAATTCTGAAACTCTTCTAGCAGAAGAAATTGCAACCAAAAACAAAACTTTCCAAGATAATAACTTAATATCAACGGAATGTAAGGGTTCAAACGGAACCCCCTGAAGAACTGAAAGAACTAAGTTGAGACTCCAAGGAGGAGTCAAAGGTTTGTAAACAGGCTTGATTCTAACCAGAGCCTGAACAAAGGCTTGAACATCTGGCACAGCTGCCAGTTTTTTGTGAAGTAACACAGACAAGGCAGAAATCTGTCCCTTCAAGGAACTTGCAGATAATCCTTTCTCCAATCCTTCTTGAAGAAAGGATAGAATCTTAGGAATCTTTACCTTGTCCCAAGGGAATCCTTTAGATTCACACCAACAGATATATTTTTTCCATATTTTGTGGTAAATTTTTCTAGTTACAGGCTTTCTGGCCTGAACAAGAGTATCAATAACAGAATCTGAGAACCCTCGTTTTGATAAGATCAAGCGTTCAATCTCCAAGCAGTCAGCTGGAGTGAGACCAGATTCGGATGTTCGAACGGACCTTGAACAAGAAGGTCTCGTCTCAAAGGTAGCTTCCTTGGTGGAGCCGATGACATATTCACCAGATCTGCATACCAAGTCCTGCGTGGCCACGCAGGAGCTATCAAGATCACCGACGCCCTCTCCTGATTGATCCTGGCTACCAGCCTGGGGATGAGAGGAAACGGCGGGAATACATAAGCTAGTTTGAAGGTCCAAGGTGCTACTAGTGCATCTACTAGAGTCGCCTTGGGATCCCTGGATCTGGACCCGTAGCAAGGAACCTTGAAGTTCTGCCGAGAGGCCATCAGATCCATGTCTGGAATGCCCCACAGTTGAGTAATTTGGGCAAAGATTTCCGGATGGAGTTCCCACTCCCCCGGATGTAATGTCTGACGACTCAGAAAATCCGCTTCCCAATTTTCCACTCCTGGGATGTGGATTGCAGACAGGTGGCAGGAGTGAGTCTCCGCCCATTGAATAATTTTGGTCACTTCTTCCATCGCCAGGGAACTCCTTGTTCCCCCCTGATGGTTGATGTACGCAACAGTCGTCATGTTGTCTGATTGAAACCTTATGAACTTGGCCTTTGCTAGCTGAGGCCAAGCCTTGAGAGCATTGAATATCGCTCTCAATTCCATAATATTTATCGGTAGAAGAGATTCTGCCCGAGACCAAAGACCCTGAGCTTTCAGGGATCCCCAGACCGCGCCCCAGCCCATCAGACTGGCGTCGGTCGTGACAATGACCCACTCTGGTCTGCGGAAGGTCATCCCTTGTGACAGGTTGTCCAGGGACAGCCACCAACGGAGTGAGTCTCTGGTCCTCTGATTTACTTGTATCTTCGGAGACAAGTCTGTATAGTCCCCATTCCACTGACTGAGCATGCACAGTTGTAATGGTCTTAGATGAATGCGCGCAAAAGGAACTATGTCCATTGCCGCTACCATCAAACCTATTACTTCCATGCACTGCGCTATGGAAGGAAGAGGAACGGAATGAAGTGTTTGACAAGAGCTTAGAAGTTTTGTTTTTCTGGCCTCTGTCAGAAAAATCCTCATTTCTAAGGAGTCTATTATTGTTCCCAAGAAGGGAACCCTTGTCGACGGAGATAGAGAACTCTTTTCCACGTTCACTTTCCATCTGTGAGATCTGAGAAAGGCCAGGACTATGTCCGTGTGAGCCTTTGCTTGAGGAAGGGACGACGCTTGAATCAGAATGTCGTCCAAGTAAGGTACTACTGCAATGCCCCTTGGTCTTAGCACCGCTAGAAGGGACCCTAGTACCTTTGTGAAAATCCTTGGAGCAGTGGCTAATCCGAAAGGAAGCGCCACGAACTGGTAATGCTTGTCCAGGAATGCGAACCTTAGGAACCGATGATGTTCCTTGTGGATAGGAATATGTAGATACGCATCCTTTAAATCCACCGTGGTCATGAATTGACCTTCCTGGATGGAAGGAAGAATTGTTCGAATGGTTTCCATTTTGAACGATGGAACCTTGAGAAACTTGTTTAAGATCTTGAGATCTAATATTGGTCTGAATGTTCCCTCTTTTTTGGGAACTATGAACAGATTGGAGTAGAACCCCATCCCTTGTTCTCCTAAAGGAACAGGATGAATCACTCCCATTTTTAACAGGTCTTCTACACAATGTAAGAATGCCTGTCTCTTTATGTGGTCTGAAGACAATTGAGACCTGTGGAACCTCCCCCTTGGGGGAAGCCCCTTGAATTCCAGAAGATAACCTTGGGAGACTATTTCTAGTGCCCAAGGATCCAGAACATCTCTTGCCCAAGCCTGAGCGAAGAGAGAGAGTCTGCCCCCCACCAGATCCGGTCCCGGATCGGGGGCCAACATTTCATGCTGTCTTGGTAGCAGTGGCAGGTTTCTTGGCCTGCTTTCCCTTGTTCCAGCCTTGCATTGGTCTCCAGGCTGGCTTGGCTTGAGAAGTATTACCCTCTTGCTTAGAGGACGTAGCACTTGGGGCTGGTCCGTTTCTACGAAAGGGACGAAAATTAGGTTTATTTTTGGCCTTGAAAGACCTATCCTGAGGAAGGGCGTGGCCCTTACCCCCAGTGATATCAGAGATAATCTCTTTCAAGTCAGGGCCAAACAGCGTTTTCCCCTTGAAAGGAATGTTAAGGAGTTTGTTCTTGGAAGACGCATCCGCTGACCAAGATTTCAACCAAAGCGCTCTACGCGCCACAATAGCAAACCCAGAATTCTTCGCCGCTAACCTAGCCAATTGCAAAGTGGCGTCTAGGGTGAAAGAATTAGCCAATTTGAGAGCACGGATTCTGTCCATAATCTCCTCATAAGGAGGAGAATCACTATCGAACCAGAAACACGCGGCTGTAGTGACAGGGACAATGCATGAAATTGGTTGTAGAAGGTAACCTTGCTGAACAAACATCTTTTTAAGCAAACCTTCTAATTTTTTATCCATAGGATCTTTGAAAGCACAACTATCTTCTATGGGTATAGTGGTGCGTTTGTTTAAAGTAGAAACCGCTCCCTCGACCTTGGGGACAGTCTGCCATAAGTCCTTTCTAGGGTCGACCATAGGAAACAATTTTTTAAATATGGGGGGAGGGACGAAAGGTATACCGGGCCTTTCCCATTCTTTATTTACAATGTCCGCCACCCGCTTGGGTATAGGAAAAGCTTCTGGGAGCCCCGGGACCTCTAGGAACTTGTCCATTTTACATAGTTTCTCTGGGATGATCAAATTCTCACAATCATCCAGAGTGGATAATACCTCCTTAAGCAGAGCGCGGAGATGTTCCAACTTAAATTTAAATGTAATCACATCGGGTTCAGCTTGTTGAGAAATTTTCCCTGAATCTGAAATTTCTCCCTCAGACAAAACCTCCCTGGCCCCCTCAGACTGGTGTAGGGGCATTTCAGAACCATTATCATCAGCGTCCTCATGCTCTTCAGTATCTAAAACAGAGCAGTCGCGCTTACGCTGATAAGTGGGCATTTTGGCTAAAATGTTTTTGATAGAATTATCCATTACAGCCGTTAATTGTTGCATAGTAAGGAGTATTGGCGCGCTAGATGTACTAGGGGCCTCCTGAGTGGGCAAGACTCGTGTAGACGAAGGAGGGAATGATGCAGTACCATGCTTACTCCCCTCACTTGAGGAATCATCTTGGGCATCATTTTCAGTGTCACATAAATCACATTTATTTAAATGAGAAGGAACCTTGGCTTCCCCACATTCAGAACCCAGTCTATCTGGTAGTTCAGACATGTTAAACAGGCATAAACTTGATAACAAAGTACAAAAAACGTTTTAAAATAAAACCGTTACTGTCACTTTAAATTTTAAACTGAACACACTTTATTACTGCAAATGCGAAAAAGTATGAAGGAATTGTTCAAAATTCACCAAAATTTCACCACAGTGTCTTAAAGCCTTAAAAGTATTGCACACCAAATTTGGAAGCTTTAACCCTTAAAATAACGGAACCGGAGCCGTTTTTAACTTTAACCCCTTTACAGTCCCTGGTATCTGCTTTGCTGAGACCCAACCAAGCCCAAAGGGGAATACGATACCAAATGACGCCTTCAGAAAGTCTTTTCTATGTATCAGAGCTCCTCACACATGCGACTGCATGTCATGCTGCTCAAAAACAAGTGCGCAATACCGGCGCGAAAATGAGGCTCTGCCTATGATTAGGGAAAGCCCCTAGAGCATAAGGTGTCTAAAACAGTGCCTGCCGATATTATTTAACAAAAATACCCAGATTAAATGATTCCTCAAGGCTAAATATGTGTAATATATTAATCGATTTAGCCCAGAAAATGTCTACAGTCTTAATAAGCCCATGTGAAGCCCTTATTTACTGTTCTGAATAAAAATGGCTTACCGGATCCCATAGGGAAAATGACAGCTTCCAGCATTACATCGTCTTGTTAGAATGTGTCATACCTCAAGCAGCAAAAGACTGCTCACTGTTCCCCCAACTGAAGTTAATTCCTCTCAACAGTCCTGTGTGGAACAGCCATGGATTTTAGTAACGGTTGCTAAAATCATTTTCCTCATACAAACAGAAATCTTCATCTCTTTTCTGTTTCAGAGTAAATAGTACATACCAGCACTATTTTAAAATAACAAACTCTTGATTGAATAATAAAAACTACAGTTAAACACTAAAAAACTCTAAGCCATCTCCGTGGAGATGTTGCCTGTACAACGGCAAAGAGAATGACTGGGGTAGGCGGAGCCTAGGAGGGATCATGTGACCAGCTTTGCTGGGCTCTTTGCCATTTCCTGTTGGGGAAGAGAATATCCCACAAGTAAGGATGACGCCGTGGACCGGACACACCTATGTTGGAGAAAACAACATTGCATGGACTGATAATGAAATATGCATCGATGTATGCAGAGAGCTAGGGGAGCACCACTTGTAACAAGTTAATGTAGACCTAGTACCTGACTCTCTCTCAAAACAGACACTTGTTTCAGCAGGGCAATGTTTTCTTCTTCAAGTTCAGAGAAATCTTGCAGTTGTCTCATTTCTCTATATTTGCACTGCTTCATATCCTCTCTCAGCTGTAACTTCTCTTTCTCAATATCTCCATACTCCTGTTTAAAAGAAAGCAAAATATCAAAATCTGTGAAAGCCCACATTTTTTAAACAATGGTTAAAATATAAATACTTATAACTGGAACGGTTCACATTACAGTCAGAGGCACATAAGAGTTTAGGAAGATTTGTATTCAGAGTGCCGTTTTACAATTATCCAGAGTTGTACTGTGGATTAATTCCAAACTGCTGGGGTAGAAAACAAAAACAAATGACTGTTCTGTAGGGAATAAAAACCCTATATAGGGGGTAAAATAGACTCTGTAGAGAAGGTGGACTGGGACTGCAGGATTACAGGGCTTTGCCCCAAGAGAGTTTACAAAGCACGTACTATAATACTGTATTCTCAGAACGTGAAAGAAATTCAACGTGTTTTTGTTTTACTGCAGAAACCAATCCTTAAAACAAGAACGTTGTCACAATATGGCTTGAGTGGGAATAAACAGAAGGGGGAAAAAATTAAAAAAAAAAAAAAACTTTTTTAAAAAAAAAACTTTTTTAAAAAACAAACATCCAGTCTGTTGTAAAGGTATGCAGTAAAGGCCACACTTGTAAGAAATGTAAGGTTTAGCTTTTACAGCCAATGAGTTTGACTTCATCTTAAAGGGACATTGTACACGATTTTTCTCTGCATAAATGTTTTGTAGATTATCCATTTGTACAGCCCACCTGGAAGTGTTTTTGTAACAATGTATAGTTTTGCTTACTTTTTTTTTTACAACATTGTGCCGATTTTCAAACTCCTTTCAAGGCCCCAAAGTTTTAGATGAATACTGATGTCTACAGACTCCTGGATGTGTAATCGGTCTTTACAAATGCAGGGGAGGAGTGTCTGCCTGTTACTGTCTCCTAGTCCCTTTCAGTGGGTGCCCCAGCCTAACCTAATCAGTGTTATAAACTGGGAGCTTCTAAGTAAGTTTTTAAAATGTTTTATACTGGATTTTTAGATCTGTATCTGTGCCTATTCTTCTTTATAGTAGTGACTATTACATGCAGTTATATGAAAATTGGTGTATACTGACGTTTTAACATTTCTACCCAAGAGAAATATGTCTGCATCAAAATGACTTACTGTGTACCCCTAGGAGAAATCTATGAAATCACATGCAATACAAACTAATTGATACTGAATAAGTGAAATGTTAATAGTAGCGTTTAGGGCTGCAACTAACGATTATTTTCATAATCGATTAAATCGGCCGATAATTTTTTTCAACTAATCGGATAAAAAGAGAATCAATAATAGTTTTCTATGTTTTAAATAAAATCCACATAATGAGTGTTACAAATATAAACTTCAGACTAAAACTTTACATTAACACAACTGTTTCTTCAATTTTTAAGCAGCAGAGCAGTTTAATAATTAAACAAAACCACAAACTGTTTGAAAAGAGGTAGAACTAGAAAGAGTTAGACTATCACTGTTAATAACATTCTGTTATTCACTCTTTCAGAAACTTTGCATTGAAATGCAAAAATCTCAACATGTCCACATGCTTCTGGCTAAGGCTGATTCTCTGTTTGCAGCAATATGTCCTGCAGCAGAGAAAAGGCTGTTGAGGTGTATAAGTAGGGTTTTACCAATTTCACCAAAGTGGGATATTTATCTTTGTTAGCTCTATACCAATGCTAAGTGTTTTCTACCTTGGCAAGGGCCCTCTCAAAGTAACCCTTGACTTCATTCTAACATAAAAATAACTTAAATATCTATATGCAATGGTAAATAACCAGCTATAAGGTTAGGGGAAATATCTAGTCCGCTCTAAAAATAACGAATATATACTTATAAAAGGTTGAAAAAACTATTAATCGATTATGAGATTAGTTGACAACTAATTTTCATAATCGATTATGACGATTAGTTGTTGCAGTTCTAGTAGCGTTGCAAACAGCCTTGCATAACTATCCAATAAAATCAATGGATCGATGAACGGTAAAATATGACTTTCAGAAGACAAGTTTTTATTGTACAATGGATAAACCACTATGGGATAAATTAAAACCCTCTGTAAATTGTTATATATTAGATTAGCAAAGCCTAAGTAAAAATTATGAATTTAATGTTTGTTACTGTCAAGAGTTATGAAAGCATTTAAAATTGAGAACAAAAATATGGGTACACTGCTAAAAAGTCATCAATTTAAAAGACTGATAAGTCATTAAAATTCAACAGCTTATACAACAAAATTAAAATGTTTTCACAATGATAGCTTTAGCTAAATACCAGACAGTAAAACTATTATAACTGCAAACAATCGTGCATCCTGTTCTAAAACTAAACAACCAACAAAAGGTTTTATATTAATCGTCACAAGGAAACAGTGTTTCTTAGATGGAAATGCAATAGTAGTTAACCTTTTTCTGCTGAGCTTTTTCACAACCACACAAATAATTAAGTTGCAGCAAAACCATCCTATATAGTAGGTCACGGATCTATTATAGAAAAACATTTTATATATTATAAGCCTCCAAATAGGCAAGTGCTTCACATTAGCAGCAAGAAAACATCCATACCAGAACTAGTGTATTTGAGACATGCAAGCTGCTAGAGCTTTTGTATAAAGCTCCAGAATTCAAAGTAACCAAGTAAGTACAAGTAGTGCCGTCTCTTATTCAGAATTATTCATTAAGCACAAGGAAGCAAAAACAGCAACAAGTCTTGTGGCTCATTTGCCCTTAAAGGGACAGTATACACTCATTTTCATATAACTGCATGTAATAGCCACTACTATAAAGAATAATATGCACAGATACTGATATAAAAATCCAGTATAAAACCGTTTAAAAACTTACTTAGAAGCTCCCAGTTTAGCACTGTTGAAAATGTACCGGTAGCTGGAAAACCCACTGCAAGTGGTAAATAAGACACCCCCCCTCCCCCTTCTTTTGCATATGAAAAGACCCTTTACACAAACAGGAGCAAGCTGGAGTATGCATCTGACGGTATTCACAAACTTTGGGGCTTGGTTAGGGCAATGTTATTTAAAAAATTTAAAAATAAGCAAAACTATACATTAAAAAAAAAAACAAAAAAAAACATAACACTTTATGGGCCATTTATGCAAAGAAAATGTGTATAATGTCCCTTTAACCATGTTATTTCACTTTCATGTGGTCCCACACGCCACATTTGTCAGCAAGAGTGGTACTGACAGTCTGTTCACCGAGGGAGACACAAGCAGCAACGTGGTGAAAGAAGGCAGCGCCACACAAGATACCCAGGAGATAAAGAATACAAAGAGAAAACAGCAGCAGTTGGTAAGATGGAGGAACAAGAACCATTAAAGGGACAATCTTGTCAAAAATAAACTTTCAGGATTCAGATAAGGTATACAATTTTAAACAACTTTCCAATTTACGTTTATCACCAATATTGTTTTGTTCTCTTGTTATTCTTAGTTGAAAGCTAAACCTAGGTACACTCATGCTAATTTCTTAGACCTTGAAGGCATTTTGATAGTTCTTCACAACTAGAGGGTGTAAGTTGAAGTGTGACATAGATAGCATTGTGCTAACGCCTGTGAAGTTACCTAGAAGTCTGTCAAAAGAACTGAAATAAGGGGCAGTTTGCAGAAGCTTAAATACAAGGTAATCAAAAACGTAAAAAAAAAAAAAATTTTAATTTACGTTTGAAAGACCACGCTCACTCCTATCCAAGAATAAAGTACGGATTAATCAGCGCTCTAGCCATATGGCACTTTTGTTGCAGCTACAGCGCTGATTGAACAGTTCAAACCATTAGCTCACAAAAAAATTAAACTGATTAGTTTTGAAGTGAGCAGCCATAGTGTACCGTATTTGAATTTCATATCTACAATAAGTTACTGCACCTTCATTACAACTGACAAATTAAACTCCCATCTAAAATTTTGCTAACATTGCAAATCCGTTAATCCAAAGGGAGGAGTTTACCATCACTTTAAGGAAAAAACTAAATTTATGCTTACCTGATAAATTTCTTTGACACGATGAGTCCACAGATCATCATTAATTACTGTTGGGAATATCACTCCTGCCCAGCAGGAGGCGGCAAAGAGCACCACATTAAAGCCGTTACCAACCCTTCCCTCCCACCCCAGTCATTCGACCGAAGTAAAGGAGAGAAAGGAAGCAACAAGGTGCAGTGGTGTCTGAAGTTTATAACATAACAACCTATCTTAAAAACAGGGCGGGCCGTGGACTCGTGTCAATAAATAAATTTATCAGATAAGCATACATTTTGTTTTCTTTCTAAGGGCATGATGAGTACACGGATCATCATTAATTACTGTTGGGAATCAATACCCAAGATAGAGTACACAGATGATAAGGGAGGGACAAGACAGGAACCTTAAACTGAAGGCAGCACTGCTTGAAGAACCTGTCTCCCAAAAGCAACCTCAGCTGAGGCCAAAATGTAAAATTTATATAGAATTTTGAAGAAGTGAAGAGGACCAAGATGCAGCCTTGCAAATCTGTTCCATAGAAGCTTCACTTCTGAATGCCCATGAGAAATCAACAGCCCTCGTGGAATGAGCCGTAACTCTCTCTGGAGGCTGCTGTCCAGCAACTTCATAGGCAAAACGTAAGATACTCTTCAGCCATAAAGAAAGAAAAACAGTCGTAACTTTCTGTCCCTTACGTTTTCCGGAGAAAAATCACAATTAAAGGGACAGTGAACCCAAATTTTTTCTTTCGTGATTCAGATAGAGCATGCAATTTAACTTTCTAATTTACTCCTATTATCAAATTCTTTGTTCTCTTGCTAGGTTTATTTGAAAAAGACATCTATGCTTTTTTCTTGGTTCAGAACTCTGGACAGCACTTTATTGGTGGATGAATTTATCCACCAATCAGCAAGGACAACCCAGGTTGTTCACCAAAAATGGGCCGGCATCTAAACTTACATTCTTGCATTTCAAATAAAGATACCAAGAGAATAAAGAAAATTTGATAATAGGAGTAAATTAGAAAGTTGCTTAAAATTTCATGCTCTCAATCACGAAAGAAAAAAAAAAATTGGGTTCAGTGTCCCTTTAAGGAAGAAGACTAAGGAACAACAATCTCCTGATTAATGTTCCAGACAGAAATTACATTATGGAAAAAAAATGGTACCTAAAACCACCTTATCCGTTGAAAAATAAGGTAAGGAGACTCACACTGTAGTGCAGAGAGCTCTGACACTCTACGAGCAGAGGAAATATTAATAAGAAACAAAACTTTCCCAGATAACTCAATATCGAAGGAATGCATCGGCTCAAAAACTTAAAACTAGATTAAGACTCCAGGAAAGAGTAACTGGTTATAATACAGTCCTGAACCTGACCAAGGCCTGACAAAACTAATGCACGTCTGGGACATCCGCCAGACATTTACGTAACAAAAAAGACAAGGCAGGAATCTGACCCTTTAGGGAATTTGCTGATAAACCCTTCTCCAAACCTTCTTGGAGAAAGGACAGAATTCTAGGAATCCTAACTCTACTCCAAGAGTAGCCTTTGGATACACATCAATATCTTATAATAAATCTTTCTAGTTACAGGTTTACTAGCCTGAATCATGATCTCAATGACCGATTTCGAAAATCCACGCTTGGATAAAATTAAGCGATTAATCTCCAAGCATTCAGCTTCAGAGAAACTAGATTTGGATGAAGGAAGTACCCTTGAAATAGAAGGTCCTCCCTCAACAGAAGTCTCCAAGGTGGAAGAGATGACATGTCCACCAGGTCTGCATACTAAATCCTGCGGGGCCACGCCGGTGCATTCAGGATCACCAACACCCTCTCTCCTGCTTGATTCGAGCAATGACACGAGAAAGAACAAAAAAAAAAAAAAAAAAAGTATGCAAGACAGAAATTACAAGGTACAGCCAGAGCGTCTATCAGTACAGCCTGAGGGTCCCTTGACCCGTACCTTGGAAGCTTGGCATTCTGCAGAGATGCCATGAGGTCCAATTCTGGCTGACCTCATCTGAGAATTAAGCTGGAAAACACTTACGGATGGAGTTCCCACTCCCCCGGGTGAAATGTCTGCCTGCTTAGGAAGTCCATCTCCCAGTTGTCCACTCCTGGAATGTGGATTGCCGACAGACGCAATTGTGGGTCTCCTCCCACTAAATGATCTTGGTTATCCTGATTAATATAAGCCACTGATGATAAACCGTGCCGATTCTAGCTGAGGCCAGAAAAGCATTTAAGGTTGCTCTATGCTCTAGAATGTTAATAGAACAGTCTCCGACCGATTCCATGTTCCCTTAGTCTTTAGGGAGCCCCAGACTGCTGTCGTCACAATTACCCAGGAGGGTCTGCTAAAGAAGGTTCCCTGGGAGAGATGATCCCGAGACCACCACCAAAGTAAAGAAGCCCTTGTCTCCTGCTCCAGCTGTAATCGCGGAGACAGATCCGCATAATCTCTGTTCCACTGCCTAAGCATGCTTAACTGCCGAGGTCTGAAGTGGAAACGGGTGAAAGGGATGATGTCCATCACCGCTACCATCAGCCCAATTACCTCCATGCACTGAGCCACTGACGGCCAAGGGGAGGACTGAAGTGTTAGGCAAGAATAAAAAAATCCTTGATTTCCTGACTTCTGTCAGAATCTGCTTTATTGATAAGAAGTCTATTATTGATCCCAAGAAAACTACCCTTGCAGTTGGAACTAAAGAACTCTTTTCCAAATTCACCTTCCATTCGAGAGTTGTCTTGTGGATGGGAACATGCAAGTAAGCGTCCTTTAAATCCACCGTGGTCATATTAACTGACCCTCTTGGACCCAAGGAAGAATGGAACGAATAGTTTCCATCTTTAAGGACAGCACTCTGAGAAACTTGATTAGACTCATGAGATCTAAAATTGGTCTGAAGGTTCTCTCCTTCTTCGGAACCACGAACAGATTGTAATAGAATCCCAGATCTCATTCCTGCTTTGGAACAGGAACGATCACTCCCAGGTCGGAGAGGTTCCGTACAAGTGTAAGAACGCCTCCCTGGTCTGCAGAGAATCATGAAAGCAGAAACCTGCCCCTGGGAGGAGAAATCTTAAACTCCAGTTTGTATCCCTGGGACAAAACGTCCACCGCCCAGGGATCTTAAACATCTCAAACGAAGAAAGAAGCCTGCCCCCCACAAGACACTGTCCTGGATCGGAGGCAGGCCCTTCATGCTGCCTGATTCAACAGCAGGTTTCTTGGATTGCTTTCCCCTATTCCAAGACTGATTGGGTCTCCAGGAAGGCTTGGACGAGGGAGTGGAAGGATTTTACTTGAAATTTCTTAAGGAATGAAAATTACTCTAACGACCCTTGTTTATTTATTTCTCTTATCCTGAGGGAGGGAATGTCCCTTACCTCCCATAATATCAAAATGATCTCCGTCAAACTAGGTCTTTCCCTTGTAAGGAATCGGCAAAAGTTTAGACTTAGATGAGACATCCGCAGACCAAGATTTTAAACCATAGCGCTGTGCGGGCCAATATAGCAAAGTCTGAAACCATAGCTTCAAGCTTAATAACCTGAAGGGAAGCATCTGTAATAAAGGAGTTGGTTAACTTAAAGGCCTTTATCCTATCCTGGATTTCTTCGAGGGGAGCGTCTGTCCGAATAGAAAACAAACGCTGCATCAAACCAGTATGCTGCCGCACTAGTGACGTTAGCACCGCAGGTTGCCATTGTAAACCCTGGTGTACATAAATTCTTTTGAGCAACCCCTTTAACTTCTTATCCATAGGATCTTTAAAGAAACAACTATCCTCTATGGGAATAGTAGTCCTCTGGCTAGCGTGGAAATTGCCCCTTCCACCTTGGGTACCATCAGTCAAGACTCCTTGATAGAGTCTGCTATAGGAAACATCCTTTTAAAAATAGGAGATGGAGAAAAAAACAAAAAACAAACAGAGGATACCTGGTTTCTCCCATTTCTCCCAGCAATAATCTCTGTAGCCCTTTCTGGTACAGGAAATACTTCCACCATGGAGGGCACGTCGAAATACTTGTTTAATTTACTGGACTTTTTAGGATTGACTACGCCGGTAGTGACGGAGTCGTCCAGGGTAGCTAAGACATTAAGTAGCAAACAGAAGTGTTCAAGCGTAAACCTGAAGGAAACAACTTCAGTATCAGATAAAGGTATTACACCTTCAATTTGGGACAATTGAGGAGAAAGTTGCAGCATATATAACAAATGATCCAAGAGCGCCAAACTAGAGGCAAAGGAAGAATCTAACAAATGAAAGATTATTAGTCAAACATTTATTAACATATTAATGATTATTATTCAAACATTTATTAAAATACCTAATAGCATGGATCCATGTTACAAATAAACTAAAAATACAATAAAATAGTTAAAACATGTACAAGATGTAATGTAGAAGCATATATAAAAAACAATTCTATAGGCAAATGTCAATCGTTATGATAAGTTGGTGGGTAAACAAATAAGAGTCACGTGAAATGATCTCTATATTATAGAAAAAATAAGTTCAATAAGTGATATAATCCCCTTGGTTAAACATGATGATAAAAAAATCAGGTGAAAAAATGAAAATGAAAAACAAACACAAAAATTAATTTGAATCTGTGAAACAGTGGGAAAGGTGTATAAATATAAATGCGTAAAAACCAAAAATATCCAAAAAATAGAAAATGTGGTAAATTGTGAAAAAATAAATATTGGAAAAAAATAAAAATGGAAATAGTGCATCCAAATGTGAATAGTAAAAATGGGTTTCAAGAATGTATATAATCCAAATAGGTGTCAGTTAATGAATGTTAATGAGTGATCCTCCTTGTGAGTGTATCCGTGTGAGTGAAGATCTTTCCTTTAGCTGGATAATTGTGTTTTTCTTTCTGTATTATCTTTAATAATTCCTGTAATTTAGAAAAGTGACAGTGAAATAACATTTAAAACCATAAGTAATAATGAAATAATGCTCACCAATTTTGTCAACGCGTTTCGGCCTATTTAACAGGCCTTTCTCAAGACTATCTTAAGGTGAGTGATGGTGGCTCTATTTATGTGTATCATAAACCAATGAATGATCTGATTTTTAGCGCCAAAAATTCCTTAGCGCTGAACCGGAAGTGCTCTTATATTTCCGTTTTTGGGATTTGTTATCACATGACTATCTGGTGAGTAGGTGGTCACAAAAGTCATTTGCTGGGATGTTGTGTCTTTCTCGTTCCAATGAGGTAGAGTTGAGGGTTAGGTTTCGCATCTGAGAGTACTTTTTTACTGTATCCCCTCAATGAACCTCTCATTTCATTCAATTGGGTAGCACATCTTACATCGGTGTTGCGAATAACCCTTTGGAACTGTGCCTTTGGGATATTTTTTTATTAGACTTGGTTGATGACAACTTTTCGTGTAAAATTTAATTACGGTCTCTTTCCTAAATGGAGTTGTTCCCAAAGTGTCTGTTTTTAAAGATCCTCACATCCAGGTAGTCCAGTGTTTCAGTGCTAGCTGTATTGCGAAATCTAATAGTGCCTTTCATCTCATTCAAATTCTTGACCCATGTGTTTAACATGTCTTTTCCGTCTTTCCAGATAAGGAACACAGATAGTCGACGTATGGCCTTTAAAGGTTTGCTTTTAACATGAGCTGTTTGTCAGAGAACGGGACTGTTTTGTCCCGAAATGTCACAAATAAAAGTTTGTCAGACGGCTGAACACCAGTGAGAGAAAATGTATTGCTCTCTCTATAAATCTTAACCCTTTAATGTAAAATGTACTAAGTGAGCGTGTTTTTAGTGAAGTGGCAGCAATATATGAAAAAAAACAGAAGCCGGTTAACAGGAAAAAGTGCTAAAATGTTATGCTTTCTGCACTATGTTTTTCTACTTACTGAGAGTACTGAAGAAATTGTGTAGTATCTAGCTTTGCAGTAGTGACTTAAATTTAATTTTATATCAGTGTGCAGTTTAAAAGGGATTTGCCATTTTTCTATGTTTTGAGAAGCAACTTAAGTTAAAAAGGGACAGTATACACTCATTTTCATATAACTGCATGTAAGACACTAATATAACAAATAAGATGCAGATACTGATATAAAAATCCAGTATAAAACGGTTTAAAAACTTACTTAGAAGCTCTCAGTTTAGCTCTGTTGAAAAGGCAGCTGGAAATCCAACTGCAAGTGGGAAATAAGACACCCCTGCCTTCTTTTGCATATGAAAAGACCCTTTACATAAACAGGAGCAAGCTGGAGTAGATAGCGGACGGTATTCTCAAAACTTTGGGGACTTGGTTAGGAGTCCGAAAATCAGAGCAATGTTCTTTAAAAAACAAGCAAAACTATACATAAAGGTTGTTTTTTTTATGGGCTATATAAATAGATCTACAAAACATTTATGCATAGAAAAAAAATGTGTATAATGTTCCTTTAATTTTCAAGCACTTTATTTTTCCCAGTTTACTTTTAAAATGTTTAAAATTGTAATAAGCATGTTCAGTTTATACCAGATTTGTGTAGAAATTGTGTTGATTTTTCAAAACTTTAAATGTACAGAATATTGGCTTGTTATCGGCCTGAAAGGCGGTCAATCTGTATCGGCCCTGAAAAAAAACGATATTGGTCTATCCCTAGCTAGAAGTATGATTTTTTTCAGAATTTTTTGTATAGTTACAATATTTTATTTTTTTTTACATGAAATGGTATCTTATTTTTTACATGTGATAACCACTAGGTGTCACCATTTGGAAAAGTGAAACCTAGTGATTAACAACATGTTAGTGAAATGCACCTGGGAGCTTTGTATTAAGGTGTGGGACTACATGAGATAATTATGCATTTATTGATTATCCTATTCCACAGTGTTTAGTTGTCCTATAAGGGCAAGTGATCCCAAAACGTTGTTTTTGCTTCATTGGGCCTTTCTTGGATACTGCTTCATATTATACATATCAAGTAGATCATTAACAGATGAATACACAAAAGCTTGACATATCAATTACGTAGGACATTTGTTATCAATTCCTGTATTCTGTGTATTAGTTTAAAGCAGAGCTTTCCAAACTTCATGTTGGTGACACACTTTTTAGACCTACATCATTTTGCGACACAGTAATTCAGTTGTACTACTAGCAAACAGGAAGTTAAACTAACTTGTTTTAAGAGATACGGACACATACATAAATTGTATAATAACAAAATGTATTTACAAGTAACAGTATGTATGTGCAAGAATTAAAAAAAAAAAAGTTTAATAACACCAATAGCTACTTACTATTTTAATGGGATGTATGAGGTTGATGGGATTTCTGAATATTTGGTGGAATATTAGATAAAGACACTCACATTTCATCATCAAGTATTTTTAAGCTTCCCCTTCCTATCCATATATCAAGAGCAGGAGCAGCAATGCACTACTGGGAGCTAGTGGCAAAAAAAACCCCACTGACTTCTGACTTCAGCTCAGCGTTTAAGCTGCCGCCCTCATAGCTCGGTGAGTCCGATTGACTACTACCCGCGCTGCAAACACTGCTGTCCCACTCACTGACTACACATGCAGTCACAAGCCCATTAAGGAGGCTACACGTGCAGTCAGGAGCCAATGTACCACCAATGGGAATAGTTTCAGTTCCCCCTGAGCTGCGCCAATAGGTTAAGATGATCTGTGACCCCCTAGGTATCAATCACGTGTCAGCCATGTGATATGCGTATCGGGCAGGCGGAAAGTCAGAAACAAAAAAAACAAAAAAAAAAAAATATTCAAATTTAAAAAAAATTGTGCTGAAGCAGGGACACACCTACACACTGCTGCCGACACACTAGTGTGTCCCGACACAGTTTGGAAAGCACTGGTTTAGAGAAAGAGTTCTATGAGCCCTACAATAACACAAGGCTAGCTGATTCTGCTTGGTGAGCATTATTATGAAATTCATGTTGATACAACTGCCAATAGAAATTACAATGGTGGGATGTCATTCTCTTAGAGGCCTACTGATAGTGTTCTATTGTGAGGGGGGGGTATAAAAAATAAAAAAAAAAACAATGTTTTAAGAGGTTTGTTACTGTTATATGACACCTGCCAGCTGAACACAGACACAGGACCACTCAGTTGAAAGAGGACCGCTGCAAAAAAAAAAAAAAAAAGTCTCAAGATTGTCTATGTATTTTTCAGGTGTAGCACAGGAGATACCCAACCCTTCTGATTAAAGTCCATGTCTATGTTTTGTCAAATTATTAATGTCATAGTGATCAGCTGTTAGCCCCCTTGATATGTAACCCCTTTCTTTGAACACTGGTCCTCTCTAAAAAAAAGTCACTTACCATGTTGTAGAGCTAATTTTTGACTGCTTTTAAACACCGGTGCATCACAAAAAAGCCTTCTAGTAGATGAGCAATAGCAATTTCAAAGGCAATCCCTTGTCATATAAAAAGGGACATGAGATCCCTTATTTGAGAAGCTCATGTAAGGTGTATTTTAGTGCGTTTAACTGGAGCAGGTTATCATCATTACCAATGTAATCACTTAGAGGGGTGCAAGACCACCCATTTAAATCAAGAGAATTTCCTCATTCAAATAGGTACCATACACCTTTAATTAAATCCATGGGAGAGAAATAGGAGTTTTACAATACCCTCCACCACAAAAAGGAAATTTATGCTTACCTGATAAAATGATTTCTTCTACGATACGACGAGTCCACGGATTCATCCTTACTTGTGGGATTATCCTCCTGCTAACAGGAAGTGGCAAAGAACACCACAGCAGGTGGATAGATAGATATATATATATATATATATATATATATATATCTCCTCCCTTCTCTCCACCCCCAGTCATTCAACCAAGGGTATAGGAAGAGAAAAGCTAAAAAGGTGCAGAGGTGACTGAAGTTTTGAAAACAAAAATATAATCTGTCTAATATGACAGGGAGGGCCGTGGACTCGTCGTATCGTAGAAGAAATCAATTTATCAGGTAAGCATAAATTTCCTTTTCTTCTACTAGATACGACAAGTCCACGGATTCATCCTTACTTGTGGGATACAATACCAAAGCAACAGGACACGAATGAATGGGAGGGACAAGACCGATACCTAAACAGAAGGCATCATTGCTTGAAGAACTTTTCTCCCAAAAATAGCCTCAGAAGAGGCAAAAGTATCAAATTTGTAAGATTTGGAAAAAGTATGAAGGGAGGACAAAGTCACAGCCTTACAAATCTGTTCAACAGAAGCATTGTTTCACAGCTCTAGTAGAATAAGCCGTAACCTTTTCAGGGGGCTGTTGTCAAGCAGTCTCGTTATGCCAGGCGGATGATGCTTTTCAGCCAAAAAGAAAGGAGGTAGCTGTAGTTTTTTGACCCCTACGTCTTCCAGAATAAACGAATAGAGAAGATGTTTGACGGAAATCCTTTCTCGCTTGTAAGTAAAACTTCAAAGACCGAACCACGTCCAAGTTATGTAACAGATGTTCCTTCTTAGAAGGATTAGGACACAAGGAAGGAACAATTTCCTGATTAATATTCTTATTAGAAACAACCTTAGGAAGAAATCCAGGTTTAGTACGCAAAACCACCTTATCAGAATGGAAGATAAGGCGAATCACATTGCAACGCAGAAAGCTCAGAAACTCTTCGAGCCGAAGAGATAGCAACTAAAAACAAAACTTTCCAAGATAATAGTTCAATATCTATGGAATGCATGGGTTCAAACGGAACCCCTTGAAGAACATTGAGAACTAAATTCAAACTCCATGGCGGAGCAATAGGTTTAAACACAGGCTTGATTCTAATTAAAGCCCGACAAAAAGACTGAACGTCTGGGACATCTGCCAGACATTTGTGTAGTAAAATTGACAAAGCAGAAATTCTTCTCTTTAAGGAACTAGCTGATAAGCCCTTCTCCAATCCTTCTTGGAGAAAGGACAAAATCTTAGTAATCTTAACCCTACTCCACGAGTAGCCCTTGGATTCGCACCAACAAAGATATTTACGCCATATCTTATAGTAAATCTCTTGTGACAGGCTTGCAAGCCTGAATCAAAGTATCAATGACCGAGTCAGAGAATCCCCGCTTAGATAAGACTAAGCGGTCAATCTCCACGCAGTCAGCTGCAGAGAATTTAGATTGGGATGTTGGAACGGACCTTGAATGAGAAGGTCCTGTCTCAATGGCAGTTTCCACGGTGGCAGAGATGACACGTCCACTAGATCTGCATACCAAGTTCTGCGTGGCCACGCAGGCGATATCAGGATTACTGAAGCTCTCTCCTGTTTGATTCTCGCAATCAGACGAGGTAGGAGAGGAAATGGAGGAAACACATAAGCCAGGTTGAACGAACAAGGTACTGCTAGAGCATCTATCAGTACAGCTTGGGAATCCCTTGACCTGGACCCGTAACAAGGATGTTTGGCGTTCTGACGAGATGCCATCAGAGCCAATTTCGGCATGCCCCATTGACTGATCAATGATGCAAACATGTCCGGATGGAGTTCCCACTCCCCCGGATGAAAAGTCTGACGACTTAGAAAATCCGCTTCCCAGTTCTCCACTCCTGGGATATAGATTGCAGATAGATGGCAAGAGTGAGCCTCCGCCCATCGGATTATCTTTGAAATCTCTATCATCGCTAGAGAACTCCTTGTTTCCCCTTGATGACTGATAAATGCTACAGTCGTGATATTGTCCGACTGGAATCTTATGAATTTGGCCAAAGCCAACTGATGCCACGCCTGAAGCGCGTTGAATATTGCTCTGTTCCAGAATATTGATTGGTAGTAGAGACTCCTCCTGAGTCCAAACACCCTGAGCCTTCAGAGAATTCCAGACTGCACCCTAGCCCAAGAGGCTGGCGTCCGTCGTCACTATTACCCATGCTTGTCTGCAGAAGCACATTCCCTAGGACAGATGATCCTGTGACAACCACCAAAGAAGAGAGTCTCTGGTCTCCAGATAAATCTGGATCAGAGGAGATAAAATTTGCATAATCCCATTCCACTGTCTGAGCATGCACAGCTGCAGTGGTCTGAGATGAAAGCGAGCAAACGGGACGATGTCCATTGCTGCTACCATTAATCCAATGACCTCCATATCACATCTGACTTTCTGACCGTCAGAAATATTTTCATGTCTACCGAGTCTATCAGAGTTCCCAAGAATGTAACTCTTGTTAGTGGAACTAGTAAACTCTTTTCTATATTCAATTTCCAACCGTGAGTTCTTAGAAATGCCAACACGATGTCCGTGTGAGATTTGGTCAGATAAGTTGACGCCTGGATCAAAATATCGTCCAGATAGGGCGCCACTGCTATGTCCCGCGGCCTGCGAACCGCCAGAAGGGACCCTAGAACCTTTGTGAAGATCCTGGGTGCTGTGGCCAACCCGAAGGGAAGAGCCACGAACTGAAAAGGTTTGTCCAGAAAGGCAAACCTTAGAAACAGATGATGATCCTTGTGAATAGGAATAGGAAGGTATGCATCCTTCAAGTCCACGGTAGTCATATTGACCCTTCTGGATCATTGGCAAACTTGTTTGTATAGTCTCCATCTTGAATGATGGGACTGAGAAATTTGTTTAGGCATTTGAGATCTAAAATTGGTCTGAAAGTTCCCTCTTTTTTGGGAACCACAAACAGATTTGAGTAAAACCTTTGTTCTAGTTTTTGAACTGTGCAAATTACTCCCATGGTATAGAGGTCTTTTACACAGCGTAAGAACGCCTCTCTTTTTGTCTGGTCTACAGACAAACGTGAAAGAAGAAATCTCCCTCTTGGGAGAAATTCCATGAAATCCAGCTGATACCCCACCCCTGGGTCACAATTTCCAATGCCCAGGGACCCTGAACATCTCTTGCCCAAGCCCGAGGAAAGAGAGAAAGTCTGTCCCCTACTAAATCTGGTCCCGGATCGGGGGCTGCCCCTTCATGCCGTCTTGGTAGCAACAGTGGGCTTCTTGGCTTGTTTACCTTTGTTCCAGGCCTGGTTAGGTCTCCAGACTGACTTGGATTGAGCAAAATTCCCTTCCTGCTTTGTGGAAGCAGAGGTTCCCTTCTTTAAAGTTTCGAAAGGAACAAAAATTATTTTGTTTACCCCTCATCTTCACAGCCTTATCCTGAGGCAGGGAGTGACCTTTACCTCCAGTAATGTCAGAAATGATTTACTTCAATCCAGGCCCGAATAGGGTCTTACCGTTAAAAGGAATAGCTAAAAGCTTAGACTGATGACACATCAGCAGACTAAGATTTAAGCCAAAACACGCTAAAATGGCAAAACCTGCATTTTTCGCCGCTAATTTAGCCATTCGAAAAGCGGCATCAGTAATAAAAGAAAAATCGCTAGCTTGAGAGCCTTAATAATATCCAAAAAGTCATCTAATGGGGTCTCGACCTTAAGAGACTCTTCTAGAGCATCAAACCAAAAAGCTGCTGCAGTAGTAACGAACAATGCAAGCTATAGGTTGTAAAAGGAAACCCTGATGAATAAATCATTTCTTTAGAAGACCCTCTAATTTTTTTATCCATAGGATTTTTGAAAGCACAACTGTCCTCAATAGGTATAGTTGTACGCTTAGCCAGGGTCGAAATAGCTCCCTCCACCTTAGGGACCGTTTGCCAAGAATCCCGAAAGGTGTCAGATATGGGAAACGTTTTCTTAAAATTAGGAGGGGGAGAGAACGGAATACCTGGTCTATCCCATTCGTTTGTAACAATGTCCGAAATTCTTTTAGGAACTGGAAAATCAGTGTAAGTAGGCACCTCTAGATATTTGTCCATCTTACACAATTTCTCTGGTGGTATCACAATAGGGTCACAATCATCCAGAGTCGCTAAAACCTCCCGGAGTAACAGGCGGAGGTGTTCAAGCCTAAATTTAAAGGACATCATGTCCGAATCTGTCTGAGGCAACAATTTCCTGATTCTGAAAGTTCTCCCTCAGACAACAATTCCCCGACCCCCAAATCAGAGCACTATGAGGGTAAATTGGAAATGGCCAATAAAGCATCAGAGGGTTCAGTATGTACCGTAATACCGGATCTACTGCGCTTACCCTGTAAACCTGGCAGTTTAGATAATACCTCTGTAAGGGTAGTAGACATAACTGCAGCCATATCTTGCAGAGTAAAAGAATTAGACGCACTAGAAGTACTAGGCGTCGCTTGAGTGGGCGTTAAAGGTTGTGACACTTGGGGAGAATTGGATGGCATAACCCGATTCTCTTCAGACTGAGAATCATCCTTGGACATACTTTTATCACCTAAAATATATGTTCTTTGCAATGCAAGGCCTTTTCAGTACAAGGAGGACACAATGTAAGAGGGGGTTCCACAATGGCTTCTAAACACAGAGCATTGACTTTCCTCAATGTCAGACATGTTGAACAGGCTAGTAACCACAAAAGTCGTGAAAACACTTTATTGAAGAAAAACAATTTTTGAAAAAACAAGTACTGCGCCTTTAAGAGATTAAAAAGCACACAATTTTCCCAAATCTGCTTAAAAAGGTTAACAATCGTCAATTTTAACGTATATCTATCCTATATTGCAGTCTGATATTGCACCACAAGGGACAAATTAACCCTCTAAAGGAATAATGGGACACAAAACCGTTGTGAAAAAAAACAGAGACAACCCCCTGCACCTCGCCACAGCTCTGCTGTGGCGCCTACCTGCCCTCAGGGATCTGACAAACGTCTCACTAAGACTCCGGTAGACAATTTCTCAGTTTGGGCCCAACCGGAGCTGAAGTTTGCTGCCTTCTTGACAAAATCAACTGCGCATCTGAGGCGCGAAAATTAGGCCCCGCCCATCATATGCAATGTACTCTCAGCTTAAACAACCGCAAGTAAAGCGGAACAGAACTAGCCATGTGGATAAGCATCTTAAATTGATTATAGCCATGTGAAACCCCAGCACAATGTACAAACACCAGTTATATTGAACCGTTTTGCAATAAAAACCATTATGCTGCCCCAGTGCCTAAACCATGCTGCCATAATTGCTTGCTACATTTAGCCCTGATACAAATAAAATACATAGGATTTCAGTAATACCCCTTCTTATGTCCATAGGATTACTGCTTACCCCTTCCCTCTTTGGGAACTATGTCAGCCAGTTCTGATGTCAGCCAGTCTCCTCAGAAATAAATGACTGAACATGCCTCAATGCTTGTAGCATGAAAACGTTCCCCACACTGAAGATTCTCTAGTACTCCTCAGCCATTCTGTGGGAACCCACATGGATCTTAGTGACATCTGCTAAGATCATCAACCTCCAGGCAGAAATCTTCTAAATGCTGCCTGGGGAAAAAATAGTACTCACCGGTACCATTTAAAATAAAAAATTCTTGATTGAAGAAAACTAAAAACTATCATTTTAACACCTTTCACTTTACCTCTTCCTATTACTAGTATAGGCAAAGAGAATGACTGGGGGTGGAGAGAAGGGAGGAGCTATATATACAGCTCTGCTGTGGTGCTCTTTGCCACTTCCTGTTAGCAGGAGGATAATATCCCACAATGATGAATCCGTGGACTCGTCGTATCTTGTAGAAGAAAAAAAAATGATGTGGTTTCTAAAACTCAAAAGATCACTATTATTAATGGTGCTTTGCTGAATCTTAGGGGAATAAATTGCCCCACAAACAGAGTGAGAAAAAGAAGCTCCATTAGCGCCCCCATCCCATCAAGGTAAACAGCACTTGTGAGCAGTTATGACTGTTTTGTTTTTAAAGAAAAAAGCCAGATGCCTGCATATTACAGGGGCATGTGAATGTTCACATTAACAGGGAGCATCCCCTCTTTTAAATGAGGTGCCTTCTGTCTCAAGTGGAATTGGGCTGAGGTATGTTTTTAAAGCCCCTCTAGACACCGCTTTATTAACAAGGAAATCCCTGCAGAGCCCTTCATCTTTCTTGTGACATCATTCAAGCATGTGGTGAGATCACTGGAAGTACCCACTGCAATCTTCTTTCGTAGCTACACAGCAAAGGGTCCCCATGATCTGGAATGGAAGGACTTCCATCACCCAAAAGGACAAAACTCTGTTTTACTCTGCTCACTGAGCATAACTCAGGATGATCTGTCTTCCTTTGCACTCCTTTGGTATGAAGTTATTTGAAAAGACACATTTTTTATTTATTTTTTACAACCTGGATCATTCATACCTTCTTTAAACTGCGTATAACCGTGGCAAGACGTTCATTTTCTGAGCTTGTGACAGAGAGAGCAGATTTCATCTGTTTGAGGTCACTTTGTAGATCATCGATCTTTTCTGTTAACTTTGCTTCCCTTGAAGCAGTTTCTTTTAGCAATGTTTCCTCACGACTCTCACCATCAGCAGCAGTTCGTTTATGATTGCTTTGAGACTCTGTAAGTGCCTGAAATTAAAAATAAATTTGAAATGAGTATCATTTGTCTTTAAACTCATGTAAATATATTCCTAGCTGAAATTCAGTTGACAAAACTGATGGGCTTAAGTGAAGATATCCTTGAATACTGGTCTACCCCAGGTATACAAAGTATGTATATAAAAATATACACGCATAGTGGCTCAAAATATCAATGAGCTTATTAATAGATGCATTTTTACATATTGTTACAAACAGCCACAAGAGTACACCCCCTGGTATAACTGGAACCTTGGGATCAGTTGGGAGGGGGGCACAACAACAACACAAAAAGACACACACACCCCTTTTAACTTAACTTATTTGTCTACATCGTATGCTAGGCACGCCCTCCAGACCGCAATCAGGACATAGGACGTTCCATGCCGTCCTAGTGGTACTAAAGCCCAGCGCAGTTAGGACCGCATAGAACGTCCTAAGGGCATGAAGGGGTAAACTGTTATAACAGATTTCTTTTTTAGATTTGCTAGTGCTCTTGTGTATCTGCAAGTAGTGCTTCTAATGCTAGATCTATAGGTTTTCTGTTTGTATATTTGGTCAAGTACTACTGTGATTTAACATTTTCTTAACTTAAGTAATTGTAGGAGTGTTAACAGCAGATGATCAATCTTACCGTAAACCACCCCCCTGCATTTTCAGACAGTGCCAGCCTTTTCTGTATGTGATTTAGTCATATTAGAAATAGATAGTTCTGCTAATTTAATAATTATCTCCATCCTAATCATTCATATTTGATCAGTTTTTCAGTTGTAATTTATTAGTAACACCACCAATTCAAATAAATTAAAATAGGTATTATGTTCACTGCTTGCCCCTCCCTCCTTGCAATTATGTCCTTCTGCAAATATAATCCACTCCAAACAATTTTCTATTAATTGAGCTTCGTAAAAACAAAAAGTTGATTCTGTGTACACAGAATTGGCATTAAAAAAAACAAACAAAAACAGTAAAGTCAAAATTAAATGTGCCTCAATATAGAGCCTGCAATTCTAAACAACTTTCCAATGTAGTTCTATATTCTAATTTGCTTCATATTTTTATTATCTATGGTTCAAAAGCAATGCACTACGGGGAACTGACTGCTAATTGGAGGCTGCACATATATGCATCTTGTTATTGGCTCATCCAAAATGTTCTGCTAGCTCCCAGTAGCGCATAGATGCTCCAACAAAGAATTCCAAGAAAATTAAGCAAATTTGATAATAGAAGTAAACCTGAAAACGGTTAAAAAAAAAAAAAAAATTGTATGCTCTATCAAAATTAGAACAGATACATTTTGGGTTTATGTGCGTTTAAAAAGGGACAGTACACTGTAAAATTGTTTTTATGTGAACGTATTTTCCACGACTTGTTATACCAGTTGTAGAGTATAAAATGTATGAGAAATTGCATTTTTCGGTTTATTTGTGTATATGAAGTAGCTGGTTTTGTGCTTTTAAACCACAGCCTATTACAATGGGTTGAGCTTCAGGTAATATCAGATCTCATTATGTTATCACTTATGTACACAGACTTGCTTTCTTATCTTATATTTGTCTAGAAAACCAAAGCTTAATACTTAGAGAACAATGGAAAATTATTTTATTACTTAACCATCATGCCCCCCACTGAGAGTGTAATCTCTTCTGCTGGCTGTGTTTACTTAGGCTATTCAATAGAACATACTCCATTATAGAAACTTTCAGTATAGGTTGGGAAACCACAAGCTAAATCAGCCATTTCAAATGCCAAATTATGGGTAAAGGAGCTACTTGTAAACAATTTAAAACAATCCAGCAGGTAAAATGAATCTTTGTAAACAATTTAAAATTGTTTTTGTGTGAACTGTCCCTTTAAAGTGACATGAAACTCAATTTCTTTCATGATTTAGAAAAAGCATGCAATTTTAAACAACTTTCTAATTTACTTCGGTTATTAAATTTGATTCATTCTCTTGATATCCTTTGCTGAAAAGCATATCTAGATAGGCTCAGTAGTTTCACATAGGTGCCTCGTGTGATTGGCTCACCCATGTGCATTGTTATTTCTTCAACAAAGGATATCTAAAGAATAAAGCAAATTATATAATAGAAGTAAATTGTGTTTAATAATTCAGATAGAGAATACAATTTTAAAGAAAATTTGTGTTTAATGTCCATGTCTCAACTTTGTATGCTGGTTTTAAAACATTTTGCATTTAAGAAACATGCTATTTCTGCAGACAGTTCACAGCTCTGAGAAATACAAAACCAAGAATTTGATCATGTATTCTAGAAAGAAAAAATGGCCAAAACAATCTTACAAAAACCTCTAGGAGAGCATGTATGTTTTGAATATATTAATAAACATTACAACCATTAACCCTTTTGTGTCAGGGCTAAAGTGCCTACATCGGAACATCTGTTCCGATGTAGACAAATTGAAACCACACAATCGCAAGATTTCAATTATTGGATCGCGTCCTACAACCCTAGGAACGCCCTCCAGACTGCGATCAAATAAAGACAGCACAGAAGGCTTCAGGACAGCCGTTAGCTAGGACGTTCTATTCAGTCATAACGGCTTTAAAGCCCAGTCTAATTATGACGGAATAGAACTGCATAACTGCTTTAAAAGGTTAATATACATTCTCATCCTACATATGTCTGGTAATTTGTTTGTTTTCAAAAGCAGTTTAGCTAATTACAGGGCTACTGACCATGCACTCATGCTTTAGTCTTGATAGTAGTATTTGTATATAGTCATGCAGTAGTGCAAAAATAAATGTTTTTCACCTGTAAGTTTACTGCCATTTTACGTTTGGAAATAAACCAGATATAGAAAATAGTTGGGCACTGAAATTGATGTGAATGTTACCTCTTTCATTTGTTTTAGTTCTAACTTCAGAACCTCACAGTCTGATTCTAGGTCAGCATTCTTTTGCTTTAATTCAGAATTCTCTTCCAACACTGCTAGCCCATACTGAGCAGCTTGGACCTTTTCTTCTGTAGTTTCCTTTAGCTCAGCAGACAAACGATCCAACTCTGCACGCATGAATGTAATATCCTCGTGATCCATTGTGTTATTTTAGCAGATGGAAAAAAAAAATGTAGTTAGACCTGTAGAAAAAAAGTAACATCAAGAAATTGTAGTTGTGTTAAACACTACTAAAGATTATTCATATACCAGCCCACTCCATAACAGTATATTTAATGTCAAACAAATTGCTGTAAATCCATAATCTCGTGACATTTAGATCTTAAAAGCCAAAGAACTAAGCAAATTCAGCTATTTAAATTAAATCCCCAACAGACTAATTACTTCTGAAGGATTACAGTAAAGCAGCTATTTAAAAAAAAAAAAAACACACACCACACACACAAACTGACAGTCACAAGGTGCTCAATATTAATGAGTAATTTGTAAAACAGTACTTGGCAACGTTTCTTTGCCACCATCTACATTAGACTATCAGCCAACAAATGGACAAACAAGAGTACAGCATTCAAGGAAGAGTAAGTTTGTCTTTAAAGTCAAACACTGATATAAGCAAATCAAATATTATAGATCAGGAGAGGCAAACCTTTAAAAGCCATGTTCCCAAAGGCGGCACTACTGCCCCCTGGGGTGGAGGAAATTACAAAATGGAGAGCTGCTAGAAGGTATGAGAGGTGGAAAGGGAGCCTAGTGGACTCTATGCATGCTTATTGCAATTTACTGCACTTTAGCAAGATAACCAAAACTCAATTTGTGTTTGATGTTTTACAGCTCCTTGCTTTCAATGATTTACCTTTTAGAATTGTTCAGATGTATAGGCATCTCACACTGGCTGAGATTGTAACTACTAGAATGGAAGACTGGCATTGTTATGCCAGTGCTGTATATTAACACATACTGTTAAAGGGACAGTCTACTCCAGAAATGTTTTTTTTTTTTAAACAAGATAATCCCTTTACCATCCCCCAGTTTTGCATAGCAGACATATTAAAGGGACACTGAACCCAAAAATGTTGTTTTGTAATTCAGAAAAAGCATGCAATTTTAAGCAACTTTCTAATTTACTCCTATTATCAATTTCTTTGTTCTCTTGCTATCTTTCTTTTAAAAAGAAGGCATCTATGCTTTCTTGGGTTCAGTACTCTGGACAGCAATTTTTTTTATTGGTGGATGAATTTATCCACCAATCAGCAAGGACAACCCAGGTTGTTCACCAAAAATGGGCCGGCATCTAAACTTACATTCTTGCATTTCAAATAAAGATACCAAGAGAATGAAGAACATTTGATAAAAGGAGTAAATTAGAAAGTTGCTTAAAATGTCATGCTCAATCTGAATCATGAAAGAAATTTTGGGTACAGTGTCCCTTTAATATACTTTTTACCTCTGTGATTACCTTATATCTAAGCCTCTGCAGACTGCCCACTAAGTTCAGTGCTTTTGACAGACTTGCATTTTAGCTAATCAGTGTTGACTGATAAATAGCTCAAAGGAGTGAGCACAATTTTGTATATATGGCACACATGAACTAGCACTGTCTAGATGTGCAAAACTGTCAAAATGCACTAAAATAAGAGGAAGCCTTCAAGGGTTTAGAAATTAGAAAGACTGTCTAGGTTTAGCTTTCAAAGAATACCAAGAGAACAAAGCAAATTTGATAAACGAAAGTTGTTTAAATTGCATGCCCTATCTGAATCATGAAAGTTTAATTTTAACTAGACTGTTCCTTTAACTGCATAGTTAAAAATTATTGTATAGTGGCAGGAGGCATTGCTACAGCCTGCTGCGCTTGTCTGATAAGCTTCACACAGTCATCTCTTGATGACAATTTGGTAAGTAGAATACAATTGGAAACTTTTTAAAAATGGTATGCTCTGTTAATCACAAAAGATTTTTAGATATACATACGTCACATGCACGAGTAATCTGCTCCCCAACTAAACCAAAGTACAAAACGGAAATATATATTTAAAGGGACACAATAGCCAAAAAATTAATTTTGTGATTCAAACAGAGCATACAATTTTAGAGTTTAATTTACTTCTAATTATCAAACTCAAAAGAATGAACAGGACAACTGTACATCAAGAGTATCTCTTTAAAAAAAAAAAAAAAAAAAAAAAAGTTACACACAAATGGAACCTTACTAAAAACAAGTTTACATGCTCATTGTAGTCAAGACAGAGTTTAATTCCCAGAACCACCTCATCAACATAACTTCCAGTTTGGCCCCTGATTTTAATAAGTCACTGCGGGTGAAGCACTCTAGTGTATCAAGTTATACAAAGGTGTCCATGGAGTAAATAAAGACTTCCTCTACACGTTATGTCTGCGTGCTGCAGACTTTTTTAAGAGCAGCATGCAGAAAAAAATTAATTGAGGAAGTGATGTTGACAACTTGGAAGATATAGTCTGTGACTACAATGAGCATGCAAACTTTCTATTTTCCAGTAAGTTTCCATTTCTTTATAGCGCATTGGTTTTATTAAAGAAATACCCTTGATGTGCAGTTGCTCTGCTCATTCGTTTGGAGAGTTTGTATTCATGTCTGCTTTGTGGCATTAAAGGCTATTGGAAACGCTGCGCTGTAAGGAGAGACTGGATCCACTAATGATCTGAGAAATAACCATGTTAGACGGAGAATATTAGAATCTTTCCCCCTACAAGTACTCTATTTCTTCACTAATCAACTGACATTTTTGAGGACATATGAGTGCTATTTTATAGTTTTGTACTACACTTAACTTTACTCCATTCTCATGGTATTCTTTGTTGAAAATATATTTAGATACGTAGTGTGCTTATTTCGGGAGATATATATATATATATATATATATATATATATATATATGACAGGACACACTGCTGCTACCTACTGCAATTGCAAATTTATAACCGTTATAAAAATCCTGCCATATACTGCTCTAGTTGTGTGCAATTGCCTATAACTTCCTACCTGTTTTTCAACAAAGTATACCAAAACGTTTTGTATTTTACGGTTTCATGATAAATGTTTGGGTTTTCTATCCATTTAAAAACAAAGGGCAGCCAACAAGGCCAAACAGCCCAGTGACAACCCAGAAACAGCATGACAGCTCTAAGTTAACCAAACCCTAGCTATAGAATTATATTCAAGTGATAAATCAGAAATGCATTAGCATTTAAAGGGACATGAAACCCAAAATTCTGATAGAACATGCAATTTTAAGCAACTTTCTAATTTACTCCTACTATCAATTTTCCTTCATTATCTTGATATCTCTTGATGAAAGCCATGGACGTATCCTTCAGAACCGGCCTATTTCCGGGGCACTATATGGCAGCAGTTTTGCAAGAATGTTATCCAAAGAAAAACTGATAAGAGTAAAATTAGAGCATGCAATTTTAAGCAACTTTCTATCTGAATCATGAAGAAGAAAAAAAAATGGGTTTCATATCCCTTTAAAACATAAAAATGCATTGTTGTTAGGCACAACACAAGAAAGTGCTAAAGACAGAAGTGTGATGAGACCGGAGGTGAGAAGTCTTAGGCAGTGTGAAGTAGGTAGGGGGCTTATTTGCAGATAAATACAGATGTAGGAAGGTAGTTATTAAAGGGACATTTAACCCAATTTTTTTCTTTCGTGATTCAGATAGAGCATGCAATTTTAAACAACTTTCTAATTTACTCCTATTAGTTTTTCTTTGTTCTCTTGCTTTAGTTGAAAAAGGCATCTAAGCTATTTATTTGGTTCAGACCATGGAAAGCACTTGTTTATTGGTCGATGAATTTACCCACCAATCAGCAAAAACAGCACAGTGTGTACACCAAAAATGGGCCGGCATCTAAACTTACATTTTTGCATTTCAAACAAAGATACCAAGAGAATGAAAAGAATTTGATAACAGGAGTAAAATTAGAAAGTTGTTTAAAATAGAATGCTCTATCTGAATCACAAAAGAAAAATGTTTTGGGTTCAGTGTCCCTTTAAGTGTTTTGTATGTATTTCACGTGTTTTAATTTTGTTTTAGATTGAGGATAAGGGAAACCAACAGCTTTAAACGCAGCTGAGATACAAATGGTCCAATGAGAACAGATGTTAGACAAGGAGATAAACAAAGATGGAGTTGGAGAAAAAAAAATATATAGTAAGCAAAAGTTTTACTTGAACTTAATGTGAGCAAATACCAAAATATCTGAAAAGGAAAAACAGGATTTAGACAAAGCCTAAAAAAAAAGAGCAAATAAAAGTTAGGTGTTAAATGAGAACCCAGAAAAGTTCAAACTGAAAAATATAGAAACACAGCAGTAATAAAAAGTATATATAATAATATTTACACTCCTGTCCGCATATGCTGTATAAAGCACACTTTATAACTTGTTGAATTCCAGCTGTAAAGCATCAATATGTAACGTGCTAGCAACCACACGACTGATAAAGATCTAGATAACATGGCTGTCAATATTTACAACATTTAATAAACTAAGCAGGAACTCTAGCATCTTAATAAAGTATCACGCACTACTTACCGTCAAGAATTACTGAAAAAGCACCATAATAAAAAAAATAAATAAAAAAAATGGAAGTCTATATCTGACGTAACCGAAATCTGCACCTCCTCAGAACGTTACCGAAAGAGACACAAACAGCTAAACCTGCTGGCTGCGACAGCTTCCGGACACCACTGACGACGCGCGAGTATCCGTTATGTTTGAAAACTGATCTCGCTCCAGAGCGCGAGACACCAGCCAGCCGCTGACAGAAACGGTAGCCCATTGGTCGAATGTAACCATCAATCATTGATTGATCCCGCCTCCTACTAAATAAAATGTAATTGGCCCGCCTCCAAAATAAAAGGCGGGTTTATATGTTTTGTGGGCACTGGTGTTGCTGTGCATTGCTGAGCTGAGTGAGAATTTCGTGGTTTGAGGTAGTTTTTCTGTCCGGTATCACCGGTTTAGTTTTTATTTTAAGTTTAATAAGAAGCAGACTTAGTGGTAAAATAAAATTACTAGTCTGAACATTTCAGTGACATTTTAGATACATGTGAAAGATGCTTAAAATAATAACACTATATTTTCGGTCATTCAGTCAAAGAGCATTTTTTTTGTCTAAAAATTTGAGATAATCCTTGATTTTCTGTATAAATTGAGGTAGCACAATTGCTTTGAAAGCCTGCTAAGCGTTTATTCCATGTTTTGATAAAAGTGCTGTAAATTTGTGGCTGCTTAGCAAAATAAACATACTAATTTTTAAGTTCTAATTAGCTACAATTAAAGGAGATGGGATAAAGATACTGTTTTTTATTTATTTTGAAAGTATCAATTTTCAATTAATTTAAAAATATTTTTCCATCCATTATGAAAGATGCATTGAAACACTGATATTTTATTGCCTGAATTAGACATGTGCAGCAGCGAATAATTTATTTCAATTTATTTGTAACAAATAGTATAAAAACATAATTTTCTGAATATAATTTTCTTTTATATATATATATATATATATATATATATATATATATATATATATATATATAATAGACACTTCTACAAAGAAGAATATGCATAGATACTGATTTACAACTCTAGTCTAAAACCTTTAAAATGTATTTAGAAGCTTCCAGTTTCACTGTTGATGAGGTTAGACTGGGACACTCAGTGAAAGGGGCTGGGAAAACAGGAAGAGCAGACACTCCCCTTCCCCCACCCAGCATAAGAAAAGACAGATTATACAAACAGGAGCTACAGGAATCTGTAGACACCAGTATGCATTTAAAACTTTGGGGCTTGGTTAGCACAATGTTATTAAAACAAACAAAAAAAAAAACTATACATTTAAAAAAATAACACTCCCAGATGGGCTATATATAAATGGATCATCTACAAAACATTTATGCAAAGAATAATCTAGTGTACAATGTCCCTTTAAAAAGATCACCTGACTGGTAGATATAGTATCTCAACTTTTTATATATTGATTACCTCTACTAATGGGTATATTATCTTACAAAGAACGGCAGAAAGCTGGCAGATATCGCCCGAAAGAATCCAGGAAAGTTACAATCTTCTAAATAAAGCAACAGTATCCTCCTCCTGGAGGGAAACACACACTAAATTTATTAATAGAATATGTATCACTCCATATCTGAAGTCAAAGTGGGATAGATCTACTGTATCCTGCCAAAAATGCAAGAACAGGGCAGACCTGGAGCATTGCTTTTGGTATTGTCATAAAATTAAAAAGTTTTGGTATAAAATAGGTAATTGGGTTAGCAAAATTAGTCAGTGTAAATTTCAAATATCAGCTAAGAACGTCTTCTTTTTTATTAACCAAGAAGAAGCAATTTATAAAAACACCCGCCAATTGAATATCATAATTGTTACAGGACGGCTTTTAATCCTGAAACATTGGAAATCTAAAAAAGCCCCAAGCCTTCAAGAGTTTATGCATAAAATACAAAATCAAATAATAATGGAACAAATTGATACGTCTGTTAATTCTGAGGCTCAAATTAAGAAATTTTTCTATAAATGGGAGAGTATAATAGTTAGTTTTCCAGAAACTATACAGAGACAGATAATTGCTCCGTTCCGGGGGACAATTTATATGGAACAGGCGATAGCCAATAAAGTCTATCCGGCGTTAACAAGGTAGAGTGGGAGAGAGGGGACGAGAGTGGGCTCCCTTTTTTTTTTCTCTTCCTTTCTTTCTT
The DNA here is from genome assembly GCF_027579735.1 of Bombina bombina. Taxonomy (NCBI): domain Eukaryota; kingdom Metazoa; phylum Chordata; class Amphibia; order Anura; family Bombinatoridae; genus Bombina; species Bombina bombina. Next base: position 88,806,123 of record NC_069510.1, read on the forward strand.
TCTTTCTTTTCTCTTTTTCCTTTTTTAGGTTATTAGAAAAAATCCAATTCAATAGGCAATTAAGGGCCTAGTATTATGATCCCATAAATGCAGGTGTAGTTAATGGAATAAGATTTATGATTATAAATGAACGGATTAATGTGGAGTAATGGAATTAATGTATGCAAGGTTATTCAATATATTGTAATACTGTTAACAATTGTATTGATTGTAATGCATTTATAAGGATCGTCAAGGTTTTTTTTTTTTTTTTTCTTTATCGATGTTCCTTATTCTTTTTATTTTTGTTATTGGAATTGTATGCTGAATTGGATAATAAAGACAAATAAAAAAAAAAGATCACCTGACTGCTTATAATTAATTACCTCTAGTGCGCTGGGGGTGCCCCACCAATCCTGAGCTGTCTTCATTTAGTACAGGATTCAGGGCCAGATTATGAGTGGTGCCCTAACAATGATGCGCAAGGGATATTGGGTTTATCGCGGCTGTTTGTGCACAAGTTAATGTGATCCCTTAAGCGCAATTGAAGTTAACATGCGTCAGGTTAGCGTGACCTCAGAACTCTGGTTAACTGTTTCATAAAACAATTTTAAGTACAGTTACTCATAATAACACTCTAATAACAATTATTAAAATACAGTAAACTCCCAGTTAACAGACACCCATGGGGATTGGTAGATTCCGGATAAGTGTAGTTTCTGGTTGCTTGAGAGTTACTATTAAAAATAGGCCTAACTAAATAAAAGCAACTTATTAATAAATATTAATCCCGTTTCCGTTCAGTCCTGGAGACCCATTGGAGAATGATGTCTAATCTCAGACTGCCTTGTGCTCACAACTTTCAAGAACAGTTATGTCGGGTCTGGGGGCATGAAAAGTGCTTGCTTTCACCTTTGAGAGCCCACTATAGAGAAAGGAAGCTGCAGAGCAAAGTTAGTGTTCATTTTAATGTACAGTATCTTTGTTTTTTTGTTCTGGTTGCTTGAGCTCTGGTTAACAGAGTTTACTGTACATATATAGTAACAAAAAAAATAAGGGCTGTAAAAGCATATTTATGCAACATTCCTTGAATAAAGTGTAATACTGTGTATTTACTGTAAATATTTCACACTCCTATGTTCTTCACATAGGGGAATATATTCTATATATTTTTAAATAGATATTTGTATATAGACCCCCAGAGGCAGAACTTTTTTTAGTGAAGAAAATTCTGCGGTGTCTCTGCTGCTTTTTTTCTCTTACTCAGTGTGCATGAGGACAGGTTCATGTACAGCATCGCTGATATCTGCTGTATGTTCCCACAGTATCAGTCTGCCTGAGAACCTGCTCTACTGTACTACTGGGGTCTATATGCTTATTTTGGGAAGTAAAATGCAGCTACCAATCATCAAGCACTACCCAGGTTTCTGAACCAAAAATGGGCCAGCTCCTAACCTTACATTTCTGCCTTTTCAAATAAAGATAGCAAAAGAACAAAGAAAAATTGATAATAGGAGTCAATTAGAAAGTTGCTTAAAACTGCATGCTCTATCTGAATCATGAAATAAAAAAATTGGGTTTAGTATCCCTTTAAAGGGATAGTAAACACCAAAAATGTTATTGTTTAAAAAGATAGATAAACCCTTTATTTACGATTCCCCAGTTTTGCATAACCAACACTGTTATATAAATATACTTTTTACCTCTGTAATTACCTTCTATCTAAGCTTCTGCTGACTGCCTCCTTATCTCAGATCTTTTGACAGACTTGAATTTCAGGCAATTAGTGCTGACTCTTAAATAACTTGACGTGCGTGAGCACAGTGTTATCTATATGAAACACATGAACTAATGTCCTCTAGCTGTTAAAAACTGTCAAATGCATTCAGATGAGAGAAGGGCTTAGAAATTAGCATATGAGCCTACCTAGGTTTAGCTTTTAACTAAGAATAACAAAAGAACAAAGAAAATCTGATAAGAAAAGTAAATTAGAAAGTTGTTTAAAATCACATGCCCTATCTGAATCATGAAAGTTTAATTTGGACTTTACTATCGTTTTAAAGTGAAAGTAAAGTCATGTGGTCTGCTCTCCTCAGTTACATAGTTCATTTAAAATAAATAGGAGTTTCAGTCATGAGTTTGTACAAATTCGCCGCAAATAAACTCAACATTTTACAACTTACAATTCAACACGTTTTTTTCCTCTCATTTTACTTCCTGATCACGTTTATCAATCGACCAATTGGCTTTCTGGCCGTTAGGTGGCCGCAAGCCGATGTCATCCACCTATGTGTTCAATTGCGCATGCGGCAAATCGTTTTTGTGCTCGTTGTGTAGGACGCGCGTTCACGATTCGCACACCTTTTGTTTTAGAACAGCCGAGGACGCATTCACGCATGCGCGTTGTAAACAGGCTCATCACAGAATCGCATGCATTGATTGGAAGATCTAAGATTCCCGCATGCGCAATGCGTTCTTTGCTTGTGAACGCGCACTTGACATACGTATAGAGCGGGTGGGACCGCTCTATACGTAAAAAAACACAAACATAGGAAGTCTAAGATTAGCGGAGCATGACGGTTAACGGTAGGAGAAATAAAATTTGAATTAAAAGTCAAAGTTCACAGAATTTAAAAATATATATATATATAGCGATCTTACTATTTGGAATGTATACAATACTTGGCTGTGTTGTAAAGGGCTAAAATGTACTTTCACTTTAAATATTTTTTCTTTGTTATGCATGACAAAGGCTGAAGCTTTTCCTAAATGAGTTAATGGGATATACGCAGTATTCTGAAAATGGCCTGGTAAGGGTCCACAACGCCATTTTTACAATACTGTGCATATCCAATGTACTTATTTGGGAAAGTTTCAGTCTCTGTGATCTCTACACATACACATACATATATACACACACACACATTTATTAAAGAACAAAAACAAAATCTGTCTAAGTATTTTGGTTGGCTCCTAGACTTAGAATAAATTTAAAGGGACAGTCAAGTCCAAAAAAACTTTCATTTTTCAAATAAGGCATGTCATTTTAAACAACTTTCCAATTTACTTTTATCAACAATTTTGCTTTGTTTTCTTGGTATTCTAGTTGAAAGCAAATCTAGGAAGGCTCATATGATAATTTCTAAGCCCTTGAAGGCCGCCTCTTTTTTTATTTGCTTTTCACAACAGGGGAGAGCTAGCTCATGTAGGTCATATAGATAACATTGTGATCACGCCCGTGGCTAGTGGCAGACACTGCACTAATTGGCTAAAATTCAAGTCAATAGATAATAACTAAAAGTCATGTGATTAGGGGCGGTCAGAAGATGCTTAGATACAAGTTAGTCACAGAAGTAAAAAGTGTATTAATACAACAGCATTGGTTATGCAAAACTGGGGAATGGGTAATAAAGGGATTATCTATCTTTTTAAACAACAAAAAATCTGGTGTTGACTGTCCCTTTAAGCCTTGACTTACCTTTTCTGCAATGTGGTGTTAACCTGTTCTGCACTGGAGTTCAGGAAGGGGGAGGAAATTGAAGAGAGAGAAACGTAGTAAATGTTTGCATTGAGATAGAATGGAACAGTGACACTTACAGGTAGAAATTCAAAGTGCAGGCAAAACATTTATTTTAACTGTCTGACACTGCCGTTCATTCTGCAGACATGCTGCATTTTCTGCGATTAGATCGCAGATTGCAGCATGTTCTGCATTGGGGTATGTACCTATATATAATCATCTATATATGTAGGCATATATATGTGTGTGTGTGTGTATATATGTGTGTATATATATATATATATATAATTTTATTTTTTGTACAAAAATACCATCAGATATATGTAGAAATATCTATTTATGAATAAATAGAACACATTCTGCTATGTGAAGAAAATTGGAATGTGAAATATTCATATTTTCATGTTGGATTAGCGCACTTGAGAATATGCTATAGGGTTTACGCACCAGTAGGGTGCGTTTTTCCACTTTTTCCGCTCTATTGAGTTCATGGAAGCTTTTTCCATTGGCTGATTTGAATTTGAACATGAAAATCAGCCAATAGGAATGCAAGATTACTCCTATATAAAAGGGGTACTTTGCATTCAAAATTCAATGTGTGGCTGGTGACTGCATGAAGAGGACCTCTGTGCTGAAGATCACCGCCGCCGCAAAGAAGATGGAGCGCCGTCACCCAAATTCATATTTGCTGGGTACCATTTTTGGGGTTTAGTGTAAGTTGTTTTTTTTGTGTGTGTTTTTTTTTTTTTTTTAAATAGATCAGGGGTTTTTTTTTGTTTTTGTTTTTTTATCTTTTATGGACGGCAAAAGAGCTAAATGCACAGCCAAATGCCCTTTTCAGGGCACTTTTTAGAGTAGGTTTTTTAGATAGATTTTTTTTTTTGGGGGGGGTGGGGGATTAATGTTAGAAGGTTATAGTGTTTTTGTTTTTTTAAGGAAAAAGAGCTGATTCACTTTAGGGCAATGCCCTACAAAATCTCACCCCACACCACAGTGACAAAAATGAGCTTGCCTGTTCCAGTAAGGAATCGTCCCAATGTGCGGGTGAAAAGGTCTGTGGGCTACATACGGCCCAAATAGCACTGATTTTCAAACTACTAAAAGGATTGCCTCCCGAAGCAGTCTCCCAAGTACAGAGCCACAGAAAAAGGTTTCGGGTAGGCTTGCTGCAATCTGTCCCCCTTCATCCACGTTTCGCAGATCATTTAGGCACGTCACTGGATCAGGAAGCTATAATCACCCGGATAACTCTCCAGGGGGCCGGCCGCCTCACCCCAGCATGCCAACAAGGGCGAGTTTCTACCCTCGATCCAAGTACATGGAGCAGGTGGGAAATTTGTTGTTGCTCTTTTATGTTCAGATCAGCTAACAATGGTCATCCAAAGTCACTGTCTTTTTGCTCAAAGCATCTCGATAATAATCTGCGGTAGGTGAGTTAGATATGGGTGTAGCTCTTGCCTGGTCTTCTCCTCTTTCCATTATTTTTTGGTTATCGAGCCAGGAAGATCTTACTGTCAGAAGCTCTCGTTTAGCTGTAGGCTCACTCATCAGAGTGTAAATATGCGTGATAGGTTCCGTGCCTACAATATTTGATGGGGAATTCTCTAGATATCCCTTTTGTACCATCAAGGTTAGGCGGCCAAAACAGTGATTCGTTTGTAGCTCGAAGTTAGCGAGAAGGGTAAGCAATATTGCATGAGGTTCCTCCTTATGAAGATTAGCAATATTGTGGCTATTTACCCCGTCACTCAAGGGGGGGAGGTGATGATACTCGGAGTAGGCCACCGCCTGAAGTCTCATCGGCCCAGATCTAAGCAGGAAGGTCATAGAGTCAGCATACTTCTATGGATCAGGTAATCCAGTGGTAATATTAGTGTCAAGGATGCTGCAGTGTCCAAAAGATAATCGGCAGATTATTTTGATCCCTTCCAGAGCCTCAGATAGTGCAACCTGTCATGGCGGCTGCATAGGCATGCCCACCAATACTCTTTTTAAATTACCTCTTTTTTATTAGCTAGGGAGTATTTAGGAGACACACCCTAATTGATTTACACCTTTTTTTAGACTTTATTAAAAGTTTTTTTGAGTATGAAGCTTTTGATTTTTAAAGGCATTTTATGTTATTTCATTAACATTTATAAGTACAAGATAAATAATTTGTATTTCTCTCTCTTTTGTTTTAGTCAGATTTTGTTTTTTAAAAATAAAATTAAAAAAGCTGTGCTTTAAAGTTTAACTGTTCAGTCTCCTGTTGCATTTACTGCCTATTTTTCTGAAGTTAACAATATTTTTTTCCTTCTCTTGCAGATCTTCAGAAAACAAAACACTTTTCTCTGACAGCTATGCACTAGTTATTTTAACTTTTATGCGAAATCGATGGTTTCAACAGGTCTAGTAACAAGGGCCTTATGGCTCAGTTATTTTTAATCTGATTATGTTTCAGAAATTAACTTTTTTTTTTGTCTTTTTGGAAAACTTATATGGTTTTAAATAAGGAATGTTTCACAGTTATAACACCATACATAAACAAGGCAAAATAATGTGAGCACCAAACATATGTTAAATGGTCCTAATGGTAGAAAGAGTCTCTTAATCCCAAAGATGGTATACCCAGATGAAATGGGTATGTGGGCTACTCCTCTTCAGAAGTATTCTTGTGAGAAAAGAAGTGTTCAATCTAGAAAACATAAAGAAAAAAACAGGGAGCCCCAATGGTGTGATATCTTCAGACTCCAAAGACATTAAGATTAGCAAACAAAACTTAAAGATTGATATGCACTCAAACAGTGCAATTGATGCAGGCTGAACTGTTGGAAGCCGCCCAGCTGATTTATGAGTGGTATCCGATCTCGTACAGAATTGATGGCCCGCAGCCAGTATTAGGAAAAGGGGATGGTGACCAAAAGCAATACTGCTACCTAGTAGATACTTGGATCCAATGCTGAAATACTGGTATCAAACCCTTGAGCAGATATCCGGAGAGGATAGGTGGCCCAAAACAGACACTGCTCAGTTTTTTATATCCTCCTCTTTATAGAAAGGACTCAGGTCAGCAATAGAATGATACAAAAATGCTTTAATTAAAACTTTAAAATACAACATAAAAGCTCATAGCTCACAACGCATTTCTCAGTTTACAGTTTCATCAGGTGAGTAATAAACTAATGCCGATTCAGATTTAAATACCCTATTCTCAGCGTTCCTTTGTTTGCAGTGCGCATGCGTGTATGATTTCATAATTTGTACTGCCAATCATAGTGGTCTAAGATATGCGTGTCATATTAGTGATGCGTCCTGCAACCAATGTGGAAGACTGTTTACTTCATATCCCATCTTTGCACAAGCGTGGCACGTGTCTGAAATACATCCTCTCCACCTGTATTACCTACGAGTGCCGAACAGCTGATCAATGTCAACTGCAGTAGCCAATCACATGGCACTCACGTGGTCATCCAAAGGGAATGTTTTGCTTACCAAATGCCAAAATGAGATACATAATATATATATTCTATTGTGCGATACAAATCGCAACTATGTGTATCAACTTGTTAAATTACAAAACCCTTTCAATTGAAAGGCAACTTAAGCTGGTATAGACAAAATGCAAAGTCTGCATTTTACCAGATAGATGATAGTAATAATAAAAAAAAAAAATATATATATATATATAATATCACGTGACATATATAATGTATATAAACCAATATATATATAGTAGGTAATACTCATAGAATAGATTAAAACCAGACAACATAAGTGATTACGCTTGTGCAATTACACGACAGGTTAGAAGTGAAAGTGACATAAATACCTATAAAGTACAAACAATGATGTATATATGAGATGGACCATATGATTGATATACTGTACAAAATCCCATCCTATATATTTCTCAGGTAATCTACACTAGTATTATTCTATAATTAATTAGTTGAGTGACAAAAGAGGACCATAGGTACAGACTGCTTATTCACTAAAAGAAAAGATCACATGAATTACATACAGCCACAGTGATATACAATCTACACCCACAAACACCTCCGATGAGATATAAAGGTACCTAAATATGTATATACAAAATAAAAAATAGAAAAAAGCTGGCTGTGTGTATGTGTGTGTAAGTTACCTAAATACTAATTGCAAGCTGCCATCTCTACATTCTCATTGATTCGAAAAGGAATTAAGGTACGTAGTTTCCAGATCCAATACGTTTCACGTTGTCGTAAACGTATTAGTCTATTGGATCCTCAATGTTTTGGAATCCATTCTATCGGTGTAATACTAATGCTCTCCTTTTACATTCATGTTCAGAATTCACATGTCGTGAAACACTGTTATAAAAAGGCCTTATCTATGTTTCTAAAGTGTTCCCCCATTTATAAACAGTAAACTACAAAGGGGGTGTCACAATTTTTACGAGACTTAATCTCAAAAACCGCATTAGTTTGTGGGGAAATAAACTGCTTGGTGCCCACTGGAATATAATTGCATAATCCACAGATAAATAAAAAGTGAGAAGCGCTCAACCTGGGAACGAACAATAGCATAATAGCTTGTTCTATGGCTAGTTACCACCCAAGAAGCAACCTCTTTTTGCTCAAGATGTGCCTTTCACAGAGAAGAACTTTCCTGAAGCATATCAGTCTGATCCTGACTTCACAGTACAGTCCAACCCCGAAATACCAGGCAATCTCTCTCTGAACGAAAGAAACAGCAAAACCCCAGACGTATGTTTCGGCCTATTGTGGGCCTTGTCAGTGAGTTGCAGCCATATCCCTCTAGGCACACTGAGCAACGGGTCCACGTCTGGATTCCCGCATCACACTTAGGGAGACTTCCATAAGTGTCATAATTTGCATAAATAAAAAGAGAGAAGTGCTCAACCTGGGAACGAACAAGAGCATAATAGCTTGTTCTATGGCTAGTTACCACCCAAGAAGCAGCCTCTTTTTACTCAACATGTGCCTTTCACATAGAAGAACTTTCCTGAAGCATATCAGTCTGATCCTGACTTCACAGTACAGTCCAGCCCCGAAATACCAGGCAATCCCTCTCAGAACTAGAGAAACAGCAAATAGGCCTAAATGTACGTCTGGGGTTTTGCTGTTTCTCTTTATTTACATAATCCACAGAGTTTCTTTCCACATTTATAAATACTTTTTGTACCTTATTTCATTAGTGGAACAGACTTAGGAATCTGTTTAGATCTCATGATCTTTGTAGCTACTTTACTTGGGGCAAGTTTGTTTTTCAAAGTAGGGGCTCTAGTAAAAGTGCATAGAGGTGTTTCATCTAATATTTTTTTAAAAATCGGATCGCTGCACAAAATGGGCCAGTGTTTAAGAATATTCCTGATAATATCGTTATTACTATTAAATTGTGTAATAAACCTTAATTTGTGTTTTTGTTTCTTTGCATTTGGTTACTAAAAGTGCCTCTCTATCCAGATATTTTGCCTTATTATACCCATTGTTAATTAAACCTACTGGGTATTTTTTTTTCTTTAAATCTCTCCTTTAGAATTAAAGTGAATGTAAATTTTGATGCTAAAGGTCCCGGTTTTTAAAAATTTGATTAAAAACAGGGGCACTTTAATTCATCAAAATTTACATTTCACTCGTTGTGAAAAAATATTTGCCTTTTAATCTTGACAGCTGCTCCAGCTTCCTCCGGTCGACGCAAGCCATTTCTGATGTCAGAAATGATGGATGGGTCATCCTCCAATCACGGCTCCCCCCCCCGGGGGAATCAGTGTCTGATTCAATCATGTGATTGGAGGAAGCCGGATTCCTCATTTTACACCCAGGAAGATGCTTTGCAACGGGTGGAGGAAGCTGGAGCTGCTGTCAAGAGTAAAAGGTAAGTTGTTTTTTTTCACAACAGGAGTGAAATGTAAATTTTGATGAATTAAAGTGCCCCTGTTTTTAATCGAATTTTAAAAAAACGGGAACTTTAGCATCAAAATTTACATTCACTTTAATGCTTGTTCTTCAAAACTTTCTAGCTCAGAACAGTTTCTTCTTAACCTACAGAATTGATTAAATGGATGTTCTTTTTCCATGGTTTGTGATGGTTACTGCTGAAATTAAGTTAATTGTTGGTATCCACTTGCTTAAAAAAGTTTTAGTAGCTACATTTACCCATTTATCCCAGTAGATAATAAGATCTCGAAAATCTATTTCTTGTTTATTTATTTTAGATGTAAAAGTGAGACCCATATTATTGTAATTTAGATGATCCACAACGATAGATGCCAACCGTTCATCCCCTTCCCAAATAAAAATAAGATTGTCTATATATCTTCCATAGAACACCAGGTTTGCCCCGAATCTTGGTGTAAGGATATATCTATCTTCTGTAATACTCGTGGGATATTCCTCTATCAGACCAAACTTGGCCAGTAGTCTTCTTATCCCGGTGTCAAGAGGAATGATAGGAAATATCCCAAAGCAGAGAAAGTTTTGTAAAATGAGGTAAGCATTACTCACAGTATGCAGGGTAGTCCTTAGCGGGAACAGGAAGGAAATCCAGTAGAAAGAAACTTCAGGCATAAACCAATAGAAGGACCAGGAACAGGCAGTAGTCGGCAACAAAAGGAAATCCAGTAATATAACAGTTCAGGGATAAACCAATGGGATGGTTAGGCAGGCAGTGTTTAGTACCAGTATAGCAATCCAACAGTTCAGGGGTTAAGCAGGCAGAGTGGTGAGGCAGGCAGAGTTCAGCAACAGTATAACAATTCAGTACTTTAGGGGTTAAGCAAGTAGAGTAGTCAGGCAGAATTCAGCAACATTATGGCAATCCAGCACTTTAAGGGTTAAACAATTAGAGTAGTCAGAGAGGCAGAGTTCAGTAACGTAATAACAATCCAGTAAATAAGTACACAGCACCCAGGAGCACATAAAGCAACACCTATACTTGGGCAATGTAAGTAGAGAACAGAGGTACTTACAGTGGGGCAAAAAAGTATTTAGTCAGCCACCAATTGTGCAAGTTCTCCCACTTAAGAAGATGAGAGAGGCCTGTAATTTTCATCATAGGTATACCTCAACTATGAGAGACAAAATGTGGAAACAAATCCAGACAATCACATTGTCTGATTTGGAAAGAATTTATTTGCATATTATGGTGGAAAATAAGTATTTGGTCACCTACAAACAAGCAAGGTTTCTGGCTCTCACAGACCTGTATCTTCTTCTTTAAGAGGCTCCTCTGTCCTCCACTCATTACCTGTATTAATGACACCTGTTTGAACTTGTTATCAGTATAAAAGACACCTGTCCACAACCTCAAACAGTCACATTCCAAACTCCACTATGGTGAAGACCAAAAAGCTGTCGAAGGACACCAGAAAAAAAATTGTAGACCTGCACCAGGCTGGGAAGACTGAATCTGCAATAGGCAAGCAGCTTGGTGTGAAGAAATCAACTGTGGGAGCAATAATTAGAAAATGGAAGACATACAAGACCACTGATAATCTCCCTCGATCTGGGTCTCCACGCAAGATCTCACCCCGTGGGGTCAAAATGATCACAAGAACGGTGAGCAAACATCCCAGAACCACATGGGGGACCTAGTGAATGACCTGCAGAGAGCTGGGACCAACGTAACAAAGGCTACCTTCAGTAACACACTATGCCGCCAGGGACTCAGATCCTGCAGTGCCAGATGTGTTCCCCTGCCTAAGCCAGTACATGTTCGGGTCCGTCTGAAGTATGCTAGAGAGCATTTGGATGATCTAGAAGCGGAATGGGAGAATGTCATATGGCCAGATGAAACCAAAGTAGAACTGTTTGGTAGAAACACAACTCGTCATGTTTGGAGGAGAGAGAATGCTGAGTTGCAACCAAAGAACACCATACCTACTGTGAAGCATGGGGGTGGCAACATCATGCTTTGGGGCTGTTTCTCTGCAAAGGGAACAGGACGACTGATTCGTATACATGAAAGAATGAATGGGGCCATGTATCATGAGATTTTGAGTGCAAACCTTCCATCAGCAAGGGCATTGAAGATGAAACGTGGCTGGGTCTTTCAGCATGACAATGATCCCAAACACACCACCCGGGCAATGAAGGAGTGGTTTCGTAAGAAGCATTTCAAGGTCCTGGAGTGGCCTAGCCAGTCTCCAGATCTCAACCCCATAGAAAACCTTTGGAGGGAGTTGAAAGTCTGTGTTGCCCAGCGACAGCCCCAAAACATCACTGCTCTAGAGGAGATCTGCATGCAGGAATGGGCCAACATTCCAGCAACAGTGTGTGACAACCTTGTGAAGACTTACAGAAAACGTTTGACCTATGTCATTGCCAACAAAGGATATATAACAAAGTATTGAGATAAACGTTTGATATTGACCAAATACTTATTTTCCACCATAATTTGCAAATAAATTCTTTCCAAATCAGACAATGTGATTGTCTGGATTTGTTTCCACATCTTGTCTCTCATAGTTGAGGTATACCTATGATGAAAATTACAGGCCTCTCTCATCTTCTTAAGTGGGAGAACTTGCACAATTGGTGGCTGACTAAATACTTTTTTGCCCCACTGTACATAGCCCCAGGTTTGCCAAGGAACAGTTCCAGGAGGCTCAGAGGGATGACGTTGCAGCACGTGCGCCCAGAGCACTGCCGCTTCCCTAGCAACCACCCCAGCAACCAGAAAGAGCTGATTGCGTCCGTGGCAACGGCCTCAGGAAAGGAAGCGGAGCGGTGTGACAGAGCCCCCTTCTCAAAGGGTACCTCTGGGACCCTAACATGGCTTGATGTGGTGAGCAGAGTGAAATCTGGAGACCAAAGAAGGAGCATGCACATCATGGGCAGGAATCCAGGAATGATCTGCCACTGAGTAACCCTTCCAATGCATTTGGTACCCCAGTTGCCTGCGCATGTATTTGGAGTCCAGTATTTTTGCAAGCTCGTAGTCAGGTTCACCATGAATTAAGAGCGGAGGAGGGGGTCTGAGTCGAGTATATCTGTTCTTGATATAGGGCTTGAGTAGTGAGATGTGAAAGACTGGGTGTTTATGCAGGGTTCTGGCCAAGGCCACTTTGTAGGCAACAGCAGACAGTCTTTTAAGGACTCTATAAGGGCTGATATATCTGGGCCCTAATTTATTACTGGGTTGACGTAGACGAACATGTTGAGTAGAGACCCAGACACGTTTTCCTACCTAAAGGCACGAACAGTAGCTCAATGATGAACAGCAAACCTCTTGTATCTGGAGACAGCAGAACGTAACTGAGAGCGAATACGTTGCCAATGAGTAGTGAGGTTAGTAACATGTTGGTCTGCAGCAGGCACCCCTGTTGACTGAGCGGAAAGAGGAAAGACACAAGGTTCGTAGCCTGCTGCGGCTTGAAATGGAGAACATCGTAGAGAAGAGTGCCAATGAGTGTTCTTTGCCAGTTCGGCTAAGGGCAACAATGCAGACCCAATTGGTAAGAAGAAAATTAACATAAGCTCTGAGATAGGCTTCAAGATCCTGATTCTATCTCTTTGTCAGCCTATTGGTCTGGGGATGGAAGCCAGAAGACAAGGAAACAGTGCTTCCAATTAATTTGCAAAAAGCTTTCAGAAAGGTAGAGATGAATTGAGGACCTCTGTCGGAAACAATGTTCACAGGAATGCCATGAAGTCGTACCTTATGTAACAGAAAAAGAGATGATCATTTTTTGGCAGAGGGTAGCTTGCTTAAGGGTATGAAATGAGCAAGTCTGGAGAAGCGATCCACCACAACCCAGATAACCGTATGATGAAGAAGAAAGAAGCTTAAAAGTTCTTGTCAAACCAGTATGTCCTGATAATTTGCTATCATGAACCCAGGATAGCACAGGGGTGCGTAGGTTTGAAGATACAAGCCCGCGGGGGCTTCAGGGGGCTTTCTAGACTGAGCATGTTGCAAACTTTGATATAGAGTGGTGTTAAGTTGAGTAACCACACGGGAAGGGGGTATGATGTGTTCGATAGGAGCTTCAGAAAAATCACTAGACTGAGTGAACTGACGGTAAAGGGCGTTTCCCAGGAAAATAAGAGACTACAAAGTTGTAACAGGAAAAGAACAAGGCCCACTTGGCCTATCAAGGATTGAGTCAATGAGCAGTCTCTAGATATGTCGAGCAGTCTCTAGATATGTCAGATTCTTGTGGTCAGTGAGAATCTGAATGGGGTTGGCAGTACCCTCTAGCCAATGACGCCATTCAGTCAGGGCCATCTTAATGGCTAAGAGTTCACCATTACCCACACTGTAATTCCTCTCAGCAGGAGTAAAGCATTTGGAGAAAAAGGCTACAGGGTGCAACTTGGAGGTTAAAGGATCCCTTTGGGTTAAGACCGCTCTAGCTCCTATCTCGGAGGCGTCAACCTCTTAAGTGAACTACAGGTCAGGATCAGGATGGCGGAGCACAGAAGCAGAACTAAAGGCCTTTTTCAGACGAGAGAAGGCATCCATTACTTCAGGCTGCCAATTATTGCAGTCTCTGTTCCGTTTAGTCAGCTCAGTGAGCGGAGCAACTACTTAGGAAAAGTTATTTATAAACTTGCGGTTATAATTGGAAAACCCCAAGAATCTCTGTTGTTCTTTTAATGAGGTGGGTTGAGGCCATTCCAGAACTGCGGTAAGCTTAGAAGGATCCATGGCAAAACCTTCCTTTGAGATGACATAACCAAGGAACAGAAAAAAAAAAAATCTCAACAGAATGCCAAGCTTCCAAGATATGGATCCAGGTCGAGGGATCCTCAGGCCGAACTGATAGATGCCTTGGTCGTTCAACCTAGCTTATGTGTTTCCACCGTTTCCTCTCCTTCCACGCGTGATTGGCCACGCAGGACTTGGTATGCGGATCTAGTGGACATGTCCTCTCTGCCACCGTGGAAACTTCCTTTGAGACAGGACCTTCTCATTCAAGGACCTTTCCAACATGCAAATCTAAATTCTCTGCAGCTGACTGCGTGGAGATTGAACGCTTGATTTTATCTAAGCGGGGATTCTCAGATTCGGTCATTGATACTTTGATACAGGCACGTAAGCCTGTCACTAGAAAGATCTATCATAAGATATGGCGTAAATATCTTTTTTGGTGTGAATCCAAGAGCTACTCATGGAGTAAAGTTAGGATTCCCAGGATTCTGTCTTTTCTCAAAGAAGGATTGGAGAAAGGGTTATCAGCGAGTTCCTTAAAGGGACAGATTTCTGCTTTGTCAATTTTTGCTTCACAAACACTTGGCAGATGTTCCAGATGTTCAGTCTTTTTGTCAGGCTCTAACCAGAATTAAGCCTGTATTTAGACCAATTACTCCTCCCTGGAGTTTGAATTTAGTTCTTAGAGTTCTTCAAGGGGTTCCGTTTGAACCCATGCATTCCATAGATATTAAATTGTTATCTTGGAAAGTTTTGTTTTTGGTTGCTATTTCTTCTGCTCATAGAGTTTCTGAGCTTTCAGCATTACAATGTGATTCACCTTATCTTATCTTTCATTCTGATAAGGTGGTTTTGCATACCAAACCTGGATTCCTTCCTAAGGTTGTTTCAAATAAGAATATTAATCAGGAAATTGTTGTTCCTTCCTTGTGTCCTAATCCTTCTTCTAAGAAGGATCGTCTGTTACATAATCTGGACGTGGTCCGTGCCTTGAAGTTTCACTTACAGGCGACTAAGGATTTCCGTCAATCATCTTCATTATTCATTGTTTGTTCTGGAAAGCGTAGGGGTCAGAAAGCTACGGCTACCTCTTTCTTTTTGGCTGAGGAGTATCATCTGCCTGGCATATGAGACTGCTGGACAGCAGCCTCCTGAAAGAATTACGGCTCATTCTACTAGCGCTGTGGCTACCACATGGGCTTTTTAAAACAATGCTTCTGTTGAACAGATTTGCAAGGCTGTGACTTGGTCGTCTCTTCATACTTTCTCCAAATTTTACAAATTTGATACTTTTGCTTCTTCTGAGGCTGTTTTTGGGAGAAAGGTTCCCTTAAGCAGTGGTGCCTTCCGTTTAGGTCTCTGTCTTGTCCCTCCCGTTTCATCCGTGTCCTGTAGCTTTGGTATTGTATCCCACAAGTAAGGATGAAATCCGTGGACTCGTCGTATCTTGTAGAAGAAAAGTAAACTTATGCTTACCTGATAAATTAATTTCTTCTACATAGATAGTAACATAGTAGATGAGGTTGAAAAAACACCAAAGTCCATCGAGTTCAACCTATACAATCTAAAATATATACAAAACGCTCCAGTTAATCTTAAATAATCCCACTAAAAGGTGACCCATTTAATACTAGCAATCATATCCATGAATTTTGTTTATAGACAGAAATGTATCCAAATATTTTTTTAATGTATCTAGGGTATTGGCATTCAATACCTCCTTTGGTAATGCGTTCCAAAATTTTATTGCTCTTACAGTGAAAAAACGTTTCCGTTGCAGGAGATTAAATCTCCTTTCCTCCAACCTTAAATTGTTGACCTCTGGTCACAAACAATTTTCTTGGAATAAACAGCGCTTCTGCCATCTCTGTATATGGGCCTTGAATATATTTATATAAAGTAATCATGTCACCTCTTGAGCGCCTTTTTTCTAAAGAAAACAGACCCAGTTTGGCTAGCCTCTCCTCATAGGTTAAATTCTCCAATCCCCTTATTAGCTTTGTGGCCCTTCTCTGAACTTTTTCTAGTTCTGCAATATCTTTTTTTGCGATCGGTCCCCAGAACTGCACTCCATACTCAAGGTGAGGTCTTACCAGGGCTTTAAATAGTGACAGAATTATGCTTTCCTCCCTTGAGTCAATGCCTCTTTTAATACATGCTAGTATCTTATTAGCCGTTGAAGCTGCTGCACTGCATTATGCACCCATCTTTAGCTTGTTATCTATTACTACTCCCAAATCCCTTTTCTCCTGTGTTTGGCTAAGTCTTGTTCCATTTAAATAATACGTTACCTGCTTATTTTTACTTCCAAAATGTAGAACCTTGCATTTTCCCGTATTAAATCTCATTTTCCATTTACCTGCCCATACTTCTAATTTTTGCAGGTCCCTTTGTAACGAAAGTTCATCCTGCTCTGACCTAATGACCTTACTTAACTTAGTATCATCTGCAAAAATAGAGATGTCGCTATTTAATCCTAGCTCCAAGTCATTTATAAAAATATTAAAAAGAATAGGGCCCAGCACTGATCCCTGGGGTACTCCACTGATTACCTTTGTCCAATCTGAGTATGATCCATTTACTACTACTCATTGCTCCCTATCTTTTATCCAGTTATTTATCCACAAACTAACATTTTCAGCTATCCCCAGTCCCTTAATTTTGTGCATTAATCTCTCATGTGGCACTGTATCAAACGCCTTCTAAGTATATCACATCAACTGATTCCCCTTTATCTATATTTTTACTTACTTCCTCATAGAATCTAATTAGATTAGTTTGACATGATCTATTTCTCCTAAAACCATGCTGATTAGAACTCATAATCTTGTTTACACGAATATGCTCATCAATATAATCCCTTATAATCCCTTCAAATATCTTCCCCACTATTGATGTCAGACTAACTGGTCTATAGCTTCCTGGATCATCCCTACTTCCCCTTTTGAAGAGTGGCACCACATCAGCTTTATGCCAATCCTTGGGTACCATGCCTGAGGATAATGAGTCTTGAAAAATGAAGAGTAGAGGTTTGTCTATAACGGTGCTAAGCTCCCTCAACACCCTTGGGTGTATTCCATCTGGGCCTGGAGTTTTATTTACCTTAATATCATCCAATTTGTTCCTGATATCCTCTATAAATAACCCAATTAATGGTATGGGCTGGCATGTTCTATTTTGTTCCAAAGTATCATCCAATGGTTCCTCTTGTGTGTGTATACTGAAGAAAAAAACTGGTTTAGTATCTCAGCCTTCTCCCTGTCACTGTTAATCATGCTACCCTCCCCGCATTTTAATGTACCTATATTGTCTTTCTTAGATTTTTTGCTATTTATGTACTTAAAGAACCTTTTAGGGTTAGATTTAGAATCCTTTGCAATTAATTTTTCATTTTCAATTTTGGCTAATTTGATTGCTTTTTTGCATGCTTTGTTACATTCCTTATAAATATGGAATTTTGAGTCTGTACTATTTTCTTTGAATAATTTAAATGCCCTACGTTTTTTCCTAATTTCTCTTAACACATTTATATTCAGCCACATTGGCTTGGATTTTTTATTTTATAACCATATGGTATTTGTTGATATGTATATTTATTTAACAAAGGTTATGTTATCCATTTATCCTCTGTATTTTTATTAGAGAATAATTTGTCCCAATTTGTTATTTAATGATTTCCTTAAATTGTTGAATTTTGCTTTCTTAAAATTAAAAGTCTTGGTTAAACCTTTAAGGCACTGCTTATGAAAAGAAATTTCAAATGTGACCATGTTATGATCACTGTTACCCAAATGTTCTTTGACTTCTATGTTTGAAATTATATCTGTATTATTTGATAGCACTAAATCCAATATAGCGTTACTCCTAGTTGGCTCCTCTATTAATTGTGACAAGATGTTATCCCTGAGAACATTTATAAATCTATCCCCCTTAGCTGAATTACTAGTTTCATTGGCCCAGTTTTTATCAGGGTAGTTAAAATCTCCCATAATTACAGCACTGTTATTAGCAGCCTTACCTATTTGTATTAGTAATTTCCACCCACAGGGTCTCTACATTGTCGCCTGTATCAGAACTATCTTCCCTTAATGTATGTTTAAGGTTAGGTTTAATATAAATGTAGATTCCTCCACCCCAAAGTTAACTGCCCAGTCATGTGAATCATCCCACCAAGTTTCAGTTATACTGATAACATCATAGTCCTCTTCTGCAACTAAGTGCGTCAGCTCCCCCATTTTACCCGTCGTGCTTCTTGCATTTGTTGTCATACATTTAATTTTCATGTGCTTTCTGCTGATACTTGGTGTGCTTTCCTCCATACTTTCTAATGTGACATTTCTTAAGTCCTCTCTTCCTTGAGATATCAAAGGACTGACAGATTCATAGACTGATCTCTCTATTCTATTGTGTTCTAACTGACCCTCCCCCCCTTTGCCCAGTTTAAAAGATTCTCTAAACTTGCTACCATCCTTTCCCCCAACACACCTGCACCCATGTCATTTAGATGCAATCCATCCTTAATGTACAAATTATACCCAAGTGAAAAGTCAGCCCAGTGCTCTAAAAAGTCAAACCCCTCATTTTTACACCATGTTTTCAACCATGAATTAACAGACCTTAGCTCCTTCTGCCTTACTGAATTCGTACACTGCACTGGTAATATCTTGCTTTAAGCTTGCTACCTAACTCCCTGATGTCATTTTTTAGGACTCTCCATCTCCCATCGATTCCTTCATTAGTACCAATATGCACCATGATTGCAGGATCAGACCCACATCCCTCTAACAATCTATCAATACGCTCCACAATATGCCTAACATGAGCCCCTGGAAGACGGCAAACTGTTCTATTTAAAGGGTCTGGATGACAAATTACCCTATCAACCTTCCTAATAATAGAGTCTCCTACCACCAACATCTGTCTCAGGCCCTGACTTGAATGCCCCTCTACCATGTCTGAAGGACTGCCCACCATAGTATGCTGCTCTGCCACAACTAAAGGACTGTTCACTATACCAGGCAACCCATCCCTCTCAGACACTGCCAACCCTGAACTGATATCCCCAACATCTTCACTTAATCTGGCAAATCTGTTGGGGTGTACCAGTTCAGAACTGGCCTGTCTCTTCCGCTTACCTTTACCTCGCCCTCTAACTGTGACCCAGCTACATCCTTGAGTCTCCTCATCTGAATCCTCCCCATTCCCACTTCTAGAACAATTTACAATTAGCTCAGTCCTATCCATTTCCCTTTCAAGTGTCTGAATTTCATGCAGTGTTGCAATTCGTTCCTCCAGAACTCCAATATGAGTTTCTAAAGAGGCAATATGCTCACATTTACCACAAACATATAATCCCTGAAGTGGCTGCTCCAGTGATGCAAACATATGGCAAGCTGTACACTGAATAACATTCTCACACATTCTTGCTAAAATATTTACTTAAAAGTATAAAATAATTATATTTCCCCTTGGTTACCCCAAACCCTTGTTTGCCTAACTACCTTGGTTAACTAACTATTATACTTAAACAGAAAATCTTACTTTAACAGAGAATCAATACAGCAGACCCACTTAGAGCAAGCTCAACAGAGTTACTGTGCTAAATTTATAGGCTTGCCAGGACCAAACAGCTGAAAAAAATCACACCCCTAATTACCCACACAGGAAACAAGAGGAGAAAAAAAATAAAATAAAAATGGATAGATACAAACCAACAAACAGTTATTTGGTTTTATAAAATGCAACCCTCGCAAATCAAAATATTTATAAATTAGCTTGGTTAACTAACTATTATACTTAAACAGAAAATCTTACTTTAACAGAGAATCAATACAGAAGACCCACTTAGAGCAAGCTCAACAGAGTTAGTGTGCTAAATTTATAGGCTTGCAAGGCCCAAACAGCTGAAAAAGTCCCACCCCTAATTACCCACACAGGAAACAAGAGGAGAAAAAAAATGGATAGATACAAACCAACAAACAGTTACGATACGACAAGTCCACGGCCCTCCCTGTCATTTATCAGACAGATTATATTTTATTTTTTATAACTTCAGTCACCTCTGCACCTTTAGCTTTTCCTTTCTCTTCCTAAACCTTCGGTCGAATGACTGGGGGTTGAGGGAAGGGAGGAGCTATATATACAGCTCTGCTGTGGTGCTCTTTGCCACTTCCTGTTAGCAGGAGGTTAATATCCCACAAGTAAGGATGAAATCCGTGGACTCGTCGTATCGTAGAAGAAATTAATTTATCAGGTAAGCATAAATTTACTTTTACTAACTAGTCTACCTAGTTAAAATAAATACAAACTTGCCTGTAAAATAAAAAAATAAAGCCTAAGCTAGATACAATGTAACTATTGGTTATATTGTAGCTGGTTTAGGGTTTATTTTATAGGTAAGTATTTCGTTTTAAATAGGAATTATTTAGTTAATTGTAGTAATTTTACTTAGATTTATTTAAATTAATAATAATTAAATTAATAATAATAATTAGTTAATAATATAATGTAGGTGTTGGCGATGTTGGGGGCAGCAGATTAGGGGTTCATATGTATAATGTAGGTGGCGGCGGTGTCCGGAGCGGCAGATTAGGGGTTAATAATATAATATAGGTGGCGGCGATGTCGGGGGCGGCAGATTAGGGGTTAATAAGTGTAAGATTAGGGGTGTTTAGACTCGGGGTTCATGTTAGGGTGTTAGGTGTAGACATAACTTTTATTTCCCCATAGGAATCAATGGGGCTGCGTTAGGAGCTTAAAGTGAAGGTAAAGTTAGCCTTTATTAACTACAATCTACCATTTATCATTATCACCTTACTCTAGTCGCTAAGTTATTTTTGTGATTTTTCAGGTATTTTACTTAAAAAAATCTATTTCCAATTCCCTACCGTTTGGGTCCTGACTCCTCCCAAGCCCTACTTCCTTCTTCAGCGATCCCACCCGCTTTCTCCGCCTCTAAAATGCGCGTTCACGAATCCGGAATAAAATGAGCATGCGCTACTCGCCGATCCTAATTTTCAATGCGCATGCGCTACTTGCAGATGTCAAGAGATTTGCTTGTCCGCATCCGTAATAAGCAGATGTGAGGACGCAGTAAGTCTGGGATTCCTAACTGGCTGTAGGACGCATGCGCAAAACAGGAGCGCATGTGGGTATCAAGATAAGGAAAAAATCAATGGCGCATGCACTTTACAGTAAAGGGGCGGGTGACGTAGTTTGACGGTCGCCTAACGGCCGAAAAATCAGTTGGCTAGGAAAAACATGTGATCGAAAGGGAAAAAAAATTATATATTTACGGGTTGAATTTGTGCACGGGTAGAAACAGCTTTATAAAGGTGATATCTTTCTTAATACTCATTAATATAAAATCTGATGAATGAAAGTTATAGTGTTTTTCCACACATAAGGCTATACTACTTAGACATTGGGGGAACTTTACCATCACTTTAACGCTGTTTTTTTTGCAGGTGTTAGGTTTTTTTTTCAACCGGCTCCCCCCCCATTGATTCCTATGGGGAAATCATGCACAAGCACGTTTAGCCAGCTCACCGCTAACGTAAGCAGCGCTGGTATTAGAGTGAGATGTGGAGCTAAATTTTGCTCTTCGCTCACTTTTTTGCGGTTAAAGGGACAGTCTAGTATAAATTAAACTTTCATGATTCAGATAGGACTTTAAGTTTTAATCAACTTTCCAATTTACTTTTATCATCAAATTAGCTTTTTTCTCTTGGTATTCTTAGTTTAAACTAAACATAGGTAGAAACCACTAGATACCTAAATTACTCAAAATAGAGGAATCTATATAGGAGGTGCGCCAATATAATAAACTAACGTGTATTCTATAATGTGGTGCAAATAACCAACCTAGCAATAATATTAGTATTCGTGACAAGTGACTAACAATGTGAATAGTCAAATATAAAATGTTAATATCAACAACAGATATTTATCATTAAGATATAAAAAAAAAAAAAGAATAAATTAAAAAGTCCCAAATCACAACAAGTGAGTGTCCATATAGAAAACCAAAACAGGATCAAGGCAGCTCTCTCCAATATTATGCAGAAAATCAAGTCCTAAAAGACAAAAAGCGAGAGGCGCTCTTGGTGCAGCAAGTTCAAAGAAGAGAAAAAAACAACAAAGGATAAAATCCAGGTACTCACAAACAGGATTGCACATTCAGTGCAATAACGAACAAGCCGAAGCTTCTGAGCCGCTCGGCTGACTCTCTGTGGCTGTGACTGCTGGTATCCAGAACGAGGCTCCACTTCCGATGCCGCTCACCAATCAGGAACGCCAACAGGTAGAACACTACGCCGTTGATACCTGGCGAAATAGACCCAACCAGGCGGGTCTCGCCAAAAAAGGGGAAATAAGTCCAGAGCGAGACTTAAAAAATCCAATACACTTTATTAAAATATATAAAAGTGTTGCTTAGCAACGCGTTTCTCGGCTTAGTAGCGTTTCATCAGGCTCCTTTTTGTCTTTTAGGACTTGATTTGATTTTAAACATAGGTAGGCTCATATGCTAATTTCTAAGCCTTTGAGGGCTGCCTCTTATCACATGCTTTTTAAATCTCTTTTCAACACAAAGAGACAGAAAGTACACGTGGGCCATATAGATAACACTGTGTTCAGGCACAGGGGGTTATTTAAGATTTAGCACAAAACAATGCTAAAGTTAAGACAATAGATAATAAACAGTCACAGTCATGTGATCAGGGGGCTGGAAGAAGGTTCCTAGATACAAGGTAATCACAGAGGTAAAAGTGTATTATTATAACTGTGTTGGTTATGCAAAACTGGGGAATGGGTAATAAAGGGATTATCTATCTTTTTTAAAACAATAACAATTTTATTGTAGACTGTCCCTTTAACGCTGGGTTTGTAAAAACCCGTAATACCAGCACTGTCTGTAAGTGAGCCGTGAGCATAAACTGCTCGTTGGCATCTCGTAGCCTCTAACGCAAAACTCGTAATCTAGGCGTTCCTCTTTTGGTTTGTCACAATGGACTGATTCTCCTACTCACAAAGACGGTCACTCCCTTGACCTGATCTTTAGCTATCGATGAACTCTCTCAAACTTCACAAACTCCCCTTTTCCTCTTTCTGACCACCATCTCCTTTATTATTATTATTATTATTATCGGTTATTTGTAGAGCGCCAACAGATTCCGCAGCGCTATTAACAAAGGCGGAGTACAACAAAACAATTATAGGGATCAAAAGGGTAGAGGGCCTTGCCAAGAGTTGCACTGTTGGAGTCAGCTCTTGAGAAGGTGATCAACAAACAGCTGGACTCTTAGGCTTACATGCTAAGGAGATTCAGGGGATAGCAATGGAGGAGAGGAACTGGTATAAAGAAAGGTTAGCGTAGGTTGTATGCATCCCTGAACAGTAGAGTCTTTAGGGAGCACTTGAAGCTTTTAAAACTAGAAGAGAGTCTTGTGGAGCGAGGCAGAGAGTTCCACAAGATGGGAGCCAGTCTGGAGAAGTCCTGAAAACGGGAGTGTGATGAGGTGACAAGAGAGGAGAAGAGCGAAGGGGACAGGAGGGAGAGTATCTGGAGACAAAGTCTGAGATATAGGGGGAGCAGTGCAGTTGAGGGCTTTGTATGTCAGAATGAGGATTTTTTGTTTGATCCTAAAGGCAAGAGGAAGCCAGTGAAGAGTTTGGCAGAGAAGTGCAGCAGATGAAGGCGACGTGTAAGGAAGATGAGTCTGGCAGAGGCATTCATTATGGATTGTAAAGGAGCTAGGCGGTAGGTGGGGAGACCAGAGAGGACAGAGTTGCAGTAATCGAGGCGGGAGAGAATGAGAGTGGATTAAAATCTTAGTTGTGTCTTGTGTAAGGAAGTGTCTAATTTTAGAGATGTTTTTAAGGTGGAAGCAGCAGGCTTTAGCCAATGACTGAATGTGAGGAGTGAAAAAAAGATCTGAGTCAAATGTGACCCCGAGACATGGGGCATGCGGGGTAGGGGTAATGATGGAGTTGTCGACAGTTATAGAGAGATTGGGGGTGGAGAGTTTAGAAGAAGGGGGGAAAATAAGGAGCTCAGTTTTGGAGAGATTTAGCTTGAGGTAGTGAGAGGACATCCAGTTGGAGATGTGAGAAAGACAGTTAGTGACACGGGTTAGCAAGGAAGGAGAAAGGTCTGGTGCAGAGAAGTAGATTTGGGTGTCATCTGCATACAAATGATATTGTAAACTGTGGGACTTTATTAGGGAACCTAGTGATGACGTGTAGATTGAGAAGAGAAGAGGAGGGGACCGAGGACAGAGCCTTGCGGTATTCCAACAGAAAGTGGTGAAAGGGCAGAGGAGGCCCCAGAGAAGGCTACACTAAAGGTACGGTTTGACAGGTAGGAAGAGAGCCACGAGAGGGCTGTGTCACATATGCCGAAGGATTGGAGGGTTTGGAGCAAGAGAGGGTGGTCAACAGTGTCAAAGGCTGCGGACAGATCAAGGAGGATAAGCAGAGAGAAGTGGCCTTTTGATTTTGCTGTAAGTAGGTCGTTGGTAACCTTAACAATTGCTGTCTCTGTGGAGTGATGGGGACGAAATCCAGATTACAATGGGTCAAGGAGGGAGTTTATTGTAAGGAAATTAGATAGGCGTGCATAAGCTAGTTTTTCGAGAAGCTTTGATGCAAGAGGGAGGAGGGAAATAGGGCGGTAGTTGGATGGGGAGGTAGGATCAAGGGAAGTTTTTTTTGAGGATAGGTGTGACCAGTGCATGTTTCAGAGATGAGTGAAATATACCGGTGCTGAGGGAGAGGTTGAAAGCGTGTGTGAGTATAGGGGTAAGGGTGGCAGAGAGGGAGGGGAGTAGCTGTCAGGGGATAGGGTCAAGGGGACAGGTAGTGAGGTGAGAGCACAGTATAAGTGCCGAAACTTCTTCCTCAGTAACAGGGGAGAATGAGCTAAGTTTAAGGTTATGTGAGTTGTGGTTGATTGAGAGCATTTGAGGGGGTGAGAGAATGGAATTATGTTGAGAGCTAATTTCATTTCTGATGGATTTGATTTTGTTATTGAAGTGGTTGGCAAAGTCTTGAGCTGACAGAGAAGTTGTATTAGGAGGTGGGGGAGGGCGGAGAAGAGTATTGAAAGTGGAGAACAAACGTTTTGGGTTTGAAGAAAGATTAGAGATAAGAGTAGAGAAGTAGTGTTGCTTATGGAAATTAAGGGCAGAGTAGTAGGAGTTCAAGATAAATTTGTAATGTTGAAAATCAGCTGAACGCCTAGATTTTCTCCAGTGCCGCTCAGCAGTACGGGAACATCTGCGTAGGTATTGTGTCAGGGGAGTATGCCAGGGCTGAGAATGAGTGTTTGATTTCCGAGCTATGGTAAGAGGGGCCAGATTGTCAAGGACGGATGTAAGGGTGGAATTATACTGGCAGATAGATTGGTCAGAAAGAGGAAAGGGGGAGTTTGTGAAGTTTGAGAGGGTGCATCGATAGCTAAAGATCAGGTCAAGGGAGTGACCATCTTTGTGAGTGGTAGAATCAGTCCATTGTGACAAACCGAAAGAGGAAGTGAGTTGCAGAAGTTGTTTTGTAGAGGAGGCAGTGTGATTGTCAAGAGGGATGTTGAATTCACCAAGAATGAGGGAAGGGGTGTCTGAGGAAAGGAAATAAGGTAGCCAGGCAGCCATGTGATCTAGAAATTGAGTTGAGGAGCCGGGAGGACGGTATATGACTGCAACACGTATAGAAAGAGGAGAGAATAAGCGAATCATGTGGGTTTCGAATGAGGAAAATGTTAGGGAAGAGATGGGATGTATTTGTTGAAAGGTGCAACAAGAGGAAAGTAAAATACCTATACCACCTCCTTGTCTATTACCAGACCTAGGAGTGTGGCTGAAGTGGAGACCCCCATGTGACAGAGCAGCAGTGGATGCTGTGTCTAGGGGAGAGAGCCAGGTTTCTGTTAGGGCCAGAAGGTTGAGAGAGTGGGAGATAAAGAAGTCATGTATAGAAGTGAGTTTGTTGCAAACAGAGCGAGAGTTCCAAAGTGCACAAGTGAAAGGGGAAGTGGCTTTTGATGCAAGAGGAATGTGAGTAAGGTTGTCAGAGTTTTGTTTTTTGAGTCTGTGGGTTGGTATACATGGATGTTCACGGTTAGGCAGTTGTTGGGGACCAGGATTAGGGGAGATGTCACCAGCAGTTAGTAAAAGCAAGAGGGAGAGTGACATGAGATGAGATACAGATTTGCAGTAGTGAGACTGCTTTTGAGACAAGGTGCAGGGGGGAGAGAGTGTTTAGGAATAGGTAAAGTTCATGAGTACAAAAGTAAGTTGAGTTTAAGAGAGATGGGCTAATGGACAGTGCAGGTGGAGAGGGAGAAGGAGTAATTGAATAATGTAGTTTGTTATAGAGACAGAAGTCAGCAAAAAGGAATAAGAAGATATTAGGCATTTTTACAAAAGAGGGAACCAGTTAAACGCATAAGGCACAGTATTACAGTAGCAATTGCATAAGAAAACAATAAGGTATAACAAACATAATATTACAAAAGTACCTGCCTTTTTCTTGCCCCTTGCCCAATCCTTGTCCAATTCTTGTATAATTCTATTGCTAGTGCCTGACTTATAAAATGTTCACTTAATTCTTGTATAATTCTTTTGCTAGTGCCTGACTTATAAAATGTTCACTTAATTCTTGTATAATTCTATTGCTAGTGCCTGACTTATAAAATGTTCACTTAATTCTTGTATAATTCTATTGCTAGTGCCTCACTTATAAAATGTTCACTTTGAAAATGTGAACATATGTTGTTATAGCAATGCACAGCCCAGTGCAATGCACATCCCAGACTGGTATGAAATATATGCAGGGAGGGCAGTCAGCTGAGTCCACTAAATTTAGTTGATTGCTAATCAAAGACAATTGGAAAGGCCAATTGGAAAGTTAGATTCTGGTCTGGTCAGGGTGAGATGTTAAGTAAACAGACAATAACATTTGGGGGAGGTTAAAAACTATGGAATAAGACAGCTATACATTTTAGAATAATAGCAAGTATTGATAAGGAATGAACATTAGAAATAAGACATTGAATAACTTGCAAATAATTTGCAACATATCATCCCTCCCTACAACTCTCCCTCCTTCTACTCCTCACACCAAACTTCACAGAAGCATTATGCCACTAGTTCAGCAACAGCTTGCTAATTCCCTCGAACCTGTCCTCTCATCCTTCTCCTCCTTTTCCTGCCCTGACCAATCTATCTACCACTATAATTCCACCCTTACATCCGTCCTTGACAATCTGGCCCCTCTTACCATAGCTCGTAAATCACACACTCATCCTCAGTCCTGGCATACTCCTCTGACACAGTACAGACGCAGATGTTCCCGTACTGCTGAGCGGCACTAGAGAAAATCTCGGAGTTCAGCTGATTTTCTTCATTACAAATTCATCTTGAACTCCTACTATTCTGCACTTAATCTCTATAAGCAACACTACTTCTCTACTCTTATCTCTAATCTTTCTTCAAACCCAAAATGTTTGTTCTCCACTTTCAATACTCTTGTCCGCCCACCTCCTCCTCCTAATACAACTTCTCTGTCAGCTCAAGACTTTGCCAGCCACTTCAATAACAAAATCGACTCCATCAGAAATGAAATCAGCTCTCAACATAATTCCATCCTCTCACCCCCTGAAATGCTCTCAATAAACCACAACCCACATAGCCATAAACTTAGCTCTTTCTGCCCTGTTACTGAGGAAGAAGTTTCGCCACTTATACTGCGCTCTCACCTCACTACTTGTCCCCTCGACCCTATCCCCTCACAGCTACTCCCCTCCCTTTTTTCTACCCTTTGCCAGGGGTTTTTCCCTGATTTGTTTGTCATGTGCTGCTAGCAGCCATTTTACTCACCTTTCTTGCTGAATCTGGTTCAGAGTGTGTGATGCTGCTCATTTTCTGCACTCCCTCTTATGGCCAGACTGTTGTACATTATCTGTGTAAGGCAGGTTGCAGTCTCAGAATTGTGATGTCATGACTTATTATTTTAAGGGCCTCTGTTTAGTATGCTTTGCACTTGGGTTGTCTCAGACCTGTTGGTGAGTTCCTGTGTTCCAGTTCCTGTGTATTACCTGGCTAGTCTGACGTCTCATCTGGTTCCTGATCCCTGGCTTGTTCCTGACTTTGCTGTTCTTGTTCCTGATTCTGGCTCGTCTGACTACCATCTCTGGTTTTGACTCCTGGCTTGTTATTTGACTTGTGGACTTTTTATTATTTTTGTTATTAATAAAGGTGTGATTATTTTTGCACTTCTTGTCTCAGTCTGATTCCTGGCACCCTGACACCCTTACCCCTATACTCAAACACATTTTCAACCTCTCCCTCAGCACCAGTATATTTCCCTCATCTCTGAAACATGCACTGGTCACACCTATACTCAAAAAACCTTCCCTTGATGCAACCTCCCCATCCAACTACCACCCTATTTCCCTCCTCCCTCTTGCCTCAAAGCTTCTCAAAAAGCATGTTTATCCCATTTCCTTACACTAAACTCCCTCCTTGACCCACTGCAATCTGGATTTTGTCCCCATCACTCCACAGAGACAGCAATTGTTAAGGTTACCAACGACCTTCTTACAGCAAAATCAAAAGGCCATTTCTAACTGCTTATCCTCCTTGATCTGTCCGCAGCCTTTGATACTGTTGACCACCCTCTTTCGCTCCAAACCCTACAATCCTTCGGCATCTGTGACACAGCCCTCTTGTGGCTCTCTTCCTACCTGTTAAACCGTACCTTTAGTGTAGCCTTCTCTGGGGCTTCCTCTGCCCCGTCACCACTTTCTGTCGGAGTACCGCAAGGCTCTGTCCTCGGCCCCCTTCTCTTCTCAATCTACACGTCATCATTAGGTTCCCTAATAAGGTCCCACGGTTTCCTTGCTAACCCGTGTCACTGTCTTTCTCACATCTCTTCCTGGATGTCCTCTCACTACCTCAAGCTAAATCTCTCCAAAACTGAGCTCCTTATTTTCCCCCTTCTTCCAAAATCTCCACCCCCAATCTCTCTATAACTGTAGACAACTCCATCATTACCCCTACCCCGCATGCCCAATGTCTCGGGGTCACAATTGACTCAGATCTTTCTTTCACTCCTCACATTCAGTTCTTGGCTACAGCCTGCCGCTTCCACCTCAAAAACATCTCTAAAATTGGACATTTCCTTACACAAGACACAACTAAGATTTTAATCCACTCTCTCTCATCCTTTGCCGCCTCGATTACTGCAACTCTGTCCTCTCTGGTCTCCCCACCTGCTGCCTAGCTCCATTACAATCCATAATTAATCTTCCTTACACGTCGCTCTTCATCTGCTGCACCTCTCTGCCAATTCCTTCACTGGTTTCCTCTTGCCTCTAGGATTAAACACAAAATTCTCACTCTGTCATACAAAGCCCTCAACTGCACTGCTCCCCCCTATATCTCAGACCTTGTCTCCAGATGCTCTGCTCATAACCTCCTACTTTCCTCCTCTCTTGTTACCTCATAACACTCCCGTTTACAGGACTACTCCAGACTGGCTCCTATCTTGTGGAACTCTCTGCCTCGCTCCACAAGACTCTCCCCTAGTTTTGTAAGCTTCAAGCGCTCCCTAAAGACTCTACTGTTCAGGGATGCATACAACCTTCACTAACCTTTGTTTATACCAGTTCCTCTCTTCCATTGCTATTCCCTGATCCCCCTTAGCATGTAAACCTAAGAGTCCAGCTGTTTGTAGATCACCTTCTTAAGAGCTGACTACAACAGTGCAACTCTTGGCAGGGCCCTCTACCCATTTGATCCCTATAATTTGTTTTGTTGTACTCCGCCTTTGTTTATAGCGCTGCGGAATCTTTTGGCGCTCTACAAATAACTGATTATAATAATAATAATCGATGTCAACTGCGGTAGCCAATCACATGGCACTCGCTCACGTGGTCATCCAAAGGAAATGTTTCGCTTACCAAATGCCAAAATGAGATACATAATATTATAATGTATATAAAAATATATATATTCTATTGTGCGATACAAATCGCTACTATGTGTATCAACTTGTTAAATTTCACAAGACATAAATGTGGTTCAAATGATTGTAACACCACTGAAAAATTGTTTATTTTACAAAACTAGTGTTTTTAGTGTATTTTTTTTTTTTTGGTAAACACTTTATTTATTGAAAAAAATGATTTTGTAAAAAACGGGTACTGCGCCTTTAAGAAATAAAAGCGCACAATTTTTTTCCAAACACACTTAAGTAGCCTATAAACGTTCAAAAACTATGAATATAAATGCAGAGTTGCCAAAAATTATTCCATCCCAAATGCAAGAGTAGAAATTTACACTTTAGAGGAACATTTTTTTTTTATTTATTTTTTTTTTTTTTTTTTTATTGAGGGTAAATATTTACAAGACAACGAATTTGCTCATTCATCGTATAGACAAAAAAATAAAAAAAATAATATCTACCAAATACATGGGATACTCGAACATCATTTGTTACCAAACATATTAATTTGATTATTGCACACAAAGAAACAAGGAAAAGGCATTTCAGGAGCAAATAACATAACTACCTCCATTTTTTCCCCCAGAAACAGGAGAGGACACTCTTGGACCCCCATTATCACACTCATTAGCTAGGGGTTAGAAGCGAAACAGGCCACTTATGGACCTGTTTTTCTCAGTTGCACCTCCCATAATTACCCAGACCCCAAATGGGTCCCAATGACACCAGATGCTAAGGAGGGCAATGGACAGGTAAGATGAATGAAATGATGGGGCCACTCTTGGACCCTTAATATTGTATGAACAGAGAAGAAAACAACAACAACAAAAAAAAAAACACAACAAAACAAAGAAAAAAACATTGCTATAGTACATGACCAGAAACATCACAAACATTATATGGGCACGGTGATATTGTCAGGTAAAGATTAAGCAAATATAGGCTCTTACCCTATGTGCTTTCATGTGCCTGGCGAGAAGCTATTAGCTGGGTAGGTCCAGAAAACTAAAAGATAAACGGAGGGCGGGGGGCTAGACTAGTGTGAGTTTCCCCAGGACTTGGGCCGTTAATATTAAGGAATTCCTATTGACTAACTGTTCCTGCTGATATCTCGAAACGAATCCTATATAGCAAAAAATCTTAGTTATCTATTGGCATTTGCACCACAGAGTACCGCGGAGCAAAAAAGCTCTGGAGGGAGTTCTGAGCCCAGTAGAGTAGACCAAAATAAGAGGCTTAGGCCCCAATGTGTAACAGGTTTTGGGCCTCATAAATAGCGACAGGGACCGTTAACTAACATTTGCAATCGTCACACTTAGTAAAAACTTGATTTATATAATACAACAACTATGGGAGACTATCCGACCAGTCAGCCCCCTTCTTTTTTTTTTTTTTTTAATATAAAACCTTCATTGTATCAAGTTAAAATGTACAATACACAGTAACAATACAGCTTGATCATGGTGCATAAGAACAAACAGTAGCGCCATTAAAAAACAGGGTATAATCAGAAGTAGTTACACTTTTTGTGGTGCTCAGAAAGTGAAGAATTTTCTTCGGTAAGCATGTCGTAACTCTTCCAGCCAATATTGGACAAACAACTTGATCTCTCTTAATATAAGTTATAACAATTCAAACAACAAGAATTCAAAAAGAAGAAAAAGAAAAGAAAACAGGTCCAGAATATGTCTGTCTTTCAGTGACTATGAATATCAATAAGAAGGTCTAGTTTGGTATGTGTGTGTACGTGCCTAGGTCCTAATTACATGTATTTGGTACTGCAATGGGTTTCAAGGAGTAGAGAAATTCCTCCCAAAGTAGACGAATGGATAAAAATTCTTCCATTTTATGTTGTTTTGTGTAGTGGTATTGTTCAATATCTATGGCAGTGGAAACTCTATCTCGCCAGAAAGGTATAGATGGTAAATTAGGTTGTTTCCAATAGTATGGGATGTATCTTTTAGCCGTATCAATCATTACGGTAAGGAGTTTAAGTCTCAATGAGCATGATGTCTGTGGCAGGTAGTTAAAAATAAAGGTCCACGGAGTGAATGGGGGAAGCGTTCCTATCACTAATTTTATTTCCTCCCTAATGTCTGACCAATAAGATTGGGCGATCGGGCATAACCACCAAATATGGAGGAAGGTGCCTCTTTCTGTACATCCTCTCCAACAGTTAGTGTTGGAGCCTGGGAACAGTCTTCCCAGTTTGTCTGGGGTGTAGTGCCATCTACAGAGAAGTTTCATGTTCATTTCTGTTATATTCAGAGGAAGCAGATGAACTCATATGTTTATAAATTGTTTTCCATGTCTTAGGTGATTGTTGTTCACTTAATTCTCTCTCCCAGCTCACGGTGTAAGATGGAGGGTGAAGTGATCAGTGTGTGATTAGTAGTTTATACGATGTGGATAGGATGCCCGTTGTCGGAAAAGGTAGGTAGCATAAGGATTCAAATGGAGTTAGGGGTCGGGTCAGATTATGTCTCTCTGCGTGAGTTGCGAAATAGTGTGCTAGTTGGTGGTATATGAGCCAGTTATTTAAGGCCGGTCCCATTATGTCAAACAGTTCTTCCTTGGGCTTTAATTTACCGTTTTGTATAAGTGAGTAATGAGGTAGTACCTGGGTAAGGGTGGGGCTATTACTGTGACGAGGGGAAGGTTGGTATGGAGTTTCTGGATTGCCTATGAAAGGTGTTAGGGGCGAATGAGTTGTAGAGATAGATTTGTATCCTCTTAAGATTTTTCCCCATACATTAAGCGTTTCTTTAACTAGAAATGGGAGTTCTGTATTATTCTTTTCACGTTTTGTTGTTGTGAGCCAACATCTCCCTCCCAATTGGCCTTCTTTTGCGATTTCCTGCTCTAAGCCCACCCACTCGTTGTGTTGTGCATGTCTACTCCAGTCCACTATCCTGGTAAGAAAGGTAGCGTAGCAATATAATAGCATATTGGGCACTCCAAGCCCTCCTTCTAGCTTGGGGCGATATAAAGTTTGTGTAGCAATCCGGGGATGCTTATGGCTCCAGATGTATACGTTGATAAGCTTCTGTAGGGAGTAGATAGTGGAGTCAGGGATAGGGATGGGTAATGCCTGCATAACATATACATTTTTGGGAGTATCAACATTTTAATAGCATTTATCCTTCCCAACCAAGAGATTGGTTTGTTGGCCCAGGAGTGTAGTGTGGCGCTGACGTGGGATTTCAGGGAGTTGAAATTTAGAGGGACTAACTCTTGTAAGCGGGGGGAGATCAGGATCCCTAGATATTTGATTGCTATTGGTTGATATTTGAATTTATGTAAGTGTAATATACATAGGTCCTCTTGGGGTGTCCCTAAGTTAATGAATTCTGATTTTGTATGGTTAATACGAAAGTTGGACAGCATCCCATATTCTTGAAATAGAAGTATCAATGGTGGGATGGAAGTGGGAATGTTCGTGAGTGTGAGGATAATGTCATCCGCGTATAAGGATGCCTTATATTCTTGTTGTCCTATGGAGATACCATTGATCGAGGGTGTGGTTCTGATATATACTGCAAGGATTTCCATTGCTAGGATAAACAGTGTTGGGGAAAGCGGGCAACCTTGTCTAGTACCGTTATTTATATGGAAAGGGAGGGATAGGGAGTTGTTTAATTTTATTTTTGCCGTGGGATTATTGTATAGTACAAAGATCATATGGGTGAATTGGTCATCAAATCCAAACTTTTTCAAGATCTGTATTAGAAAAGGCCAACTGAGGCGATCAAACGCCTTTTCAGCGTCTAGTGATAAAATTATGGAGGGGATATGATTAGTTGTGGCATATTCAATAATATTCAGTATTTTAATGGTGTTGTCTCGGGATTCTCTGCGAGGGGTAAAACCTGCTTGGTTTGTATGGATAATGTCAGGGATAATTTTGTTCAAACGAGTAGCCAAGATTTTCGCATAAAGTTTAATATCCAGATTTAACAATGAGATGGGCCGAAAGTTAGAAGGTGTTGTTGCTGGCCTACCCGGTTTTGGAAGCACAACCACATGTGCCTCTAGCATGGAAGGAGGAAATTGCTCTCCATCTATTATAGAATTAAATAGCCTTGTTAAGTGTGGTATGATAGTGTTTCGGAACGTCTGGTAATACCTTGCGGAGAATCCATCGGGGCCTGGACTTTTCCCCGCTTTTAACTCCTGTATCGCAAATGTGACTTCTTGTGGGGTAATAGGTGAGTTAAGATCCTTCAATTGTGTTTTATCAATGGATGGAAGCGGGCACCCTTGGAGAAATTTAGAGATATCTTGTGAGAGTTGGTCTAAGGGAATTTCAGAGTGTATGTTATATAGATTTGAATAGAAGGAGTGGAATTCTTTGAGAATATCTGGGGTGGTTTTCTGAGGAGGTTTGCCTGGAGTGCGTATTTCATATATGTATGACTTAAGTTTCTTTTTTCTAAGGGTTCTGGCCAGGTATTTGCCTGCTCTGTTTCCTTCAAAGTGGAATAAGCTGTTTGTTTTCCTTTTTAGTGTAAGGTACTCTATCTGTAGGAAATCGTCTAGTGCTTTCCGTATCACCTCAATTTCATCTAGAATAGAGGAATCTGTCGGTGATAGTTTATGTTGGAGGGACAAATGTGAAAGTTTGGAGGTGAGGTCTAAATATTGTTGCCTTTGTATCTTGTTGATCTGAGATTTTAATTTGATAAATTCGCCTCTGAGGAAGCACTTATGTGCCTCCCAGACTGCAAACTGATTGGGTGTAGAAGGGGAGTTTATAAGAAAATACGATATAATTAGACGTAATTAGACAGTGTTACTTGACTTAGATTCTTACCCTCCTGGGAACAGGTGACTCTTAGGTATGTCCATAGAAACAACCAGTACAGTTCAATGTTAATAGCAAATTAAGAGGTTGTGTAGTCAGTCATCCTCAGAGTTGAGGCGGCTGGGTGATTCCTGCGCAGTTTCCTCGCTGCGTCCTCCAGTTTGTTTGTGGTCAGAGATTTTTTGTGGCATCTTAGTCTGCCATCTCATGGAGTTAGGTTTTGGTCTCTTGGGTAGTGCTGAAGTAGGAGGGAGAGCAGAGGATGTTGTTGAGGGTTGATCTATACCCAGTTCTTTGCAGAAAGATGAGATGTCGTCAGGTGAGTGGCAGGTGTAGCGACGGTCATTCTGTATTACCAATAAATGGACTGGGAAGCCCCATCTGTACGGGATCTTTTTGTCACGGAGTGTGGTTGTGAGAGGAAGGAATTCTTTTGTTGTCTGTAGAGTTCTTGTGGAGAGGTCTTGAAAAAACTGTACAACGTTGCCTCTAAATCTAACAGGTTGTCGTTTGCGAGATTGATTTAATAACATTTCTTTTTCAAGGAAGTTCTTAAATCTAATGATGATTTCCCTGGGGGGAGCATTTTCTGGAGGTTTGGGTCTGAGGGCTCTGTGGGCTCTCACCCATAGTATATCGTCTGGGTAAGCAGATTCCTTTATGGAGGTAAAGAGGGATTGTAAATATTCATGAAAGTCTTTCGGTAGAACGGACTCAGGAATACCACGGAGCCTTAGGTTTTTTCTCCTGCTCCTGTTCTCTAGATCGTCGATCTTATCCATTAAAGCGGTAATTGTGTCTTGGTGCGTTGATGTTTTTTCCTCTAATCTTTGAATGTCTTCCCTCACTTCCTCTGTTTCTGCTTCTATCATATCCACTCTGGAACCTAAATTGTGTAATTCTTGTTTCATCTCCATTAATTCTTCGCGGAGGCAGGTTCTAAATATAGTGGATATTTCTTGTTTTGTCGCAAATTGGGATAGTAGTGAGGAGGGAATATTTCTCCTGTTAAGTGTAGTCAGTCCACGGGTCATCCATTACTTATGGGATTATATCTCCTCCCTAACAGGAAGTGCAAGAGGATCACCCAAGCAGAGCTGCTATATAGCTCCTCCCCTCTACGTCATACCCAGTCATTCTCTTGCACCTAACTAATAAATAGGACGTGTGAGAGGACTGTGGTTGTTAAACTTAGTTTTTATTTCTTCAATCAAAAGTTTGTTATTTTAAACGGCACCGGAGTGTGTTGTTTCTTCTCAGGCAGCATTAGAAGAAGAATCTACCTGAGTTTGTGTATGATCTTAGCGGTCGTAACTAAGATCCACTTGCTGTTCTCGGCCATTCTGAGGAGTGAGGTAACTTCAGAACAGGGGATAGCAGGCAGGGCTCACCTGCAAGGAGGTATGTTGCAGTATATTATTTTCTAAGGAATGGAATTGACTGAGAAAATACTGCTAATACCGATGTAATGTAAGTGCAGCCTTAAATGCAGTAGTAGCGACTGGTATCAGGCTGATATGTATGTATGTATACACTGAGGTATTTCTGGGGAATAGAATTTCACTAAGAAAATACTGTATATATTTAAGTAATATTTAAGCCTCCACTGCAGTGAAAGCGACTAGCAGCAGGCTTATTAATAACATTTCATAATTTCATTTTTAAAACGTTTACTGGCATGTTAATCGTTTTTTCTGAGATACTTGGTGATAAAACTTTATTGGCATGATTTTTACCACATGGCTGTCGTTTGTTTCTGAATAAAATCAGTTTACTGAGCTTCCCCACTGTTGTAATATGAGTGGGAGGGGCCTATTTTAGCGCTTTATTGCGCAGTAAAAATTTAGTCACAGTCTTCCTATTTCTTCCTCCATGATCCAGGACGTCTCTACAGAGCCCAGGGGTCTCCAAAACTAGTTTTGAGGGAGGTAATCACTCACAGCAGACCTGTGAGAGTGTGTTTTGACTGTGATAAAAAACATAATTTATGCTTACCTGATAAATTCCTTTCTTCTGTAGTGTGATCAGTCCACGGGTCATCATTACTTCTGGGATATTACTCCTCCCCAACAGGAAGTGCAAGAGGATTCACCCAGCAGAGCTGCATATAGCTCCTCCCCTCTACGTCACTCCCAGTCATTCGACCAAGGACCAACGAGAAAGGAAAAGCCAAGGGTGAAGTGGTGACTGGAGTATAAATTAAAAAATATTTACCTGCCTTAAAAACAGGGCGGGCCGTGGACTGATCACACTACAGAAGAAAGGAATTTATCAGGTAAGCATAAATTATGTTTTCTTCTGTTAAGTGTGATCAGTCCACGGGTCATCATTACTTCTGGGATACCAATACCAAAGCAAAAGTACACGGATGACGGGAGGGATAGGCAGGCTCTTTATACAGAAGGAACCA
Organism: Bombina bombina; assembly: GCF_027579735.1. Classification (NCBI taxonomy): domain Eukaryota; kingdom Metazoa; phylum Chordata; class Amphibia; order Anura; family Bombinatoridae; genus Bombina; species Bombina bombina. The sequence continues at coordinate 88,843,479 of NC_069510.1, forward strand.
CTGCCTGAAGAACCTTTCTCCCAAAAATAGCCTCCGATGAAGCAAAAGTGTCAAATTTGTAAAATTTGGAAAAAGTATGAAGCGAAGACCAAGTTGCAGCCTTGCAAATCTGCTCAACAGAGGCCTCATTCTTGAAGGCCCAAGTGGAAGCCACAGCTCTAGTAGAATGAGCTGTAATTCTTTCAGGAGGCTGCTGTCCAGCAGTCTCATAAGCTAAACGAATTATGCTACGAAGCCAAAAAGAAAGAGAGGTAGCAGAAGCTTTTTGACCTCTCCTCTGCCCAGAGTAAACGACAAACAGAGAAGACGTTTGTCGAAATTCCTTAGTTGCCTGTAAGTAAAATTTTAGAGCACGGACTACATCCAGGTTGTGCAGTAGACGTTCCTTCTTCGAAGAAGGATTTGGGCACAAAGAAGGAACAACAATCTCTTGATTGATATTCCTGTTAGTAACTACCTTAGGTAAGAACCCAGGTTTAGTACGCAGAACTACCTTATCCGAATGAAAAATCAAATAAGGAGAATCACAATGTAAGGCTGATAATTCAGAGACTCTTCGAGCCGAGGAAATAGCCATTAAAAATAGAACTTTCCAAGATAACAACTTTATATCAATGGAATGAAGGGGTTCAAACGGAACGCCCTGTAAAACATTAAGAACCAGGTTTAAACTCCATGGTGGAGCAACAGTTTTAAACACAGGCTTAATCCTGGCCAAAGCCTGACAAAAAGCCTGGACGTCAGGAACTTCTGACAGACGTTTGTGTAACAGAATGGACAGAGCTGAGATCTGTCCCTTTAATGAACTAGCAGATAAACCCTTTTCTAAACCTTCTTGTAGAAAAGACAATATCCTAGGAATCCTAACCTTACTCCAAGAGTAACCTTTGGATTCACACCAATATAGGTATTTACGCCATATCTTATGGTAAATCTTTCTGGTAACAGGTTTCCTAGCCTGTATTAAGGTATCAATAACTGACTCAGAAAACCCACGTCTTGATAAAATCAAGCGTTCAATTTCCAAGCAGTCAGCTTCAGAGAAGTTAGATTTTGATGTTTGAAGGGACCCTGTATCAGAAGGTCCTGTTTCAGAGGTAGAGACCAAGGTGGACAGGATGACATGTCCACCAGGTCTGCATACCAAGTCCTGCGTGACCACGCAGGTGCTATTAGAATCACTGATGCTCTCTCTTGTTTGATTCTGGAAATCAATCGAGGAAGCATCGGGAAGGGTGGAAACACGTAAGCCATCCTGAAGTCCCAAGGTGCTGTCAGGGCATCTATCAGGACTGCTCCTGGATCCCTGGATCTGGACCCGTAACGAGGAAGCTTGGCGTTCTGTCGAGACGCCATGAGATCTATCTCTGGTTTGCTCCAACGTCGAAGTATTTGGGCAAAGACCTCCGGATGGAGTTCCCACTCCCCCGGATGAAAAGTCTGACGACTTAAGAAATCCGCCTCCCAGTTCTCCACTCCCGGGATGTGGATTGCTGACAGGTGGCAAGAGTGAGACTCTGCCCAGCGAATTATCTTTGATACTTCCATCATAGCTAGGGAGCTTCTTGTCCCTCCCTGATGGTTGATGTAAGCTACAGTCGTGATGTTGTCCGACTGAAACCTGATGAACCCCCGAGTTGTCAACTGGGGCCAAGCCAGGAGGGCATTGAGAACTGCTCTCAATTCCAGAATGTTTATTGGCAGGAGACTCTCCTCCTGACTCCATTGTCCCTGAGCCTTCAGAGAATTCCAGACGGCACCCCAACCTAGAAGGCTGGCGTCTGTTGTTACAATTGTCCAGTCTGGTCTGCTGAATGGCATCCCCCTGGACAGATGTGGCCGAGAAAGCCACCATAGAAGAGAATTTCTGGTCTCTTGATCCAAATTCAGAGAAGGGGATAAGTCTGAGTAATCCCCATTCCACTGACTTAGCATGCACAGTTGCAGTGGTCTGAGGTGTAAGCGTGCAAAGGGTACTATGTCCATTGCCGCTACCATTAAGCCGATTCCCTCCATGCATTGAGCCACTGACGGGTGTTGAATGGAATGAAGGGTGCGGCAAGTACTTTGAAGTCTTGTTAGCCTGTCCTCTGTCAGGTAAATCTTCATTTCTACAGAATCTATAAGAGTCCCCAGGAAGGGAACTCTTGTGAGTGGAACGAGTGAACTTTTCTTTTCGTTCACCTTCCATCCATGTGACCTTAGAAATGCCAGTACTAACTCTGTATGAGACTTGGCAGTTTGAAAGCTTGAAGCTTGTATCAGAATGTCGTCTAGGTATGGAGCTACCGAGATTCCCCGCGGTCTTAGTACCGCCAGAAGAGCACCCAGAACCTTTGTGAAGATTCTTGGAGCTGTAGCCAATCCGAATGGAAGAGCCACAAACTGGTAATGCCTGTCTAGGAAGGCAAACCTTAGGTACCGGTAATGATCTTTGTGAATCGGTATGTGAAGGTAAGCATCTTTTAAATCTACAGTGGTCATGTACTGACCCTCTTGGATCATAGGTAAAATTGTCCGAATAGTCTCCATCTTGAACGATGGAACTCTTAGGAATTTGTTTAGTATCTTTAAGTCCAGGATTGGTCTGAAAGTTCCCTCTTTTTTGGGAACCACAAACAGATTTGAGTAAAACCCCTGTCCCTGTTCCGATCGTGGAACTGGATGGATTACTCCCATTAACAAGAGCTCTTGTACGCAGCGTAGAAACGCCTCTTTCTTTGTCTGGATTGTTGACAACCTTGACAGATGAAATCTCTCTCTTGGAGGAGAGTATTTGAAGTCCAGAAGGTATCCCTGAGATATTATCTCTAGCGCCCAGGGATCCTGGACATCTCTTGCCCAAGCCTGGGCGAAGAGAGAAAGTCTGCCCCCCACTAGATCCGATCCCGGATCGGGGGCCCTCAATTCATGCTGTTTTAGGGGCAGCAGCAGGTTTCCTGGTCTGCTTGCCCTTGTTCCAGGACTGGTTAGGTTTCCAGCCTTGTCTGTAGCGAGCAACAGCTCCTTCCTGTTTTGGTGCAGAGGAAGTTGATGCTGCTCCTGCTTTGAAATTACGAAAAGAACGAAAATTAGACTGTCTAGCCTTAGCTTTGGCTTTGTCCTGATGCAGGGCATGGCCTTTACCTCCTGTAATGTCAGCGATAATCTCTTTCAACCCGGGCCCGAATAAGGTCTGCCCTTTGAAAGGTATATTAAGCAATTTAGACTTAGAAGTAACATCAGCTGACCAGGATTTTAGCCACAGCGCCCTGCGTGCCTGAATGGCGAATCCTGAATTCTTCGCCGTAAGTTTAGTAAGATGTACTACGGCCTCCGAAATGAATGAATTAGCTAGTTTAAGGACTCTAAGCCTGTCCAGAGTAGCTGAACTAATGTTCTCTTCCAGAGACTCAATCCAGAATGCCGCTGCAGCCGTGATCGGCGCAATGCATGCAAGGGGTTGCAATATAAAACCTTGTTGAACAAACATTTTCTTAAGGTAACCCTCTAATTTTTTATCCATTGGATCTGAAAAAGCACAGCTATCCTCCACCGGGATAGTGGTACGCTTAGCTAAAGTAGAAACTGCTCCCTCCACCTTAGGGACCGTTTGCCATAAGTCCCGTGTGGTGGCGTCTATTGGAAACATTTTTCTAAATATCGGAGGGGGTGAGAACGGCACACCGGGTCTATCCCACTCCTTAGTAACAATTTCAGTAAGTCTCTTAGGTATAGGAAAAACCTCAGTACTCGCCGGGTACCGCAAAATATTTATCCAACCTACACATTTTCTCTGGTATTGCAACTGTGTTACAATCATTCAGAGCCGCTAACACCTCCCCTAGTAATACACGGAGGTTTTCCAGTTTAAATTTAAAATTTGAGATATCTGAATCCAGTCTGTTTGGATCAGAACCGTCACCCACAGAATGAAGTTCTCCGTCCTCATGTTCTGCCACCTGTGACGCAGTGTCTGACATGGCCCTAATATTATCAGCGCACTCTGTTCTCACCCCAGAGTGATCACGCTTACCTCTTAGTTCTGGTAATTTAGCCAAAACTTCAGTCATAACAGTAGCCATATCCTGTAATGTGATTTGTAATGGCCGCCCAGATGTACTCGGCGCTACAATATCACGCACCTCCCGAGCGGGAGATGCAGGTACTGACACGTGAGGCGAGTTAGTCGGCATAACTCTCCCCTCGTTGTTTGGTGAAATTTGTTCAATTTGTACAGATTGACTTTTATTTAAAGTAGCATCAATACAGTTAGTACATAAATTTCTATAGGGCTCCACTTTGGCATTGCAACAAATGACACAGGTATCATCCTCTGAATCAGACATGTTTAACACACTAGCAAATAAACTTGCAACTTGGAAATACAATTCAATTAGAATAATATTAAAACGTACTGTGCCTTTAAGAAGCACAGAAGATCTATGACAGTTGAAAATTAATAAATTGAAACAGTTATAGCCTCAATCCTTGTAAACAACACAACTTTAGCAAAGGTTTAATCCCATTAGCAAAGATAACAAATTCTGAAAGCAGGAAACAAATTACAGAATAAACGTTTTTTATCTCAGTCAAACTATAATTCTCACAGCTCTGCTGAGAGAAATTACCTCCCTCAAAATAAGTTTTGAAGACCCCTGAGCTCTGTAGAGATGAACCGGATCATGCAGGGAATACAATGAGTTGCTGACTGAAATATTTGATGCAGTAAAAGCGCCAAAAAAACGGCCCCTCCCCCTCACACACAGCAGTGAGGGAGAACAGAAACTATCAGAAAAACAGATTAAGCAACTGCCAAGTGGAAAAATAGTGCCCAAACATTTATTCACTCAGTACCTCAGTAAATGAAAACGATTTTACATTCCAGCAAAAACGTTAAACATAATCTCTAGTTATTAAACAGCTTTATGTATTTCTTACAGTGTAATTCTAGTGAAGTACCATTCCCCAGAATACTGAAGTGTAAAGTATACATACATGACATTATATCGGTATGGCAGGATTTTCTCATCAATTCCATTGTCAGAAAATAAAAACTGCTACATACCTCTATGCAGATTCATCTGCCCGCTGTCCCCTGATCTGAAGTTTACCTCTCCTCAGATGGCCGAGAAACAGCAATATGATCTTAACTACTCCGGCTAAAATCATAACAAAAACTCTGGTAGATTCTTCTTCAAACTCTGCCAGAGAGATAATAACACACTCCGGTGCTATTTTAAAATAACAAACTTTTGATTGAAGATATAAAACTAAGTATAATCACCATAGTCCTCTCACACATCCTATCTAGTCGTTGGGTGCAAGAGAATGACTGGGAGTGACGTAGAGGGGAGGAGCTATATGCAGCTCTGCTGGGTGAATCCTCTTGCACTTCCTGTTGGGGAGGAGTAATATCCCAGAAGTAATGATGACCCGTGGACTGATCACACTTAACAGAAGAAACGTTAATATTAAATTGTTAACCGTTTTTGGGTATTAAGGGGTTAATCATCCATTTGCTGGTGGGTGCAATCCTTTGCTAACTTAATGCATTTACTGTGAAAATTTGGTTGCTATAACTAATTTGGTTCATTGTTATTTCAACTGTGACAGTTTTTTGTGCTTCTTAAAGTAACGTTTTTTATATTGCTTGTAAATTTATTTGAAAAGTATTTTCCAAGCTTGCTAGTCTCATTGCTAGTCTGTTTAAACATGTCTGACACAGATGAATCTCTTTGTTCAATATGTTTAAAGGCCAATGTGGAGCCCAATAGAAATTTGTGTTCTAATTGCATTGATGCTACTTTAAATAAAAGCCAATCTGTACATGTAAAGAAAATTTCACCAGACAACGAGGGGGAAGTTATGCCGACTAACTCTCCTCACGTGTCAGTACCTTCGCCTCCCGCTCAGGAGGTGCGTGATATTGTGGCGCCAAGTACATCAGGGCGGCCCATACAAATCACTTTGCAAGACATGGCTAATGTTATGACTGAAGTACTATCTAAATTGCCAGAATTTAGGGGTAAACGCAATCACTCTGGGGTAAGAACAGAGTGTGCTGATAATAATAGAGCCATGTCTGATACTGCGTCACAATTTGCAGAACATGAGGACGGAGAGCTTCATTCTGTGGGTGACGGATCTGATCCAAGTAAACTGGACTCAGACATTTCAAATTTTAAATTTAAGCTTGAGAACCTCCGTGTATTACTAGGGGAGGTATTAGCGGCTCTGAATGATTGTAACACGGTTGCAATTCCAGAGAAAATATGTAGGCTGGATAAATATTTTGCGGTACCGGCGTGTACTGACGTTTTTCCTATACCTAAAAGGCTTACAGAAATTGTTAACAAGGAGTGGGATAGACCCGGTGTGCCTTTTTCACCCCCTCCTATATTTAGAAAAATGTTTCCAATAGACGCCACCACACGGGACTTATGGCAGACGGTCCCTAAGGTGGAGGGAGCAGTTTCTACTCTGGCTAAGCGCACCACTGGATAAAAAGTTAGAGGGTTACTTAAGAAAATGTTTGTTCAGCAAGGTTTTATATTACAACCCCTTGCATGCATTGCGCCTGTCACGGCTGCGGCGGCATTCTGGTTTGAGTCTCTGGAAGAGACCCTTAGCACAGCTCCATTAGATGAGATTATAGACAAGCTTAAAGTCCTTAAGTTGGCTAATTAATTTATTTCTGATGCCGTAGTACACTTAACTAAGCTTACGGCTAAGAACTCCGGATTCGCCATTCAAGCGCGTAGAGCGCTGTGGCTTAAATCCTGGTCAGCCGATGTGACTTCTAAATCTAAATTGCTTAACATCCCTTTCAAAGGGCAGACATTATTCGGGCCCGGTTTGAAAGAAATTATCGCTGACATTACTGGAGGTAAGGGCCATGCCCTGCCTCAAGACAGGGCCAAACCAAGGGCTAAACAGTCTAATTTTCATGCCTTTCGTAACTTCAAGGCAGGAGCAGCATCAACTTCCTCCGCTCCAAGACAGGAAGGAACTGTTGCTAGCTACAGACAGGGCTGGAAACCTAACCAGTCCTGGAACAAGGGCAAGCAGGCCAGAAAACCTGCTGCTGCCCCTAAGACAGCATGAAGTGAGGGCCCCCGATCCGGAAACGGATCTAGTGGGGGGCAGACTTTCTCTCTTCGCCCAGGCTTGGGCAAGAGATGTCCAGGATCCCTGGGCGTTAGAGATCATATCTCAGGGATATCTTCTGGACTTCAAAGCTTCTCCTCCAAAAGGGAGATTTCATCTTTCAAGGTTGTCAGCAATCCAGATAAAGAAAGAGGCATTTCTACGCTGTGTACAAGACCTTTTACTAATGGGAGTGATCCACCCAGTTCCGCGGTCGGAACACGGACAAGGGTTTTACTCAAATCTGTTTGTGGTTCCCAAAAAAGAGGGAACCTTCAGACCAATCTTGGACTTAAAAATCCTAAACAAATTCCTAAGAGTTCCATCGTTCAAAATGGAAACTATTCGGACCATCTTACCTATGATCCAAAAGGGTCAGTACATGACCACAGTGGATTTAAAGGATGCCTACCTTCACATACCGATTCACAAGGATCATTACCGGTATCTAAGGTTTGCCTTCCTAAACAGGCATTACCAGTTTGTAGCTCTTCCCTTCGGGTTAGCTACAGCTCCAAGAATCTTTACAAAGGTTCTGGGCTCTCTTCTGGCGGTACTAAGACCGCGAGGAATAGCGGTAGCTCCGTACCTAGACGACATTCTGATACAAGCGTCAAGTTTCCAAACTGCCAAGTCTCATACAGAGTTAGTTCTGGCATTTCTAAGGTCGCATGGGTGGAAGGTGAACGTAGAAAAGAGTTCTCTATTGCCACTCACATGAGTTCCCTTCTTGGGGACTCTTATAGATTCTGTAGAAATGAAAATTTACCTGACAGAGGACAGGTTATCAAAGCTTCTAAATGCTTGCCGTGTCCTTCATTCCATTCAACACCCGTCAGTAGCTCAATGCATGGAGGTAATCGGCTTAATGGTAGCGGCAATGGACAAAGTACCTTTTGCACGCCTGCATCTCAGACCGCTGCAATTGTGCATGCTAAGTCAGTGGAATGGGGATTTGTCCCCTATGCTAAATCTGGATCAAGAGACCAGAGATTCTCTTCTATGGTGGCTTTCTCGGCCACATCTGTCCAGGGGGATGCCCTTCAGCAGGCCAGATTGGACGATTGTAACAACAGACGCTAGCCTGCTAGGTTGGGGCGCTGTCTGGAATTCCCTGAAGGCTCAGGGATCATGGACTCAGGAGGAGAGACTCCTTCCAATAAACATTCTGGAATTAAGAGCAGTTTTCAATGCTCTTCTGGCTTGGCCTCAGTTAGCAACTCTGAGGTTCATCAGGTTTCAGTCGGACAACATCACGACTGTGGCTTACATCAACCATCAGGGAGGGACAAGGAGTTCACTAGCGATAATGGAAGTCTCAAAGATAATTCGCTGGGCAGAGTCTCACTCTTGCCACCTGTCAGCGATCCACATCCCAGGCGTGGAGAACTGGGAGGCGGATTTCCTAAGTCGCCAGACTTTTCATCCGGGGGAGTGGGAACTTCATCCGGAGGTGTTTGCCCAACTGCTTCATCATTGGGGCAAACCAGATCTGGATCTCATGGTGTCTCGCCAGAACGCCAAGCTTCCTTGTTACGGATCCAGGTCCAGGGACCCGGGAGCGGTACTGATAGATGCTCTGACAGCACCTTGGGTTTTCAACATGGCTTATGTGTTTCCACCCTTCCCGATGCTTCCTCGATTGATTGCCAGGATCAAACAGGAGAGAGCATCGATGATTCTAATAGCGCCTGCGTGGCCACGCAGGACCTGGTATGCAGATCTAGTGGACATGTCGTCCTGTCCACCATGGTCTCTGCCTCTGAGACAGGACCTTCTGATTCAGGGTCCTTTCAAACATCCAAATCTAATTTCTCTGCGGCTGACTGCATGGAGATTGAACGCTTGATTCTATCAAAGCGGGGATTCTCGGAGTCAGTGATTGATACCTTAATACAGGCTAGGAAACCTGTTACCAGGAAAATTTACCATAAAATATGGCGTAAATACTTATATTGGTGCGAATCCAAGAGTTACTCATGGAGTAAGGTTAGGATTCCTAGGATATTGTCTTTTCTACAAGAAGGTTTAGAAAAGGGTTTATCTGCTAGTTCGTTAAAGGGACAGATCTCAGCTCTGTCTATCCTTTTACACAAACGTCTGTCAGAAGTTCCAGACGTTCAGGCTTTTTGTCAGGCTTTGGCTAGGATTAAGCCTGTGTTTAAGACTGTTGCTCCGCCGTGGAGCTTAAACTTAGTTCTTAACGTTCTGCAAGGTGTTCCGTTTGAACCCCTTCATTCCATTGATATCAAGCTGTTATCTTGGAAAGTTCTGTTTTTAATGGCTATTTCCTCGGCTCGAAGAGTCTCTGAGTTATCGGCCTTACATTGTGATTCTCCTTATCTGATTTTTCATTCAGACAAGGTAGTTCTGCGTACTAAACCTGGGTTCTTACCTAAGGTAGTCACTAACAAGAATATCAATCAAGAGATTGTTGTTCCATCATTGTGCCCTAACCCTTCTTCAAAGAAGGAACGACTTCTGCACAATCTGGACGTCGTCCGTGCCCTGAAATTTTATTGCAGGCAACTAAGGATTTTCGTCAAACTTCTTCCCTGTTTGTCTTTTATTCTGGACAGAGGAGAGGTCAAAAAGCTTCGGCTACTTCTCTCTCTTTTTGGCTTCGTAGCATAATACGTTTAGCCTATGAGACTGCTGGACAGCAGCCTCCTGAAAGGATTACAGCTCATTCTACTAGAGCTGTGGCTTCCACTTGGGCCTTTAAGAATGAGGCCTCTGTTGAACAGATTTGCAAGGCTGCAACTTGGTCTTCACTTCACACTTTTTCAAAATTTTACAAATTTGACACTTTTGCTTCTTCGGAGGCTGTTTTTTTGAGAAAGGTTCTACAGGCAGTGGTTCCTTCCGTGTAAAGATCCTGCCTGTCCCTCCCGTCATCCGTGTACTTTTAGCTTTGGTTTTGGTATCCCATAAGTAATGGATGACCCGTGGACTGACTACACTTAACAGGAGAAAACATAATTTATGCTTACCTGATAAATTCCTTTCTCCTGTAGTGTAGTCAGTCCACGGCCCGCCCTGTTGTTTACGGCAGGTCTAAATTTTTAAATTAAACTCCAGTCACCACTGCACCCTATAGTTTCTCCTTTCTCGTTTGGTTTCGGTCGAATGACTGGGTATGACGTAGAGGGGAGGAGCTATATAGCAGCTCTGCTTGGGTGATCCTCTTGCACTTCCTGTTAGGGAGGAGATATAATCCCATAAGTAATGGATGACCTGTGGACTGACTACACTACAGAAGAAAGGAATTTATCAGGTAAGCATAAATTATGTTTTTCTGGAATGTTAAGTGAGGGTGAGGGTTCGGCTATGTGGCCGTCTAGGGTTGGCGAGGAGGTATGTTTATTTTGAGAAGTCATCGGAGGCGATGGATGCTCCGTGGCAAAAAAAGACGGCATGGTGTGGGATTTAGTTGTGCCTTGTTTTAAGGCTTTTTCTGATTTTGTATTTCTTCTAGCCACCATCATTGTATGGTTAATTTCGGTATAGCTTCAGTATAAATAACCTAAAGTTGCTTATGAAGCAAGTAAGGATCAGCTTATAGTCCAGACCTCTATTTACCAGCAGCTTGCTATGTGCACAATGTTGAACCGCCTTATATGGTTTGCAGGTTATACCCCAATAAGACTAGATATGGTGTACACTCCTTGTGTTATTCTGTCTTGTTATATTATATTACTGTCCCTACGTGTTAAGAGGGATAAGGGGTTATGAGGTGGGTGATTGAATTTCCACCCCTGCGTGTAACTTTTTCTTCTTCTCCCTTCACTGGCTATTAGTTGTCTTCTAGGGTAGGTAGGGAGTGATTTATGTTAGCATAAACTGTGGTATATCTAGTGAGTGAAGGATGTCTCACCCAGCTCTGCAATTTACAGTGTTTCTATCTATGCCCGTATCTTATTTTAACACTGTCCGTGGGCGGGTTGTGAAACTTCTATAGCGCAAAGCAGGCCGCAATTATGGCGTTCGCCTTGGCGCCCTTTTCCTTCTATTTATTTGCCCTGTGCGTTATTCTCAATTGAAGCAGCCGTCACCACATCGGCCCTTGGAGGTGTACATGTGGGCTGTGAAGGACCGTTAGGTCAGATTTAGAGCAGGTAAATACCTTTTGCGGTTGAGACTGTGTCTGAGTCCGGGCGGCGATATTAAAGGGCCCCTTGGTCATAAGTTGCCTCAGTTCCTTATAGCGCTTGGTCGCTTGTCCGCTGCAGTCAGGTTGTGCCTTGCATAGAGGAGACCGGGTTGTTTGCAAAAAAGTGCCGTATCAAGCGCGGCTGTGTTGCGGTCGGTCCGCTGTCTCACAGGCAGGCTGGTGATAAACTGTGAGGCCTCTCGTCCCTCAAGAGGCCACGCCGTTCCTTGCGGTCACTGTATGGAGGTAATCTTCAATCTACAGCCTCTGCAGACATTAGGGTTGCCCCAGGTCACTTCTGGTCAGTGTTTAGTTAGATTTAGCTACTCCAGGGTAGCTTTAGGAGAGTCCCTTCTTGCAGAGCACCGGAGTTACACAGCCATCTTAGCTGTAGCCAGGCTCCGCCCCCCCAGTCAGCCCCCTTTTGGACCCTCTAGAGAAGTTTATTTGTATATGGCATAAAGACTAGTAGCTTCAGTATATCTCTACCATAAGTAACATTCTTGTAAAGCTTTTAGATTGTCCAGTAGGTGAAACAAACATTTATAATACACTAACATTGCATAACTGTATACACATAACTGAGTATTTGTGATAAGAAATGTCATCATGGGGCATAAGATAACTTCATATTGAGAAAACAGTAGCTGGCGTTGTATGCATTGTCCCATCCACAGTGCTAGCTGTACTCCTCTGTGAGGAACTATAAATTTAGGTAATAAAAAGTTAAACCAGTTATATACTTTGAAACAACTTAGGTAGCTAGGATAGAATCCCCCAAGTCAAATGTGTCCAGAAGCCCCATCGGGCAAGTTCTCAGGCCTCAGGGCCGTCATTTATATACACAAAACATCTGGGGTGTAACAGAAACATACTTGAAAAAAAAAAAGTGCAGAAATTTACCCCACACCAACCCGGTATTCCATGTTGTTGCTTGCATTGTAATAGACGTGGGAAGTCCAGACCCCATAAAGATCACAACGCCAAATAGGCATAGCTGGCCAAGGAGTAGCTCCAATTCACAGGTATCTAGTAGCAGGCAATAAGATATGGACCCATCGATCCACCTCTGAGCCGCCAAGCGCAGAGACATCTCCTATTTATTTCAAGAGAAGGTGGCCTAATGACGATATCTCCATCCCAGGGTATGAGCTCTCCGTATACTCACTCCCCAGTCACCCTTCTGTGAATCAAACTCGCCTCCAGCGGAGGGAAGCCTCCCGGTCTCCCAAGCATCTATCACATGGGTCAGCACATTACGATCTAGCAGGACCGGCACTCCACAGATTTCGGCAAGACCTCCCACACTTCCATCTCGTAGTCGCTCCATCTCAGGAAGGCCAGGCATGATACAAAAGTTCCCAGCACTCATCTGCACAGCTTCTGACTTCTCACCAACATCCACCATTCCCTCCTCATCGGCTAGAATACGTTTCCCTGATACGTGTGCTGCTTCAAGCTTTGTGAGTAAATCATCAAATCTATTTAGGATCGATTTCTCATATTCGGCAAATAGGGTCTGTAGCGTGGCGTAGCTGGTTTCCTCCATAGTCAAAGGGAAATCTGCGGCCTGCTGTTATCTCCAAAATCAGCGATGCACCAGTGTAGTCGCCTTATTCGTTCAGCCAGATGCTTTACATGAGCCCCCAGATGTTGCTAATATTAGTTCAATGTCCCATTGCTGTTCCACAAAGGAAAAATTAGATAAAATTAAGGTAAATTCAGGAGCCTCCTAGGTACACGTCTTATTGCTTTAGCTGCTGGCTCCGCCCCCTAGAGGAACCGGTTTTAGTGTATTTTGATTATACAATAAATCAAATCTGCTTTCCTTACAGGCAAAGAAAGTCCGAATTACTTTATGAGTACATTTTGAAGTTAACAGTCTGGTTTGTGGTCTGATCTAGAGTAAACCTTTTTTCTGTTTACTTATTGTAATTTAAAGGGACACTGAACCCAAATTTTTTCTTTTGTGATTCAGATAGAGCATGCAATTTTAAGCAACTTTCTCATTTACTCCTATTATTAAATTTTCTTCATTCTCTTGGTATCTTTATTTGAAATGCAAGAATGTAAGTTTAGTGCCGGCCCATTTTTGGTGAACAACCAGGGTTGTTCTTGCTTATTGGTGGATACATTCACCCATTTATTAAATCAAATAAAGATAGCAAGAGAATGAAGAGAATATGATAATAGGAGTAAATTAGAAAGTTGCTTAAAATTGCATGCTCTATCTGAATCATGAAAGAAAAAAATTGGTTTCAGTGTCCCTTTAAGGTACAGGGAATTTTCTCTAGTAACATTATTTCACTGACGTAATTAACAGATTTCTCTCACACAAGCTGGGTGTGTGTTTCAGTTGCAACACTAAACCTGCCTTTATTCAGGCAAGGGTCTCTCTTACATAAATTTATTTTCCTCTTCACTTTCAAGATTAAGATTTTCTGTCCCAGACTAGAGGCAAAAGAGGTGCCTATTTACTTGTTCAGGTGCTTCTGCTTGCAGGCATCTTTCAAATTTGGAGAGATTTGAACTAGATTTGAAGAAGTTTATGAGCAAGCTAGGGGATACATATTTTCCAGTATTTTAATCTGTTATTTCTAGAGACATCTGGTTCTTTTTCTGCTGCTTCCTCCCTTTTCAGTTGTACTGAAGAGGCTCTTCTTTAGTGGATTCAGAATTTAAATCTGTCCAGAAGTCTACTATTGTTAGTCAGATTGGCTAATTTTGCAATGGAGAAACAAGAAGTCAATTAGTCCTGCAGGAGATCTTTTCTATATTTGTGTGGGCTCAACACAAGCTTCTGATAGCCATCAATGTTTCAGGTTCTATGAATTTCAGTGCACACTTCCTTTGCAGAATGTTTGTCTTACCAACAGAATGACAAGTCCACAATTCAGCATTTCCAGAAGATTGTGGACAAGTGGAGCATTCCATAGGTGGATCTATGGCTTCTAGTCTCTATTGTATTATTCCACAATATATTAATTTAAAATGACTTGTTTCTGGTCACTTTGAAATGGCTGCCAAACTTTGCCTACTGATGACATCACGATCTGGCTGCATTAAAGGCTTTACTGTCAATGCTATTCAGAAAAGTGCATAGATGCAGCCCAGATCATGATGTCATCAGTGGGCAGAGCTTGGCAGCCATTTCAAAGTGACCAGAAACAATAGTCATTTTTAAATAACATTTTTACTGTTACTGCTGCATGATATAGAAAGGGTTCATGAGGATATTTGCAGCTTAATCTAAAGTAAGACTTTAAGATGACTAAAGTGTAGACTGTCCCTTTAACTTAAACTGAAAATTATAGTACTCCTGTATTGGCTATAAAAGACCAAGTAAACAAGAGACAGCAATAGAAATCAACCAGCCAGTGGGGGTGGGAGAGAGTCCATTCCATTTGCATCTTTGAGTAAAATGAACGTCTGCTTTCCTGATTACATTGTCCCTTTAAATGAGTTCCTGTGTAAGATAGAAACATATTTTTTTTTCTGAATGTGCTTTCATAAATGTATAAAAATGACCCGTGTGTACCAGAAATTGGTTTTATATGAACCAGTATTATACAAGATGGCAAAAAGATTCAATGCACGTGTTCCCTGTGAAGTAAAGGCAGACTGACAAAATATGGTTCTATGTAATTCCCATAGATAGAGGGGGGGATCCAATAGAGCAGGGCTTGACAAACCTGAATGCCACTGGCTCTTAGAATTTTACCCCTGGCTCCTAACTTTTTGGGTTATTCTCCATATATCTATATACAAACCCCATTGTCAGTCTCCTAAAAATATGTCTGGCTCCTAAATATTCTTACTGGCTCCTAATTTTTAAACAGATTTGTCAAGCACTGCAATAGAGGAACAACAAGACTGTGCTTAATTCCTGAAAGTGGTTGCAAACTGAACCCCTATTTGATTGTGGTTTCTGAATGTTAGTAGCTCCCCAAGGGTGGTCGCATAGAGGTTATTGAAGTCCACAAAATAGTTTTACACTATCAGGTTGCTCATCACTTTTGCTCATGTCAGTACTCTAAAAATATATGTACATAAACAAACTCTTTTTTTTTAACACTCTTAGTAATCTTGCCAGAGTGCTAGGTATACTATTGTCAAATAAATGTTCAAGAGAGACCCTCAATCAATGGACTTGTTAAAAATGGATAATTCATTTATATTGTTAGTATAATTTAATACTGGGAGGCAGGACTACTTATTGGACAATTCCTTTATATTTTTAGTATAATCTTATACTGGGAGACGGGACATCTTTTTAACAATGTCCAAAAAGACTGCAATAAAACACATGAGGTCAGAGGCAAGGTAATTTGGTACCTGTAGTATGATAGTCAATCTATCAAGCACCCTATTTTTCTGAATGTACATCACTATTATATGAATGATCATTCACCAGTAGAGTGGAGGAATAGTTATATGATTCTAAAACAGGATAAGTGGAGGAGAACATGACCAAAGCTCTGTCACCTATTCAGTTAGGGTGAGTATAAGTTAGCCTGAATATATATGGATTTTAAACAATAAATAATAGAAAATGAAAGTAAAATAACCAACTGATTTTAAGATTTTTATATTGGTGTGTTTAGAAGTTAGCATCAACAAAGAAAGAGTTTGATACCCTCAAATTTTGGATAAAATATATCTAAACTTACACGGCCATCTCGCAAGTAGCTCAATTAGATTAATTAAATTTAATTAAAAGATTTACTTCAAACTGTTGGTGGTTAACCTGCAGCCCGGAAGGTAATAATTATTGATAAAAAGATCAAATACATTGGCATGCAGTTGCTGTCTAAGATAAACGTCCATTGATTCCATGGTCAATAGAAAAACGCATACTTATAGGTCAACAATAAAGCTATAAAAAGAATTGTACTGCTAGTAAGTGTCATAAGAGTCAGTGCTGTTTTGCTATTCATGATTTCATGTTGATGGGTAGTAGGTTCAGGAGTTATATGGGTAAGCAGTTCTTTATAGGAAGGGTGGTTGAGAAGCTTCCATTAGAAGTGGTTAAAAGAAAGACACTTCAAGAATGCTTGGGTTATATTAGGCTAACTTGATGGGCCTATGGTTCTTATTTGTCTTCAAAATCATTCGGCTAGATTACAAGTTTCTCTTGTACGGTGTATCCAGTCCACGGATCATCCATTACTTGTGGGATATTCTCCTTCCCAACAGGAAGTTGCAAGAGGATCACCCACAACAGAGCTGCTATATAGCTCCTCCCCTAACTGCCATATCCATTCATTCTCTTGCAAGCTCTCAACATAGCTGGAGGTAGTAAGAGGAAAGTGGTGTAATATAGTTAGTTTTTTCTTCAATCAAAAGTTTATTGTTTTTAAATGGTACCGGAGTTGTACTATTTTATCTCAGGCAGCATTTAGAAGAAGACTCTGCCTGCGTTTTTCTATGATCTTAGCAGAAGTAACTAAGATGCACTGCTGTTCTCACATATGTCTGAGGAGTGAGGTAACTTCAGAGGGAGAATGGCGTGCAGGTTATCCTGCAATAAGGTATGTGCAGTTTAAGTTTTTCTAGGGATGGAATTTGCTAGAAAAAAGCTGCTGATACCGGATTAATGTAAGTTAAGCCTAAATACAGTGATTTAATAGCGACTAGTATCAAGCTTGCTATCAGAGGTATATACTCTGATTAATGTGCAATATAAAACGTTTGCTGGCATGTTTAATCATTTTTATATATGCTTTGGTGATAAAACTTATTGGGGCCTAGTTTTTTCCACATGGCTGGCTTGATTTTTGCCTAGAAACAGTTTCCTGAGGCTTTCCACTGTTGTAATATGAGTGGGAGGGGCCTAGTTAAAATTACAGACAGAGACATTCAGCTTCCTTCAGCAGTCCCCTGCATGCTTTAGGACATCTCTGAAGGGCTCAAAAGGCTTCAAAAGTCATATATTGAGGAAGGTAAAGCCACAGTGAAGCTGTGGCAGTTGTTGTGACTGTTTAAAAAATGTTTTTTTCAATTTGTTAATCCGTTTTTTGTATTAAGGGGTTAATCATCCATTTGCAAGTGGGTGCAATGCTCTGCTAACTTGTTACATACACTGTAAAAATGTCGTTAGTTTAACTGCCTTTTTTCACTGTTATTTCAAATTTTAGCAAAATTTGTTTCCCTTAAAGGCACAGTAGCATTTTTTATATTGCTTGTTTAACTTGATGTAAAGTGTTTTCCAAGCTTGCTAGTCTCATTGCTAGTCTGTATAAACATGTCTGACATAGAGGAAACTCCTTGTTCATTATGTTTAAAAGCCATGGTGGAACCCCATATGAGAATATGTACTAAATGTATTGATTTTGACTTTAAACAATAAAGATCAGCTTTTATCTTTAAAAAATTTATCACCAGAGGATTCTGGCGAGGGGGAAGTTATGCCGACTAACTCTCCCCACGTGTCAGACCCTTTGACTCCCACTCAAGGGACTCACGCTAAAATGGCGCCAAGTAAATCAAAGACGCCCATAGCGATTACTTTGCAGGACATGGCGGCAATCATGGATAATACCCTGTCAGCGGTAATAGCCAGACTGCTGGAATTCAGAGGAAAGGGCGATAGCTCTGGGGTTAGACGTAGTACAGAGCGCGCAGATGCCTTAAGGCCCATGTCTGATACTGCGTCACAATATGCAGAAGCTGAGGAAGGAGAGCTTCAGTCTGTGGGTGACATTTCTGATTCGGGGAAACCTGATTCAGATATTTCTACTTTTAAATTTAAGCTTGAGAACCTCCGTGTATTGCTTGGGGAGGTGTTAGCTGCTCTGAATGACTGTGACACAATTGCAGTACCAGAGAAATTGTGTAGACTGGATAAATACTATGCAGTGCCGGTGTGTACTGATGTTTTTCCAATACCTAAAAGGTTTACAGAAATCATTAATAAGGAGTGGGATAGACCCGGTGTGCCGTTTCCCCCCCCCCCTCCTATTTTTAGAAAAATGTTTCCAATAGACGCCACCACACGGGACTTATGGCAGACGGTCCCTAAGGTGGAGGGAGCAGTTTCTACTTTAGCAAAGCGTACCACTATCCCTGCCAAGGACAGTTGTGCTTTTTCAGATCCAATGGATAAAAAATTAGAAGGTTACCTTAAGAAAATGTTTATTAGGACTTCCGGTGGGCGGACCAAGCGAGCAGTCGACTCCTCACAGAGCTCCGCTGGTCGGGGCATAACTAAGTTAAATTCGGGCATTTAACTGCCGGGTCCCGCACGCCAGACTTGCTGGACTTACAGAAGAGGCAAAGTGCCAGCTGTCTAACATTGTGCGCGGAGCATAATTCACCCGCTCCGGCAACCGGAGGCCACAAACGGTTAGACGCCTTCACTGACCGGCGCCATCTTGGAGGTCCCTCAGACGCAGATCACAGAACACAGTAAATACCGCGCTGGACGCGGTGGGGGAAACATCGAGTAACCAGCAGCACTGATCAAGCTACATCCACCACCCCCTAGGGAGAGGAAGGGGTCAGATAAGGACCTGGGGTAAAGTAAACACTCTGAATTTGAGCGTACAGGCACTTCACTGTTACGGGGATTAAGTGAAACCGCATGGGAGACTTTGCTGGCTGAACAGCCTGCTTGGGACTTTATAATTGCCACGTGAACTCAGCAAACAGTTCTTTCTTTTATTCTGCACCAATTAGTTAAACCCACACTGCAACATCTACATTTTAGTACTGTGTTGTAATAGAGAATACCCATGTGGCCCATAAGCAACTGACAAGCTACACTTAGACACTTATAAGCATAATCTACTGAAACAATCCTCTAGACATCTCTTCTTAGTGGGTGCACCAACATATTTGTCCTCCGGCACCCTGACCAACAGCTAATTAACTCCGTAGGTTAAAGAGATATCTGTCTGCACAAATCCACTTGTCACTGCAAGTGTTGGCCTGAACCTGTGGATACTGTGCCTAACTCGTTGGCATCCATTAAGATCCCCTTCCCTCCCCCTTTCTAATGAAAGTGGATAAGTACTTCTTTAAGCTGTCTCCTGCTACCAAATCTAGCATGACTCACAGATCAAAAACCAATGAAAAGAAGCTGAAACAGACCACTGAATCACAACCAGAAACCTCGACCTTCTCAGAGCATGGAGGGGTCTTAGACCCTGACCCACAATCCTTTCTCTTACAAGAATTAAAATCTTTAAAATCTTTTTTTCTCCCCAAAATGGACTCTCTGCAAGCAGGCGTAGACACGCTTACAAGCAAGGTGCGACAGTTTTCCTCTCGACTCACCCAAGCTGAAACCCGCATTTCTGATGTGGAAGACAGACAAATCGCCTCAGCAACTACAATCAAGCAACTGGTAAAGAAAACTCAAACACTCCAAGATCGTATAGACGATCTGGAGAATAGAAGCCGTCGCAACAATTTGCGCATTGTGGGAGTCCCTGAGTCCATCAAAGGCAAAGACCTGCTTGAATTCACAGCACTCAAACTACCGAGGATGCTGGGCCTACACCCTGACATACTACCCATAGATGTTGAGAGGGCCCACCGTGTGGGTCCAGAGAGGGCCCTAGACCAGGCAGGAGCAAGACCTAGACAGGTCATATTCAAGTGTCTCAACTTTCAAGAAAAGCTGAAAATCCTAAGGGCCTACCGCACCCACAGGGAACTCTTGTATGAAGGTTCAAAATTACTCCTGTTCCAGGACTTTTCTATGGATGTCTCCAGACAGAGGAAGGAATTTGCCCCAATTTGTACCCAGCTACATGAACAGGGAAGACAGGTGGCACTGCTGTTTCCTGCAAAGTTACGTCTTCAAACCCAATATGGTGTCAAGATCTTTCACTCTCCTCAAGCTGTGAGGAGCTACTTAGCCACTGAAAATCAGAATCAATGTCCACCAACCTGAAGTATTTCCTTTTTGTTTGCTCTACTATATATTTCTCTCCCTCTGCCATAGGCCTCAAGGCTAGGAAATGGCTGAATCTGTTTTTTGCTCTCCTCCCTCGGAGAATAGAGGGGACTATTGCCCTGAGGGGCTTCTGGACTCCGGTAAGAGGCTGGACGATGCCTCTTGGGTAATGTTGAATACTGTTATTGTATTGTCTTGTTGGTTATATTTGTTATTTGTTTTGTTTTACAAGTTAGTTACATGCAGAAGGTTCTCTCTGTTACCATTATGTAATACTGTTCGGTTAACACCTCAATCACTTATGGTTAAGCACCCAACCCCACAAGATACGGGGCTACTCATAGGCACTACTCTTAGATCACTTGGCGGGATTGCACATAGATGGCCCATGAGCCAGCATATAAGCACTTACGGGCCTTATCCTATAATACCATACATAGGTTTCACTTTAGTTTTGGCTAGAAAATTCCACTGTTATAAAGGCACTGGGGTATCAGCCACCTCCACTGTCACCATTAGTCTGTACATCTCCCCACACAAACATGTTTGGTAGTCTGGTACCCTCAACACCCTTAATACAATCACCCACCTCTCCCCTCTGTGCTGATATGGTACGGCTAGGTATCACCAAGAGGAGAACTCACTCTCGCCCCCAATCCCCCTTGCAGGAGCTAGTGACCACTTCCATTTTCAATCTAGGCGGTGATATCATATTCACACCCCTTTCTTTTATGTATTTGATGTTAACTCTGCACATTACCTCAGATATTGATATGTTTTGCCTGTTTTACTTGTTGTTCTTGTGGTTTGGTAATCTGCCTACGTTTAGAAGATTTCAGAGGCTGACATCATGTGGCTTAATGGGGTTAGAGCTCCAAATAGGTGGGTTTCATTATGCAACACTGCACTATGCGGGAATTCTCACTGGGGATAGTATCAGACAACTGGCTAGGTTACCATACAGACGGCCCACACCTCAGAAGGCAAACTTTCATTGGTGCTACCTTATAACTCCTTACAGAGTGGTTATCTTAATTTCTGCTGGAAAATGTTACTACTGTAACTGCTCCGGGAACTCATTGGTGACACACACACCCCTACTATGTATACCTGCCTATATACATACACACGGTAACCGGGCCCCCTTGCCGCTTATGGTACATCCCCCTACTTTGCCCCTAGAGTCTGGTTTGGAACGATTAGGTTGCTCTAAGGTAGAGACCCACATTATGTTGATTGCTGCTGTGTCTAAACTATTTCACTGCATCATGTGTGTATTACTTCTTTCTATGCATTTTATACTGGACCTATGCCTTCTTATAAGTTGAGCGCTGCTTTGTTATATGTTATATTACTGTGTTGGTACCCCGCACATGCCCTTTCCCTCTTTTCCCCTTTTCTCCCCCCCCTTTTTTTTTTTTTTTTTTTTTTTTTTTTTTTTTTCATTGCTGATAAACATATTATGACGTGACATGTCTCTAAAAGTAGTGACCTGGAATGTGGGAGGAATTCACTCCCCCATAAAGCGTAAGGCTATTCTCACGCATCTTAGGAAGTTGGGTACTGACGTTGCCCTACTACAAGAAACCCACCTAACAGATATAGAGCATCAGAAGTTACAGAGAGATTGGGTAGGACATGTAGTATTCCTCTCACATACTAGTGCCAGTCGCGGATTAGCCATTGCATTTGGGAAGAAAGTCTCAGTTAAGGTGGAAAATTCTTATTTTGATAGGGATGGTAGACATATGATAGTACAGGCCATGGTAAATTCAGTGAGATATGTATTTTGTAATCTCTATGCCCCTAATCAGAGAGCGATGGGCTTCTGGACTGACTTGACACGACACCTAGCTCCACACATAGGCTCAAACCTGATAATTGGGGGGGACTTTAATATTTCACCTACTCACACCTTAGACAGACTTTGGTTGGAACCGCACTCTTTTCGGGACCCCAAATCAAACTATAAAGCCAGATATGAAACAAAAATTTTTGGTATGCTGGAGGCCGACCTGGGGGTCTGTGACATCTGGAGGCTGCAGAACCCGGAAGGCAAAGATTATACATGCCTGTCCAAAGCTAAACACACACTATCCAGAATCGACCTTTTCATGACGGCCTGTAACTTAATCACCCACATTCATAGGTGTAAAATACACGACATCCTACTGTCAGATCATGCACCTGTGGAGTTAACATTGGGAACCCGGGGGCCGCGGTCCAATAGGAACATCCTTAGATTCCCTACATACTTATCTACTTCAGAGGCATTCACTAAATTCTTGCGACACACTTGGACAGACTTTGCCACTGACAACGCTGCTCATGTAGATGACACACAGCTCTTCTGGGACACGGCGAAAGCAGTGTCTGCGGGGGCCATAATCTCCTATGTATCGAAGCTGCGATATAACACACAATATAAATATCGATCCTTACAGAGGCAGTTGGGACTGTCTTACCAATCTTACTTGCAGGCTAAGACTAAAGCAAGCTATGAGACATATATAGCGAGTAAAGCAGAATTGGAGGCCTTTATGAAACAACAAACTGCATCTGGGCTACTCAAGTCCACGGGCAGATATTACAGGTTCGGGAGCAGAGCAGGTAAAATGCTTGCATCTCTGACAAGGCCGCAAACATCTAGGACTAACATAGCAGCAATTAGATCACGAGGCGCGACACACACTAAACCGGCTGACATAGCACAATGCTTTGCACAGTTCTTCGCAGAACTATACACAAACCAAGACAGAGCCCCGGAGGGTGTTCAGGCTCGATTTTGGCAATCGATGCAACTCCCTCAAATCACACAAGAGCAGAGTGATGCACTCAATGCCCCCATAACTGTTGAGGAGTTGACATCTACTCTAAGGTCCCTGCCGATGGGCAAGGCGTCGGGCCCTGACGGCCTACCAGCCGAATTTTATAAGCTGCTTCTACCCCAAATCACACCCACTTTGACCAATCTGTACAATGCTTTCCTACATACGGAAGCTTCTCCCTCCAATAATTTCACGGCGGCTCACATTACACTTATCCCCAAGCCAGGGAAAGATCTCTCCTTACCAGGGTCTTACAGGCCAATATCGCTGCTGAACACAGATTACAAGCTGTTCATGAAGATCTTAGCGAACAGACTAAAAGTAGTCCTTCCAGACATTATACACCCCGATCAAACGGGTTTTGTGTTCAGACGATCATCAGTGGTGAATCTCCGTAGGGTACTGCAAGTCATAGAGCACTACTGGTTGAAGGGACAGGAGAGATCGGAGGGGGTCAAATCGGAGGCCTTCCTGCTATCCCTGGATGCAGAGAAGGCCTTTGATAGGGTGGAGTGGCCCCACCTAGTAGATTCCATGTACAAATTCGGGTTCAGGGGTCCATTCCTAGAGATTATAAACAAAATGTATCAACACCCGACTGCACGGGTTATGGTGAATGGGCTTTTCTCATCAGATTTTCAATTACAGAGAGGCACCAGACAAGGGTGCCCTCTGTCGCCGTTACTTTTTAACATAGCATTGGAGCCCTTGGCTCTGAAGCTGCGGCAAATTTTTCCCGGAATAACGATAAAAGGTGTTTCCCTGCATTTGGCGTTATACGCCGATGACATGCTGCTCTTTGTGGATACGCCCTCCGCGCATATACCCCGTATATTACACACAATTGCAGACTTCGGCACCTTCTCGGGCTACAGAGTAAACGCCGCAAAGTCGGAGATTCTGTGGCTGCAGAGACACCAGAATGTGAATCACTCCTATCCTTTTGTGGAGATATCGGGAGGACTCTCATACCTGGGTATTAAATTGCATCGGGACCCATCCAAAATGTATGATCTAAATATATCTTCCAAGTGTTCAGAGCTGGTCTCCTTACTGACAAACTGGGCTAATCTCCCCCTGGGCTTATCTGGTCGTATCAGTTTGATTAAAATGACAATCTTACCCAAGATTTTGTATCCCCTACTCATGTTGCCATTTTTGATTACAAAAAGGGATTTAAAGATCCTCACCCATGCACTATCACGATTTATATGGAGAGGTGGTAAACCACGGATTGCTGCTGACAAACTACACCTCCCATTCTTGGGGGGAGGCCTGGGTCTCCCTAATCTAAAGCTTTACAATTGGGCGGCGCTGGCCAGGCTAGTAACTGACTGGCAACTAGCCACGAATCATTTCTCTGAACCGGCTCTGGAGGAAGCGATTCTCGCGCCTCTGAAACCGGCCTACCTCCCGTATGCAAAATTATTGTCCCTGCCACCTGCAGTTGCCTGTAGTGTGCTATATCGAGACCCGCTAAAAGCATGGCAAATGATCCACAAGTTCTTGGGGGTAGCCGGCCCTCCCCCTAGGTACATACCAATTTCCGGGAATGCGGACTTCCCGGCAGGAAGCGAACATGAACCATTTCTTATATGGAAAACTCTCGGTATCAGAGTTTTGGGGGATGTCTTGGACCCTCTGCTTCGTACCATACGCTCTTTTCAGGAGCTACAGGCTAAATACCAGATCCCGCAGCGGCATTTCTATGCATATCTCCAACTGCGACACTATGCATCGTCCCTACAGACAACCAACACTGGTTTCTGGGACCCATCGCCCTTCGCTATAGCGCAGACATTATTTCAGGTGGGGAGATTTTCTCTCTCGCACTTCTACACCCGCCTGGTAAGACAAACAGAGACCCTAATCCAAACCAATATGTTGGCGAGACTGGTCGCAGACTTTTCAACTGCAGTGACAGTACAAGACTTAACGGACAGCCTAGACCTTGCAAGACGGGCTACACTTGCGATTCCTCTCAGAGAGGCGCAGGTCAGACTAATCCACAGGGATTATATCACACCTCATAGACTATCTAAATGGAGTGATCGGTACCCTAACCAATGCATTAAATGCAGCAGTGAATCCCCTTCTTTCCTACATTACTGGTTTGCCTGCCCGATTACCAGACGTTTTTGGGGTCATATGCAATACTGGGTTAAAACCACGTTTCATATAGAAATAGAGATAAAAACAGCA
The DNA here is from genome assembly GCF_027579735.1 of Bombina bombina. Lineage (NCBI taxonomy): Eukaryota > Metazoa > Chordata > Amphibia > Anura > Bombinatoridae > Bombina > Bombina bombina. Next base: position 88,868,692 of record NC_069510.1, read on the forward strand.
GAGATTTACCTCTTTAAGTGGGGCGACGCACATAAACAACTGCATCAGATACTAACATTATGCATGTTGCTGGCAAGGAAGTGCATCTTGTCTAGATGGACCTCCAAACTCCCCCCAACTATAGCTCAGTTTAAACGTTTACTAATCAGACAGCTATACATAGAACAATATGATGCACGCTTGGATACGATGCGTAGACTAAGGCCGTTTTGGAAAAAATGGTGCCCGTTTATAAATACCCTACACAGGGATTTAAAAGACCAATTCCTAAAACCATTCTTACACTCCGAAATATTGCCCTCTCTCAATGTTGATGAGGGTGGTGATGCATCATTGGTGCAACCTGACTCCCCTAATGAGCGTGCCAACGCCGCGACCCTCCCAACGGAAATTATGCTTTTCTAATTTTTTTTTTTTTTTTTTTTTTTCTCTTCTCTCCTCTCTCTCTCCATCCTCCGCCCTCATCCCTCCCCCATGCCCCTCCATCCAAGAAGAGCAATTTCGGAGTAATCCGTTAGCATGTTGTTATATGTTACATATTGTTAAGCACTGTTTAGATGTTTAGATGTTTTAAAAAAAAAAAAAGAAAATTTTTGCAAAATCAGGGCAGATATGACGGACCTTAACCTGTGATTACTAAAGACTCCTATTCAGATGCACTAAGTCTATCTGATTCACTCTCGGATGTTCGACTCACTATTCATCATAGAATAAAACTTTGTTAGCGCACTTCATCATGTCTTGCTCCGGAACCTGTATCATTTTGATGTACTTGTTCATATTGTATCTTGTATCTTCCAATAACCTGCATCTGATTGTTTTTGATTGTACCTGTTGTATTTGTTCCTGACTAATAAAAAGAATTAATAAAAAAAAAAGAAAATGTTTATTCAACAAGGTTTTATCCTGCAGCCCCTTGCATGCATTGCGCCTGTCACTGCTGCTGCGGCGTTCTGGTTTGAGTCTCTGGAAGAGGCCTTTCGGACAGCTACTCCATTGACTGAAATATTTGACAAGCTTAGAACACTTAAGCTAGCTAATTCTTTTGTTTCTGACGCCATTGTTCATTTGACTAAACTAACGGCTAAGAATTGTGGATTCGCCATCCAGGCGCGTAGGGCGCTATGGCTTAAATCTTGGTCCGCTGACGTGACTTCAAAGTCTAAATTACTTAACATTCCCTTCAAGGGGCAGACCCTATTCGGGCCTGGTTTGAAGGAAATTATTGTTGACATTACTGGAGGTAAGGGTCATACCCTTCCTCAAGACAGGGCCAAATCAAAGGCCAAACAGTCTAATTTTCGTGTCTTTCGAAACTTCAAGGCAGGTGCAGCATCAACTTCCTCTGCTACAAGACAAGAGGGAACTTTTGCTCAATCCAAGCCGGGCTGGAAACCTAACCAGTCCTGGAATAAAGGCAAGCAGGCCAGAAAGCCTGCTGCTGCCTCTAAGACAGCATGAAGGAACGGCCCCCTATCCGGTAACGGATCTAGTAGGGGGCAGACTTTCTCTCTTTGCCCAGGCGTGGGCAAGAGATGTTCAGGATCCCTGGGCGTTGGAGATCATATCTCAGGGATATCTTCTGGACTTCAAAGCTTCCCCTCCTCAAGGGAGATTTCACCTTTCGAGATTATCTGTAAACCAGATAAAGAAAGAGGCATTCTTACGCTGTGTGCAAGACCTCCTAGTTATGGGAGTGATCTGTCCAGTTCCACAGTCGGAACAGAGACAGGGTTTTTATTCAAATCTGTTTGTGGTTCCCAAAAAAGAGGGAACCTTCAGACCCATTTTGGATCTAAAGATCTTAAACAAATTCCTCAGAGTTCCATAGTTCAAAATGGAAACTATTCGGACCATCCTACCTATGATCCAGGAGGGTCAGTACATGACCACAGTGGATTTGAAGGATGCTTACCTTCACATACCGATTCACAAAGATCATCATCGGTTCCTAAGGTTTGTCTTTCTGGACAGGCATTACCAATTTGTGGCTCTTCCCTTTGGGTTCGCTACAGCTCCAAGAATATTTACAAAGGTTCTGGGATCTCTTCTGGCGGTCCTAAGACCGCGAGGTATATCAGTGGCCCCTTATCTGGACGACATCCTGATACAGGCGTAAAGCTTTAAGATTGCCAAGTCACATACGGACATAGTTCTGGCATTTCTCAGGTCACATGGGTGGAAGGTGAACGAGGAAAAGAGTTCTCTATCCCCACTCACAAGAGTCTCCTTCCTAGGGACTCTGATAGATTCTTTAAAAATGAAGATTTACCTGACAGAATCCAGGTTATCAAAGCTTCTAAAATCTTGCCGTGTTCTTCATTCTATTCCTCGCCCTTCGGTCGCTCAGTGTATGGAAGTAATCGGCTTGATGGTAGCGGCGATAGACATAGTGCCATTTGCGCGACTACATCTCAGACCGCTGCAACTATGCATGCTCAGTCAGTGGAATGGGGATTACACAGATTTGTCCCCTCTGCTAAATCTGGATCAAGAGACCAGAGATTCTCTTCTCTGGTGGCTATCTCGGGTCCATCTGTCCAAAGGTATGACCTTTCGCAGGCCAGATTGGACAATTGTAACAACAGATGCCAGCCTTCTAGGTTGGGGTGCAGTCTGGAATTGCCTGAAGGCTCAGGGATCGTGGACTCAGGAGGAGAAACTCCTCCCAATAAATATTCTGGAGTTAAGAGCAATATTCAATGCTCTTCTAGCTTGGCCTCAGTTAGCAACCCTGAGGTTCATCAGATTTCAGTCGGACAACATCACGACTGTGGCTTACATCAACCATCAAGGGGGAACCAGGAGTTCCCTAGCGATGTTAGAAGTCTCCAAGGTAATTCGCTGGGCAGAGACTCACTCTTGCCACCTATCAGCAATCCATATCCCAGGTGTAGAGAACTGGGAGGCGGATTTTCTAAGTCGTCAGACTTTTCATCCGGGGGAGTGGGAACTCCATCCGAAGGTGTTTGCTCAATTGGTTCATCGTTGGGGCAAACCGGAACTGGATCTCATGGCGTCTCGCCAGAACGCCAAGCTTCCTTGTTACGGATCCAGGTCCAGGGACCCAGAAGCGGCACTGATAGATGCTCTAGCAGCGCCTTGGTTCTTCAACCTGGCTTATGTGTTTCCACCGTTTCCTCTGCTCCCTCTACTGATTGCCAAAATCAAACAGGAGAGAGCATCGGTGATCTTGATAGCGCCTGCGTGGCCAAGCAGGACCTGGTATGCAGACCTAGTGGACATGTCATCCTTTCCACCATGGACCCTGCCTCTGAGGCAAGACCTTCTACTACAAGGTCCTTTCAATAATCCGAATCTAATTTCTCTGAGACTGACTGCATGGAGATTTAACGCTTGATTTTATCAAAGCGTGGCTTCTCCGAGTCAGTCATTGATACCCTTATACAGGCACGAAAGCCTGTCACCAGGAAAATCTACCATAAGATATGGCGTAAATACCTTTATTGGTGTGAATCCAAGAATTACTCATGGAGTAAGGTTAGGATTCCTAGGATATTGTCCTTTCTCCAAGAGGGTTTGGAAAAAGGATTATCAGCTAGTTCTTTAAAGGGACAGATTTCTGCTCTGTATATTCTTTTGCACAAGCGTCTGGCAGAAGTTCCAGACGTTCAATCTTTTTGTCAGGCTTTGGTTAGAATTAAGCCTGTGTTTAAACCTGTTGCTCCCCCATGGAGCTTAAACTTGGTTCTTAAAGTTCTTCAAGGGGTTCCGTTTGAACCCCTTCATTCCATTGATATCAAACTTTTATCTTGGAAAGTTCTGTTTTTGATGGCTATTTCCTCGGCTCGGAGAGTCTCTGAGTTATCTGCCTTACAATGTGATTCTCCTTATCTCATTTTCCATTCAGATAAAGTAGTTCTGCGTACAAAAGCTGGGTTTTTACCTAAGGTAGTTTCTAACAAGAATATCAATCAAGAGATTGTTGTTCCATCATTGTGTCCTAATCCTTCTTCAAAGAAGGAACGCCTTTTACATAATCTGGACGTGGTCCGTGCTTTAAAGTTTTACTTACAAGCTACTAAAGTTTTTCGCCAAACATCTACACTGTTTGTTGTTTACTCTGGACAGAGGAGAGGTCAAAAAGCTTTGGCAACCTCTCTTTCTTTTTGGCTTCGGAGCGTAATACGCTTAGCCTATGAGACTGCTGGACAGCAGCCCCCTGAAAGGATTACAGCTCATTCTACTAGAGCTGTGGCTTCCACCTGGGCCTTTAAAAATGAGGCTTCTGTTGAACAGATTTGCAAGGCGGCGACTTGGTCTTCGCTTCATACCTTTTCAAAATTTTACAAATTTGATACTTTTGCTTCTTCGGAGGCTATTTTTGGGAGAAAGGTTCTACAGGCAGTGGTTCCTTCCATTTAAGCCTACCTTGTCCCTCCCTTCATCCGTGTACTTTAGCTTTGGTATTGGTATCCCACAAGTAATGGATGATCCGTGGACTGGATACACCTTAGAAGAGAAAACATAATTTATGCTTAGTGCAACGTAAGAGAACGGCTACAGGGCTACAAACCTACTTAATCCAGTGAAAAAGGGGACAGCCAAAACAAAGTTTGTAAAAGTAAAAAGGCTTTATTGTGTAACACTAAAAACAAGTAGAGCCGTAGCTCAAAACAGCATACACTGACAAAAGGGGTAACAGTGCAGCACAGCAGACATGTTTCGTGTGTCCTCAGCACACTTGTTCACTGCTATCTGATTGCTGCCGCTGTTACTCCTATTTAAAGGAACAACACACATTAATTAAAAACAAAAATTAACCCCTTATTGTCCTATTGAATAGAGTATGTTAAGCTACAAAATTGACAGAATGGCATAGGGTACAGAGAGGGAGTTCAAGCAGCTAGATTAAAGGCACATTAGTATATTATATAACAAAAATTAACTAGAAATTCAAACTGGCTCAATTAAGAGCAACAAAAAAGAATAAGAATGTATATACATTTGTATGTGTTCTTAAATTATGCTGCTGATGACTCACATTAGGGGTATCATAGATAGATTTGAGGAAGGGGATACAGACACAGACAAAATGCTAGATGTAAAAGTGCAACAAAACAAAAAATACCCATAATCCCTAGTTACTGAGCCCTAGATTAGGTATGTTATAATTTGGAGAACAGTTATAATACACTATTATTGGCTATATGCACTGTTGGTTTTTAGAAAAAATGTAATTATACCGGATATCACTTTAATGTAACAAAAAAGGGAATGTAATGTTAGATAAACAGATTGACATCGCTTTCTTTATTAATGCCATATGGATATCTGGTGTTAAGTAGAAAAATCCATTGTGCTTCCTTATAGTCCAGCCTTTGGATTCTATCACCACCTCTTTTATGTGGTGGTACTTGGTCAATTGCCTGTATGGACAAAAGGGCAGCCTTGCCCGAGTGTTCGGATTTGAAGTGTCTGGCTACGGGAGTGAAGATATCTGGGTCTTCTATATCCCTGACATGTTCCTGGGCTCTGTCCCTAACAAGTCGTTTGGTTTTCCCGACATATTGTATATTGCACCCCCTGCAGGTCAGCAGGTAAATCACATGATTGGATTTACAGTTAAGATTGAATCTGATATTATATGTGCGACTTGTTGAAGTTGAGGTAAAATTTGCCCCTTCCACTACGTGTCTACAGGTTTTGCACCTTTGTGTCCTACATTTGAAAAAGCCAAACCTTTGTGGGAGCCAAGTACGTGTATTGGCACTTGCAAGATCGGAGGGTGCTATAATATTTCCAATAGTCTTACTTTTTCTTGCTACATATCTGCAACCCTCCGTAACTATCTGTGTCAAATTTGTATCGGTGGCCAGAATAGGTAATGATTGTTTTATAATATCACAAATTTTGTGATATTCTAAACTGTACGGTGTACTGAACACAAGTTTGCCCTCTTTTTGTGTATTTAATCTGGCACCATTTTGTTTGTTAGTTTTATGTTTATACACTAACAAATTATCCCTTGGAATTTTATCCACTTCTTCTTTGGTTTGCCTCAGCAAGGGTAGAGGATAGTCCCTTTGTAAGAGTCTGTGCTCTAGTATTTGACACTGAGTTTCAAAAGTTTGTTTATCTGAGCAGAGTCTCTTAGTTCTAATAAATTGTCCCTTAGGGATAGCTTTCTTGACATGTTGAGGGTGGCCAGATTTATAATTTAGTATAGTATTCCCCCCTGAGGGTTTCCTATACACCGAGGTATTAATGGTTTTTTGTACAGTATTGACTATAATGTCAACATCCAAAAATTCTATATGGTCAAGACTTATCTGTGAAGTGAATTTAAGATTCACATCATTTTCATTGATGTCCTTGACAAAAACTTTGGCAGATTCCACATCTCCATCCCACACCACCAGCAGGTCATCAATATACCTACCATAGTAAATGATATGTTCCTTGTGGGGATTGCTATCTCCATAGACGTGGGCAGCCTCCCACCACCCCATATAGAGGTTAGCGTAGGAGGGGGCAAACTTTGCTCCCATGGCCGTGCCACGTCTCTGGAGATAGCATTGTCCCTCAAAAAGAAAATAATTGTGCGTTAGAAGAAATTCCACAGCCGTTAGTAAAAAGTATACAATATCTTTGTTATAGCTAGAGAAGTTATTTAAAAAATACTCTGGACAGAGGAGAGGTCAAAAAGCTTTGGCAACCTCTCTTTCTTTTTGGCTTCGGAGCGTAATACGCTTAGCCTATGAGACTGCTGGACAGCAGCCCCCTGAAAGGATTACAGCTCATTCTACTAGAGCTGTGGCTTCCACCTGGGCCTTTAAAAATGAGGCTTCTGTTGAACAGATTTGCAAGGCGGCGACTTGGTCTTCGCTTCATACCTTTTCAAAATTTTACAAATTTGATACTTTTGCTTCTTCGGAGGCTATTTTTGGGAGAAAGGTTCTACAGGCAGTGGTTCCTTCCATTTAAGCCTACCTTGTCCCTCCCTTCATCCGTGTACTTTAGCTTTGGTATTGGTATCCCACAAGTAATGGATGATCCGTGGACTGGATACACCTTAGAAGAGAAAACATAATTTATGCTTACCTGATAAATTTATTTCTCTTGTGGTGTATCCAGTCCACGGCCCGCCCTGTCTTTTTAAGGCAGGTCTAAATTTTAATTTAAACTACAGTCACCACTGCACCCTATGGTTTCTCCTTTCTCGGCAGTTAGGGGAGGAGCTATATAGCAGATCTGCTGTGGGTGATCCTCTTGCAACTTCCTGTTGGGAAGGAGAATATCCCAAAAGTAATGGATGATCCGTGGACTGGATACACCACAAGAGAAATAAATTTATCAGGTAAGCATAAATTATGTTTTTTGTCGGTAATGGTGTGTGGTGCTAACGCTCCTTTTTTTCTCACCGCTCACTTAAAACAACGCTGGTATTACGAGTTTTCTGCAAGCCGGTATTAGCCTCAGAAAAGTGAGCGTTGAGCAAAATTTAGCTCCACATCTCATTGTAATACCAGCGTTGCTTACTGTAGCGGTAAGCTGGCTGAACGTGCTCGTGCACGATTTCCCCATAGGAAACAATGGGGCAGAATCGGCTGGAAAAAAACTAACACCTGCAAATAAGCAGCGTTCAGCTCCTAACACAGCCCCATTGTTTCCTATGGGGAAACACATTTATGTCTGCACCTAACACCCTAACATGAACCCCGAGTCTAAACACCCCTAATCTTACACTTATTAACCCATAATCTGCCGTTCCGGACACCGCCGCCACCTACATTATACCTATGAACCCCTAATCTGTTGCCCCCAACATCGCCGACACCTACATTATAGTTATTAACCCCTAATCTGCCGCCCCAACGTTGCCGCAACTATATTATATTTATTAACCCCTAATCTGCTGCCGCCAATGTCACCGCCACTATAATAAAGTTATTAACCCCTAAACCTAAGTATAACCCTAACACCCCCCTAACTTAAATATAATTTAAATAAATTTACTAGTATTAACTAAATTATTCCTATTTAAAACTAAATACTTACCTGTAAAATAAACCCTAAGCTAGCTACAATATAACTAATAGTTACATTGTAGCTAGCTTATGGTTTATTTTTATTTTACAGGCAACTTTGTATTTATTTAACTAGGTAGAATAGTTATTAAATAGATATTAACTATTTAATAACTACCTAGTTAAAATAAGTACAAATATACCTGTAAAATAAACTCTAACCTAAGTTACAATTACACCTAACAGTACACTATAATTAAATTAATTACCTAAACTAACTACAATTAATTACAAATAAATAAAATAGACTAAATTACGAAAAACAACAAACACTAAATTACAGAAAATAAAAAAGAAATTACACATTTTTAAACTAATTACACCTAATCTAAGCCCCCTAATAAAATAAAAAATCCCCCCAAAATAAAAAAATTCCCTACCCTATACTAAATTACAAATAGCCCTTAAAAGGGCCTTTTGCGGGGCATTGCCCCAAAGTAATCAGCTCTTTTACCTGTAAAAAAAATACAATACCCCCCAACATTAAAACCCACCACCCACACACCCAACCCTACTCTAAAACCCACCCAATCCCCCCTTAATAAAACCTAACACTAACCCCTTGAAGATCACCCTACCTTGAGACGTCTTCACCCAGCCGGGCACAAGTGGTTCTCCCGACGGCAGAAGTCTTCATCCGATCCGGGCAGAAGAGGTCCTCCAGACGGCAGAAGTCTTCATCCAGGCGGCATCTTCTATCTTCATCCATCCGGAGCGGAGCGGGTCCATCTTCAATCCAGCCGTCGCGGAGCATCCTCTTCAAACGAAGTCCTAACGAAGAATGAAGGTTCCTTTAAATGACGTCATCCAAGATGGCGTCCCTTCAATTCCGATTGGCTGATAGAATTCTATCAGCCAATCGGAATTAAGGTAGGAAAAATCCTATTGGCTGATGCATCACTTTTTATTTAAAGGGCCTCTGTTCAGTATGCTTTGCCCTTTCGTTGTCTCAGATCTGTTTGTGAGAGCTCCTGTGTATTACCTGGCTGTCTGACGTCCCTCCTGATTCCTGATCACTGGCTTGCTCCTGACTCTGCTGTTCTCCTTGTTCCTGATTCTGGCTCGTCTGACTACTCGCTTTGGCTCCTGACTCTGCTCGTCTGACTATTTGCTTTGGCTTCTGACTCGGCTCGTCTGACTACCAGCTCTGGTTTTGATTCCTGGCTGGTTATTTGTCTTGTGGACTTTTTATTATTTTTTGCTATTAATTAAGGTGTGATTATTTTTGCACTTCTCGTCTCAGTCTGATTCCTGGCACCCTGACATTACGCAAGGGCCATGAATGCCAATGGTGCTAATAATCCACCTTTACCTGCCATAATTTCCAGGATGGATGAACAGGATCATCGCTTGGATCAATTTGCACTAGCCCTGCAAACCCTGCTGACTCGCACTGCACATTTGGACCAAAGTGTCCCGCAAGTTATGGCTGCTCCTGTTTCTGCTGCTGCACCTAGTCCTACCAAGAGAATGTCCAGTTCTGCACCTCTACCTCAGCGATATGGAGGCAATCCTAATCAGTGCAGAGGGTTTTTGAACCAGGTGGGCATTTACTTTGAGATTTTACCTCAGGCGTTTCCCTCTGACAGAGCTAAGGGGGGATTTCTCATCTCGTTACTCTCTGACACAGCTATTGCCTTGGCTAATCCCTTGTGGGAGACTAATAAACCTGTGATTTTAAATTACCCTTAATTTGTGGCCTCCTTTTGAAGGGTATTTGATGTTCCGACTCTCTCCTCCTCTGCTGCTAAACGACTCATGTCCATTCAGCAAGGTACAAGATCTGTTGCTCAGTATGCCATTGAGTTCCATACGCTTGTCGTTGGAACAATGAAGCCTTTGTTGCCACCTTCTTTCATGGGCTCTCTGATGTGATTAAAGACAAAGTTGCTGCCAGAGATTTACCAGAAGATCTCGAGGCATTGGTGTCTTTTTTATCCTAATTGACATCAGACTAAGTGAGAGGCCCTCTTTCAAGGAGCGCTTGCGGAAGCCTCCTGTTCCATTGTCTCCTATGTGTTTGTTCCCACCCATGCCTCCCTCTCCTCCCATGCCTCCTGGTCCCGAGTCACCAGGTACTGCTGAGCCGATGCAGTTGGGATTCACGTGTCTCTCCACGGCAAAGAGGGCCTTTAGGAGGAGGGAGGGGCTCTGCCTCTATTGAGGGTTACAGGGCCACCTTTTGAAGTCTTGTCCTACACGGCAACGCTCACACCTAAGGTCCTGTTGGGGGCAGACCTTGGGTGGTTTATCCTCGTCCCCAGAACCGCTAAAGGAGAAACCTTTGGTCACGGTTGTCCTTTCCTGGGTGGACTCCTCCATAGTCACCCAGGCTCTTGTTGACTCCGGTGCTACGGGCTATTTCATTGACAGTGCTTTTGTATCAAAGCACTCCATTCCTGTTTTGCCTCTGTCCGTTCTGCTTGCTATTGAGGCTATTAATGGCAGGCCCCTTCAGCCTTCACTCATTACTCACGAAACTGCTCCGTTATCCATGGCTGTTGGGGCTCTCCATTTTGAAACCCTCCAGTTCCAGGTGATAAACTCTCCACATTTTCCGGTTGTTCTGGGTTATCCCTGGCTCCAAAAGCACAATCCCAGTCTCGACTGGCGCAGGTCCGAAATTTTGTCGTGGTCTCTGCAATGTATTTCCACTTGTCTTCGGAAACCAGTTAAAGTCTAGTGCACTTCTTCGGTATCTCAATTGCCAGAGGAGTACCGAGAGTTCTTAGACGTTTTTGACAAGGTGCTTGCCGGTACATTGCCTCCTCACTGGTCTTACGATTCTGCCATAGACCTGCAACCCGGAGCCATTCCTCCTCGGGGCCAGGTTTACCCTCTGTCTGTTGTGGAGAATTGTGCTATGGAGGAGTATGTTGCCGATGCTCTATCGCAAAGGATCATACACAAATCCTGCTCTCCTGCAGGGTCTGGCTTCTTCTTTGTGACGAAAAAGGGTGGCGGCATCGATTATAGGGGTCTTAATCGTCTTACCATTAAGAATGCTTACCCTATTCTGCTCATTATGGAACTCTTTGACCGCCTCAAGGGAGCTACGGTCTTTACTAAACTTGATTTGAGAGGAGCGTACAATCTCGTTAGGATCAAGGAGGGCCACAAATGGAAAACCGCATTTAACACCAGGAGCGGGCATTATGAGTATCTTGTAATGCCCTTTTTCCTATGTAATGCTCCTGCTGTTTTCCAGGAATTTATTAATAATGTCCTATGAGATATGTTTCAACAGTGTGTTGTGGTGTACTTAGACGACATCCTCATACACTCACCCACACTTGAGGCTCATCGTTCTGATGTTACACGGGTTCTTCAGAGACTACGTGAGAACGGCCTGTTTTGTAAACTCGAGAAATGTGAGTTCCATCCGACTCAAGTAACCTTCCTAGGTTATGTTATCTCCGTTGCAGGGTTCTCCATGGATCCTGACAAGTTATCTGCACTTCTGCAGTGGCCTCACCCAGTTGGTCTTCGGTCTATTCAACGTTTTTTGGGGTTTGCCAATTACTATAGAAAGTTTATTAAAAACTTTTCTTCCTTGGTCAAACCTATCACTGACATGACCCGTAAAGAGAATGATCCACTCCATTGGTCACCTGCTGCCTCTAAGGCCTTTGATAGTCTTAAGACTGCCTTTGCTGCCGCTTGAGTTCTGGCTCATCCTAACCCTGTCCTGCCTTTCGTTCTTGCGGTCGATGCATCTGAGACTGGAGTAGGTGCCCTCTTGTCTCGACGTCCTACGCCTGACGGTTCCTTGCATCCGTGTGGTTTCTTCTCTAAGAAATTGTCTCCATCGGAGTGCAATTATGAAATTGGCGACAGGGAATCACTGGCCATAATTTTGGCACTCAAGGAATGGAGGCATCTTCTCGAGGGTACTAGCGTGCCAGTGCTCATTGTTAATGACCACAAGAATTTAACTTATCTATCTGAAGCAAAATGTTTGTCGCCCCGACAGGCCAGATTGGCGCTATTTTTGTCTCGGTTTAATTATGTGGTCTCCTACCTGCCTGGTAGTAAGAATGTTAGGGCTGATGCCCTCTCTCGACAATTTTCGCCTCTGTCCAAGGAGGAGTCTGTACTTACTCCAGTTATACCTTCTGACCATATTTTGTCTACCATACATACTAATTTGACTTCTCCCTTGGGGGAGGAGATACTGGCTGCACAAACCAATGCACCTCCTGAGAAACCTAGTGGTAAGTGTTTTGTTTTTGAGAATCTTCGAACTAAACTTTTGCACACTTACCACTATCCTAAAGCCGCAGGTCACCCAGGCAAGAACTAAATGATTTGGTCTGTCACTCGACAATTCTGGTGGCTAGGTCTTCGTTCTGATGTGGCTGCCTATGTTGCCTCCTGCTCAGTTTGTGCACAGAATAAGACTCCTCAACGTCTTCCTGTCGGTCTTCTTCAATCTATTGCTAATGGTGAGCGTCCTTGGACACATCTTTCCATGGACTTCATTGTCGAGCTCCCTGTTTCCAATGGCAATACTTATGGTGGTTGACTGTTTTTTTCTAAAATGTCACATTGCATTCCCTTGAAGAAGTTGCCTACCACTCAGGAGCTTGCTTCAATTTTTGCCCAGGAGGTCTTCCATTTACATGGGTTACCCAAGGAGATAGTGTCGGACCAGGGTAGCCAGTTTGTCTCCAGATTTTGGCGTTCCTTTTGTGCTCAAATGGGGATCCAGCTTTCCTTCTCCTCTGCATATCACCCTCAATCCAATGGGGCTGCGCAACGGTCTAATCAAGCTCTGGAACAGTTCCTCCGTTGCTATGTCTCAGATCACCACAATAATTGGTCTGAACTGTTACCTTGGGCAGAGTTTGCTCGTAATAGTGCTATTAATGCTTCCTCCAACTTATCCCCGTTCATGGCGAATTATGGGTTTCAACCATCCTTGTTGCCCGATTCATTCATGTCTCAGGGTATTCCGGCTTTGGAGGAGCATCTCCGGCAACTCCGTTCCACGTGGGTGCAGATTCAGGATTGCCTTCATTGTTCTATGCAGTGCCAAAAGTTCCAGGCTGATCGTAGGCGTCTGCCCGTGCCTTCCTACCAGGTTGGTGAGAGAGTTTGGCTGTCCTCCCGCAACTTGTACCTTCGTGTGCCTTCCAATAAACTGGCTCCTCGTTATGTTGGTCCTTTTCAAATACTCCGACGGGTCAATCCTGTGACCCACGCTCTTGACCTTCCTCCTGCAATACGCATCTCCAATGTTTTTCATGTCTCCCTCTTGAAACCATTGGTTTGTAATCGGTTTACTACTGTGTTGCCTCGTCCCCGTCCTATCTTTCTTGACAACCATGAGGAGTATGAGGTCAGCAGCATTATTGACTCTCGTATGTCCAGGGGCCGCGTACAGTATTTGGTTCACTGGAGGGGCTACGGTCCTTCCATGCCCGTTTCCCCAATAAGCCTTTTGTCCTCCCACAGGGGAGGGGTCGTTGAGGGAGGGTACTGTCAGGGTTTTTTCCCTGCTCTGTTTGCCACGTGCTGCTATCAGCCATTTTACTCACCTCTCTTGCTGACTCTGGTGCATACTGTGTGATGCTGCTCATTTCCTGCACTTCCTTATATGACCAGACTGGTGTACATCATCAGTGTGAGACAGGATGCAGTCTCAGAAATGTGATGTCATCACTTATTATTTAAAGGGCCTCTGTTCAGTATGCTTTGCCCTTGCGTTGTCTCAGACCTGTTTGTGAGAGCTCCTGTGTATTACCTGGCTGTCTGACGTCCCTCCTGGTTCCTGATCCCTGGCTTGTTCCTGACTCTGCTGTTCTCCTTGTTCCTGATTCTAGCTCGTCTGACTACTCGCTTTGGCTCCTGACTCGGCTCGTCTGACTACCAGCTCTGGTTTTAATTCCTGGCTTGTTATTTGTCTTGTGGACTTTTCTCCAACATTGGTGTGTCCACGGCGTCAACCTTACTTGCGGGAATATCTCTTCCCCAACAGGAAATGGCAAAGAGTCCCAGCAAAGCTGGCCATATAGTCCCTCCTAGGCTCCGCCCACCCCAGTCATTCTCTTTGCCGTTGCACAGGCAACATCTCCACGGAGATGGTTAAGAGTATGTGGTGTTTAGTTGTAGTTTTTTTATTCTACTATCAAAAGTTTGTTATTTTAAAATAGTGCTGGTATGTACTATTTACTCTGAAACAGAAAAAGATGAAGATTTCTGTTTGTGAGAGGAAGATGATTTTAGCAGACAGTAACTAAGATCGATTGCTGTTTCCACATAGGACTGTTGAGATGAAGTAACTTCAGTTGGGGGAAACAGTTAGCAGACTTCTTCTGCTTAAGGTATGACTAGCCATATTTCTAACAAGACTGTCTAATGCTGGAAGGCTGTCATTTCCCCTCATGGGGACCAGTAAGCCATTTTCTTAGTCTCAAACAGAATAAAGGGCTTAATATGGGCTATAAAACTGGTAGACACTTTTATGGGCTAAATCGATTGCTTTATTTGGACATTTTATACATGTTTATGCTGATATTTCACACTTATTAACTTGGGGAACGTTTTTTAACGTCAGGCACTATGTTAGACACCTTTTCCAGTCAGGAAGGGCCTTCCCAGTTGTAGGCTGAGCCTCATTTTCGCGCCATTACTGCGCAGTTGTTTTTGAGAGCAAGACATGCAGATGCATGTGTGAGGACCTGAAAGTGGTTGGAAAAGTTCCTAGAAGGCGTCATTTGGTATCGTATTCCCCTCTGGGCTTGGCAAAGTCACAGCAAAGTCTGTAGCTGGGACTGTATAGGGGTTAAATCTGTAACCGGTTCCGGTTTCGTTATTTTAAGGGTTAAAGCTCTGAAAATTGGCGTGCAATACTTTTAATGCTTTAAGACACTGTGGTGAAATTTTGGTAAATTTTGAACAATTCCTTCATATTTTTTCGCATATTCAGTAATAAAGTGTGCTCTGTTTAAAATTTAAAGAGACAGTAACGGTTTTGTTTTAAAACGGTTTTTGTGCTTTATTGACAAGTTTAAGCCTGTTTAACATGTCTGTGCCTTCAGATAAGCTATGTTCTTTATGTATGAAAGCCAATGTGTCTCCCCCTTCAAAATTGTGTGATAATTGTGCCATAGAGTCCAAACAAAGTAAGGACAGTACTGCCACAGATAGTAAAGTTGCCCAAGATGATTAATCAGATGAAGGGAGTAGACATAGTTCTACATCATCTCCTTCTGTGTCTACGCCAGTTTTGCCCACGCAGGAGGCCCCTAGTACTTCTAGCGCGCCAATGCTTATTACCATGCAACAATTGACGGCTGTAATGGATAACTCTATAGCTAATATTTTATCCAAAATGCCTGCATATCAGAGAAAGCGTGATTGCTCTGTTTTAAACACTGAAGAGCAGGAGGGCGCTGATGATAATGTTTCTGTTATACCCTCACACCAATCTGAAGGGGCCATGAGGGAGGTTTTGTCAGATGGGGAAAAAATTTCTCAACAGGCTGAACCTGATGTTGTGACATTTAAATTTAAACTAGAACATCTCCGCGCACTGCTTAAGGAGGTGTTATCTACTCTGGATGATTGTGACAACTTGGTCATTCCAGAAAAATTATGCAAGATGGACAAGTTCCTAGAGGTTCCGGTGCACCCCGACGCTTTTCCTATACCCAAGCGGGTGGCGGACATAGTGAATAAGGAGTGGGAGAAGCCCGGCATACCTTTTGTTCCCCCTCCTATATTTAAGAAATTATTTCCTATGGTCGACCCAAGAAAGGACTTATGGCAGACAGTCCCTAAGGTTGAGGGGGCAGTTTCTACTTTAAACAAATGCACTACTATTCCTATTGAGGATAGTTGTGCTTTCAAAGATCCTATGGATAAGAAATTGGAGGGTTTGCTTAAAAAGATTTTTGTACAGCAAGGTTACCTTCTACAACCCATTTCGTGCATTGTTCCTGTCACTACAGCAGCGTGGTTCTGGTTTGAGGAACTAGAAAAGTCGCTTAGTAGAGAGACTCCATATGAGGAGGTTATGGACAGAGTTCACGCACTTAAGTTGGCTAACTCTTTTGTTTTGGATGCCGCTTTGCAATTAGCTAGATTAGCGGCGAAAAATTCAGGGTTTGCAATTGTGGCGCGCAGAGCGCTTTGGCTAAAGTCTTGGTCAGCGGATGTATCATCCAAGACAAAATTGCTTAACATTCCCTTCAAGGGTAAAACTCTCTTTGGACCAGAATTGAAAGAGATTATCTCAGACATCACTGGGGGAAAGGGCCACGCCCTCCCACAAGATAGGCCTTTCAAGGCCAAGAATAAGTCTAATTTTCGTTCCTTTCGTAATTTCAGGAAAGGACCGGCCTCTAATTCTGCATCCTCTACGCAAGAGGGTAATGCTTCACAGCCCAAGCCAGCCTGGAAACCGATGCAAGGCTGGAACAAGGGTAAGCAGACCAAGAAGCCTGCTACCGCTAACAAAACAGCATGAAGGAGTAGCCCCCGATCCGGGACCGGATCTTGTGCTGGGCAGACTCTCTCTCTTTGTCCAGGCTTGGGCAAGAGATGTTCAGGATCCCTGGGCGCTAGAAATAGTTTCTCAGGGTTATCTTCTGGAATTCAAGGAACTACCCCCAAGGGGAAGGTTCCACATGTCTCACTTATCCTCAAACCAAATAAAGAGACAGGCGTTCTTACATTGTGTAGAAGACCTGTTAAAGATGGGAGTGATACACCCAGTTCCAATGACGGAACAAGGAATGGGATTTTACTCAAATCTGTTCGTAGTTCCCAAAAAAGAGGGAACCTTCAGACCAATTCTGGATTTAAAGATCCTAAACAAGTTTCTCAGGGTACCATCGTTCAAAATGGAAACCATTCGAACGATTCTACCCACTATCCAGGAAGGTCAATTTATGACTACCGTGGATCTAAAGGATGCGTACCTACATATTCCTATCCACAAAGAACATCATCAGTTCCTAAGGTTCGCCTTTCTGGACAAACATTACCAGTTTGTGGCCCTCCCATTCGGATTAGCCACTGCTCCAAGGATTTTCACAAAGGTACTCGGGTCCCTTCTAGCGGTCCTAAGACCGAGGGGCATTGCAGTAGTACCATACTTGGACGACATTCTAATACAAGCGTCGTCTCTTTCAAAAGCAAAGGCTCATACAGACATCGTTCTGGCCTTTCTCAGATCTCACGGATGGAAGGTGAACATAGAAAAGAGTTCTCTGTCTCCGTCAACAAGAGTTCCCTTCTTGGGAACAATAATAGATTCCTTAGAAATGAGGATTTTCCTGACAGATGTCAGAAAGTCAAAGCTTCTAAGCGCTTGTCAAGTTCTCCATTCTGTTCCACGTCCTTCCATAGCTCATTGCATGGAAGTAGTAGGGTTGATGGTTGCAGCAATGGACATAGTTCCTTTTGCGCGAATTCATCTAAGACCATTACAACTGTGCATGCTGAAACAGTGGAATGGGGACTATACAGACTTGTCTCCAGTAATTCAAGTAGATCAGAAGACCAGAGATTCACTCCGTTGGTGGCTAACCCTGGACCACCTATCCCAGGGAATGAGCTTCCGCAGACCAGAGTGGGTCATCGTCACGACCGACGCCAGTCTGGTGGGCTGGGGCGCGGTCTGGGAATCCCTGAAAGCTCAGGGAATATGGTCTCGGGAAGAGTCTCTTCTCCCGATAAACATTCTGGAATTAAGAGCGATATTCAATGCTCTCAGGGCCTGGCCTCAGCTTGCAAAGGCCAGATTCATAAGATTCCAATCAGACAACATGACGACTGTTGCGTATATCAATCATCAGGGGGGAACAAGGAGTTCCCTGGCGATGAAAGAAGTGACCAAAATAATACAATGGGCGGAGGATCACTCCTGCCACCTATCTGCGATCCACATCCCAGGTGTGGATAACTGGGAAGCGGATTATCTGAGTCGTCAGACATTCCATCCGGGGGAGTGGGAACTCCACCCGGAGATCTTTGCCCAGTTGACTCAATTATGGGGCATTCCAGACATGGATCTGATGGCGTCTCGTCAGAACTTCAAGGTTCCTTGCTACGGGTCCAGATCCAGGGATCCCAAGGCGACTCTAGTGGATGCACTAGTAGCGCCTTGGACCTTCAACCTAGCTTATGTGTTTCCACCGTTTCCTCTCATTCCCAGGCTGGTAGCCAGGATCAAACAGGAGAGGGCCTCGGTGATCTTGATAGCTCCTGCGTGGCCATGCAGGACTTGGGGCTCCATGTACTAAGCAGTCAGCGAGCTACCCGCAACAAATCTCGCGTCAAAATTCGCAAACTGATATGTACAAAGCCGTCAATTATGTTAAAACTCGCATCTTTAAAATTGCGAGCGTACTTATCCGCCAAACCTCGCTACCGCTCCATTTTTCACTGTAATTAGACACATTTGACCACCAACTCGCCAAAAACGAATGTACTAAAAAATCTATTTGTCCGCTCGCTACAATTTCCGCTCCCACCTCGTTATTTTTGCCTCGCCACCTTTTAGGTGGCGGGCAAGGTACAAAACAATAGGAAAGTCAATCTAGACACCAGTCTAGACATATATAAAAGGCAGTAATATCAGCATTGTACTTACAGCATAACTGGCGTCTAATTTGTCTCTCATTTCCATGTACATAAATTGCGCCCAATTTGTCGACTGTAATTAAAGAGTAATCTATATTTTAAATTTGTATTGTATAGTTGTCAATCTTTATAATTATTTTTATATTAATATTTATATATTATCAGATCCAGATGAAGCCATATCCAAATTGTAAATAAATATTACAAAAATAACGCTCTGTTATCACTCTTCAAAAAATTTTGAACAATAATAAAGTTGTTTAGATAAGTTGAACTTTTATAGGAGCAAAATTCTATTCCCGTGACTACTATGATGTTCGTGACACCTTGCATGTCACGTGTTAATAATTGGCCAGACAATTCAACTGAAAGTTAAGTACATCAGCTTTGTCGCGGCGAGCGAGGCGTCAAATTTATCAACAATCCGCAACTGCTCGCGGCGGGCTAGACTTGTCTATTTATTGGGGGAATATTAGTACATAGCGACAGCGGACACCATTTTGCCCGCGGCGAGTAACGGCGAGTTTATCCGCGTCTACAATGACGGATGAATTGACGGCTTAGTACATGGAGCCCTTGGTATGCAGACCTGGTGAATATGTCATCGGTTCCACCATGGAAGCTACCTTTGAGACAGGACCTTCTTGTTCAGGGTCCATTCGAACATCCAAATCTGGTCTCCCTCCAGCTGACGGCTTGGAGATTGAACGCTTGATTCTATCAAAGCGTGGGTTTTCAGATTCTGTAATAGATACTCTGGTTCAAGCCAGAAAACCGGTAACTAGAAAGATTTACCATAAAATATGGAAAAGATATATCTGCTGGTGTGAATCCAAGGGATTCCCATGGAATAAGATAAAAATTCCTAAGATTCTTTCCTTTTTGCAAGAAGGTTTGGATAAAGGATTATCTGCGAGTTCTCTAAAGGGACAGATTTCTGCTTTATCTGTCTTACTACACAAACGACTGGCAGCTGTGCCAGATGTTCAAGCATTTGTTCAGGCTCTGGTTAGAATCAAGCCTGTTTACAGACCTTTGACTCCTCCCTGGAGTTTAAATCTAGTTCTTTCAGTTCTTCAAGGGGTTCCGTTTGAACCTTTACATTCCATAGATATTAAGTTGTTATCTTGGAAAGTTTTGTTTTTGGTTGCTATTTCTTCTGCTAGAAGAGTTTCTGAGTTATCTGCTCTGCAGTGTTCTCCGCCCTATCTGGTGTTCCATGCAGATAAGGTGGTTTTGCGTACTAAGCCTGGTTTTCTTCCAAAGGTTGTTTCTAACAAAAATATTAACCAGGAGATAGTTGTACCTTCTTTATGTCCGAACCCAGTTTCAAAGAAGGAACGTTTGTTACACAATTTGGACGTAGTCCGTGCTCTAAAATTCTATTTAGAAGCTACAAAAGATTTCAGACTAACATCTTCTCTGTTTGTTGTCTATTCTGGTAAAAGGAGAGGTCAAAAAGCAACTTCTACCTCTCTTTCCTTTTGGCTTAAGAGCATCATCCGATTGGCTTACGAGACTGCCGGACGGCAGCCTCCTGAAAGAATCACAGCTCACTCCACTAGGGCTGTGGCTTCCACATGGGCCTTCAAGAACGAGGCTTCTGTTGATCAGATATATAAGGCAGCGACTTGGTCTTCACTGCACACTTTTGCCAAATTTTACAAATTTGATACTTTTGCTTCTTCAGAGGCTATTTTTGGGAGAAAGGTTTTGCAAGCCGTGGTGCCTTCTGTTTAGGTAACCTGATTTGCTCCCTCCCTTCATCCGTGTCCTAAAGCTTTGGTATTGGTTCCCACAAGTAAGGATGACGCCGTGGACCGGACACACCAATGTTGGAGAAAACAGAATTTATGCTTACCTGATAAATTACTTTCTCCAACGGTGTGTCCGGTCCACGGCCCGCCCTAGTTTTTTAATCAGGTCTGATGAATTATTTTCTCTAACTACAGTCACCACGGTACCATATGGTTTCTCCTATTTTTTTCCTCCTGTCCGTCGGTCGAATGACTGGGGTGGGCGGAGCCTAGGAGGGACTATATGGCCAGCTTTGCTGGGACTCTTTGCCATTTCCTGTTGGGAAAGAGATATTCCCGCAAGTAAGGATGACGCCGTGGACCGGACACACCGTTGGAGAAAGTAATTTATCAGGTAAGCATAAATTCTGTTTTTATTATTCTTTGCTATTAATAAGGGTGTGATTATTTTTGCACTTCTCGTCTCAGTCTGATTCCTGGCATCCTGACAATATCAAGTTCTTCACTTCATTATTCTTTTCAAGTAAGTCTCTTGCTATAAGTTGCTTCGAAGACCCTTCAAATATAGCCAAATATAAAACCATGATAGACTATATGCTATCACTCATTTTACCTACAGAAAATAGTGTTCAGGAAAAAAATACATGTCACGATCTCACCCATTGTTATAGGTGATAAAATGTGCTTACAGTTAGGTTAAACAGAAATTGTGATGCATCTAGATTTCTTCATTATAGAAATTACAATCTAGCAACACAATGGCCAAGATACAATAAAACTAATTGTGAAACTAAAATCTTGTTGAGAAAATTCTGCAACATCTCATAAATAACGTAATTCAATGAGATTTCTACCCACTACCTTGTAGCAACTAAGAGCTGTGAGATCCTTTCCATCATGATCAAATTCCACAGTCAAGAATACTGAGATCACAAAAACAAATTTTTAAAAAAACAACTATAAAATAGTCCTCTCTAAAATGTGCAAAGGACAACTTTTAAAACTTAAAGAGAAATAAAAGAAAAAGAAAATGAGTCAACCTTGCTATATATGAAATCTCAGCCGTGAGATAAGAGACTTCACGGGGCAATAAAGTCATATGAATTACACATGTTTGAACGAGGTTTAGGTGAAAATCTTTACCACACCTCTACGACGTCTTAGAATGCACTCTGCTAGCCCCTTGTTCCCGTCTGTGAGGTTTCTGAGGCAATTCACGTTCTATCCAGCGAGACTGTTTCCCCTGAATAAAACAGCATTTATAAAGCCCATTTTGCAGCTTGTTTCCTTAGTGTTGCTGTTGTAGTTTTTGCTTTTTCTCATTGATAGTATTTCTTGATTGCTATGGGAGTTATCATGTAATGCAATGTTTCCAAAACCTAGTACCCAGGACCCCTAACAGGCCAGATTTTCCTTATATCTTAAATGGACAATCTACTTAAAACTTGTTATTGTTTAAAAAGGTAGATAATCCCTTTATTACCCATTCCCCAGTTTTGCACAACCAACACGGTTATATTAAAATACGTTTTACCTCTGTGATTACTTCACCTGTGCTCTAGTTAAGATAAAATGAAGATTTGGGCTGTTAGGGGTCCTGAGTGCTGTTTGGGAAATGTGTAATAAGTCCGCTGCAAGGAAAACACATCAGCCGCCTTGTTTGCAAGTAAAAACCGACTTTATTTAAAGTCAAATTACTGGGTACAAGTTTGCTCGGGAGGGAGCACTAAGAATGAAACGTCCGACGCGTTTCCTGCCCGGAGGCACTTCGTCAGGGATCCTGAGTGCTGTTTGGGAAACACTGATGTAATGGGACACTTAACACAACTATATATGTTAATGCCCACTAATGAAATGTTAGAAAAGGTGAAGTGAGCCTCTGTGAATTTCAAACATGATCTCACCTTAACAACAAGGCAGCCTACAAGCATCCATGAGTCTATAACTATATCTCCGCCATTGTAAGCCAAAAGGTTGAAAAATGTAATTACTCGGGTCATTTAGTGCTTTTCTCTAGCTTGGATATAAATTATTTAACTATCCATTTATATTTTAGTTGCTGTCTGCTCTGTAAGAAGTTTAGTGTATTCTTTAAAGGGATATGAAACCCCAAAATGTTATGTGATTCAAACAGAACATACGATTTGAAAAAGATTCCAATTTACTTATATTACCAAATTTGCTTTGTTCCTATGGTATTCTTTAGCTAGCTACTTAGGTAAATGTTTGGATCACTATATGGCAGGAAATAGTGCTTCCATCTAGTGCTCTTGCAAATGGATAACATTCTTGCAAAACTCCTGCCATATAGTGCTCCAGACACGTGCATGCTCCTGAGCTTATGTCACTGCTTTTCAACAAAAGATACCAAGAGAACGAGGAAAATTTCAGAATAGAAGTAAATTGTAAAGTTGTTTAGAATCACATGCTCTATCTGAATCATGAAAGAGAAAATTTGGGTCACATGTCGCTTTTAAAGGAAGCATTTGTTGGGTCAAAATACAATCGGCTAGATTACGAGTTGTGCGTTAGGCTTAAAAAGCAGCGTTGGCCGGTCCCAACGCTGCTTTTTAACGCCCGCTGGTATTACGAGTCTTGCAGGTACAGGTGTACCGCTCACATTTTTTGGTCAGACTCGGAAATACCGCAAATCCACTTACGTCAATTGCGTATCCTATATTTTCAATGGGACTTGCATAGCGCTGGTCTGCCAAAAAGTGAGCGGTAAACCCTCTCCTGTCAAGACTGGTACCGTATTTAAAAGTCAGTAGTTAAGAGTTTTACACTACAACACCGTAGCATAAAACTCTTAACTAAAGTCCTAATCTGCCGAACCAGACATCGTCGCCACTATAATAAATATATTAACCCCTAAACCGCCGCACTCCCGCCTCGCAAACATTAGTTAAATATTATTAACCCCTAATCTGCCATCCCTAACATCACCGACACCTACCTACATTTATTAACCCCTAATCTGCCGCCCCCAACGTCGCCGCCACTATATTAAAGTTATTAACCCCTAAATCTAAGTCTAACTCTAACACCCCCCTAACTTAAATATAATTTAAATAAATCTAAATAAAATAACTATCATTAACTACATTATTTCTATTTAAAACTAAATACTTACCTATAAAATAAACCCTAAGCTAGCTACAATATAACTAATAGTTACATTGTATCTAGCTTAGGGTTTATTTTTATTTCTTCTGTTATGTGTGATCAGTCCACGGGTCATCATTACTTCTGGGATATAACTCCTCCCCAACAGGAAATGCAAGAGGATTCACCCAGCAGAGCTGCATATAGCTCCTCCCCTCTACGTCACTCCCAGTCATTCTCTTGCACCCAACGACTAGATAGGATGTGTGAGAGGACTATGGTGATTATACTTAGTTTTTATAACTTCAATCAAAAGTTTGTTATTTTACAATAGCACCGGAGCGTGTTATTGCCTCTCTGGCAGAGTTTGAAGAAGAATCTACCAGAGTTTTTACTATGATTTTAACCGGAGTAGTTAAGATCATATTGCTGTTTCTCGGCCATCTGAGGGAGGTAAAAGCTTCAGATCAGGGGACAGCGGGCAGATGAATCTGCATTGAGGTATGTAGCAGTTTTTATTTTCTGAATGGAATTGATGAGAAAATCCTGCCATACCGTTATAATGACATGTATGTATACTCTACACTTCAGTATTCTGGGGATGGTATTTCACTGGAATTACTCTGTTAAAAGTACATTAAACCTTTGAATAGGTATTTATTATGTTAAACGTTTTTGCTGGAATGTAGAATCGTTCGCATTTTCTGAGGTACTGAGTGAATAAATGTTTGGGCATTATTTTTCCACTTGGCAGTTGCTTGTTTTAAATTGTGACAGTTTCGTTTCTCTCTCACTGCTGTGTGTGAGGGGGAGGGGCCATTTTTTTGGCGCTCTTTGCTACGCATCAAAAATTTCCAGTCAGTTACTCTTGTATTTCCTGCATGATCCGGTTCATCTCTAACAGAACTCAGGGGTCTTCAAACTTCTTTGGAGGGAGGTAGATTCTCTCAGCAGAGCTGTGAGACTTATATATTGACTGTGATTAAAAAACGTTGCTCTGTAATTTTTATGTTTCAAATTTAATTATGTTACTTTACTAAGGGGAACAAACCTTTGCTAAAAGTTGTGTTGTTTTTAAGGATTGATGCTATAACTGTTTTTCAGTTCATTATTTCAACTGTCATTTAATCGTTTAGTGCTTCTTTGAGGCACAGTACGTTTTTGTTAAATAAGATTGTAACCAAGTTGCAAGTTTATTGCTAGTGTGTTAAACATGTCTGATTCAGAGGAAGATACCTGTGTCATTTGTTCCAATGCCAAGGTGGAGCCCAATAGAAATTTATGTACTAACTGTATTGATGCTACTTTAAATAAAAGCCAATCTGTACAAATTGAACAAATTTCACCAAACAGCGAGGGGAGAGTTATGCCGACTAACTCGCCTCACGTGTCAGTACCTGCATCTCCCGGCCGGGAGGTGCGTGATATTGTGGCGCCTAGTACATCTGGGCGGCCATTACAGATAACATTACAAGATATGGCTACTGTTATGACTGAAGTTTTGGCTAAATTACCAGAACTAAGAGGCAAGCGTGATCACTCTGGGGTGAGAACAGAGTGCGCTGATAATACTAGGGCCATGTCTGATACTGCGTCACAGCTTGCAGAGCATGAGGACGGAGAGCTTCATTCTGTGGGTGACGGTTCTGATCCAAACAGATTGGATTCAGATATTTCAAATTTTAAATTTAAATTGGAGAACCTCCGTGTATTACTAGGGGAGGTTTTAGCGGCTCTTAATGATTGTAACACTGTTGCAATACCAGAGAAATTGTGTAGGTTGGATAAATACTTTGCGGTACCGGCGAGTACTGACGTTTTTCCTATACCTAAGAGACTAACTGAAATTGTTACTAAGGAGTGGGATAGACCCGGTGTGCCGTTCTCACCCCCTCCAATATTTAGAAAGATGTTTCCAATAGACGCCACCACACGGGACTTATGGCAAACGGTCCCTAAGGTGGAGGGAGCAGTTTCTACTTTAGCTAAGCGTACCACTATCCCGGTGGAGGATAGCTGTGCTTTTTCAGATCCAATGGATAAAAAATTAGAGGGTTACCTTAAGAGAATGTTTGTTCAACAAGGTTTTATATTGCAACCCCTTGCATGCATCGCGCCGATTACGGCTGCGGCAGCATTTTGGATTGAGTCTCTGGAAGAGAACCTTAGTTCAGCTACGCTGGACGACATTACGGACAGGCTTAGAGTCCTTAAACTAGCTAATTCATTCATTTCGGAGGCCGTAGTACATTTAACCAAACTTACGGCTAAGAACTCAGGATTCGCCATTCAGGCACGTAGGGCGCTGTGGCTAAAATCCTGGTCAGCTGATGTAACTTCTAAGTCCAAATTACTTAATATACCTTTCAAGGGGCAAACTTTATTTGGGCCCGGTTTGAAAGAAATTATCGCTGACATTACAGGAGGTAAGGGCCACGCCCTGCCTCAAGACAAAGCCAAGGCTAAGGCTAGACAGTCTAATTTTCGTCCCTTTCGGAATTTCAAAGCTGGAGCAGCACCAACTTCCACTGCACCAAAACAGGAAGGAGCTGTTGCTCGTTACAGACAAGGCTGGAAACCTAACCAGTCCTGGAACAAGGGCAAGCAGACCAGGAAACCTGCTGCTGCCCCAAAGACAGCATGAACCGAGGGCCCCCGATCCGGGACCGGATCTAGTGGGGGGCAGACTCTCTCTCTTCGCCCAGGCTTGGGCAAGAGATGTTCAGGATCCCTGGGCGCTAGAGATCATATCTCAGGGATACCTCCTAGACTTCAAATTCTCTCCCCCAAGAGGGAGATTTCATCTGTCAAGGTTGTCAACAAACCAGATAAAGAAAGAAGCGTTTCTACGCTGTGTACAAGATCTGTTATTAATGGGAGTGATCCATCCGGTTCCGCGGTCGGAACAAGGACAAGGGTTTTACTCAAACCTGTTTGTGGTTCCCAAAAAAGAGGGAACTTTCAGGCCAATCTTGGATTTAAAGATCCTAAACAAATTCCTAAGAGTTCCATTGTTCAAAATGGAAACTATTCGGACAATCTTACCCATGATCCAAAAGGGTCAGTACATGACCACAGTGGACTTAAAGGATGCTTACCTTCACATACCGATTCACAAAGATCATTACCGGTATCTAAGGTTTGCCTTCTTAGACAGGCATTACCAGTTTGTAGCTCTTCCATTCGGATTGGCTACGGCTCCAAGAATCTTCACAAAGGTTCTGGGTGCCCTTCTGGCGGTACTAAGACCGCGAGGAATTTCGGTAGCTCCGTACCTAGACGACATTCTGATACAAGCTTCAAGCTTTCAAACTGCCAAGTCTCATACAGAGTTAGTTCTGGCATTTCTAAGGTCGCATGGATGGAAAGTGAACGAAAAGAAAAGTTCTCTCTTTCCTCTCACAAGAGTTCCATTCTTGGGGACTCTTATAGATTCTGTAGAAATGAAGATTTATCTGACAGAAGACAGATTAACAAAGCTTCTAAATGCATGCCGTGTCCTTCATTCCATTCAACTCCCGTCAGTAGCTCAATGCATGGAGGTGATCGGCTTAATGGTAGCAGCAATGGACATAGTACCCTTTGCACGTCTACATCTCAGACCGCTGCAATTGTGCATGCTGAGTCAGTGGAATGGGGATTACTCAGACTTGTCCCCTACTCTGAATCTGGATCAAGAGACCAGAAACTCTCTTCTATGGTGGCTTTCTCGGCCACATCTGTCCAGGGGGATGCCATTCAGCAGGCCGGACTGGACAATTGTAACAACAGACGCCAGCCTACTAGGTTGGGGCGCTGTCTGGAATTCTCTGAAGGCTCAGGGACAATGGAATCAGGAGGAAAGTCTCCTGCCAATAAACATTCTGGAATTGAGAGCAGTTCTCAATGCCCTTCTGGCTTGGCCCCAGTTAAAAACTCGGGGGTTCATCAGGTTTCAGTCGGACAACATCACGACTGTAGCTTACATCAACCATCAAGGAGGGACAAGAAGCTCCCTAGCAATGATGGAAGTATCAAACATAATTCGCTGGGCAGAGTCTCACTCTTGCCACCTGTCAGCAATCCACATCCCGGGAGTGGAGAACTGGGAGGCGGATTTCTTGAGTCGCCAGACTTTTCATCCGGGGGAGTGGGAACTTCATCCGGAGGTCTTTGCCCAAATACTTCGACGTTGGGGCAAACCAGAGATAGATCTCATGGCGTCTCGCCAGAACGCCAAACTTCCTCGCTACGGGTCCAGATCCAGGGATCCGGGAGCGGTTCTGATAGATGCTTTGACAGCACCTTGGAACTTCGGGATGGCTTATGTGTTTCCACCCTTCCCGCTGCTTCCTCGATTGATTGCCAAAATCAAACAGGAGAGAGCATCAGTGATGCTAATAGCGCCTGCATGGCCACGCAGGACTTGGTATGCAGATCTAGTGGACATGTCATCCTGTCCGCCTTGGTCTCTACCTCTAAGACAGGACCTTCTGATACAGGGTCCATTCAAACATCAAAATCTAACTTCTCTGAAGCTGACTGCTTGGAAATTGAACGCTTGATTTTATCAAAACGTGGTTTTTCTGAGTCGGTTATTGATACCCTAATACAGGCTAGGAAGCCTGTTACCAGAAGGATTTACCACAAGATATGGCGTAAATACCTATACTGGTGCGAATCCAAAGGTTTCTCCTGGAGTAAGGTTAGGATTCCTAGGATATTGTCCTTTCTACAAGAAGGTTTAGAAAAGGGTTTATCGGCTAGCTCATTAAAGGGACAGATCTCAGCTCTGTCCATCTTGTTACACAGGCGTCTGTCAGAAAATCCAGACGTCCAGGCCTTTTGTCAGGCTTTAGCTAGGATCAAGCCTGTGTTTAAAACTGTTGCTCCGCCATGGAGTTTAAACCTTGTTCTTAACGTTCTACAAGGAGTTCCGTTTGAACCCCTTCATTCCATTGATATAAAGTTGTTATCTTGGAAAGTGTTATTTCTTCTGTTATGTGTGATCAGTCCACGGGTCATCATTACTTCTGGGATATAACTCCTCCCCAACAGGAAATGCAAGAGGATTCACCCAGCAGAGCTGCATATAGCTCCTCCCCTCTACGTCACTCCCAGTCATTCTCTTGCACCCAACGACTAGATAGGATGTGTGAGAGGACTATGGTGATTATACTTAGTTTTTTATAACTTCAATCAAAAGTTTGTTATTTTACAATAGCACCGGAGCGTGTTATTGCCTCTCTGGCAGAGTTTGGAGAAGAATCTACCAGAGTTTTTACTATGATTTTAACCGGAGTAGTTAAGATCATATTGCTGTTTCTCGGCCATCTGAGGGAGGTAAAAGCTTCAGATCAGGGGACAGCGGGCAGATGAATCTGCATTGAGGTATGTAGCAGTTTTTATTTTCTGAATGGAATTGATGAGAAAATCCTGCCATACCGTTATAACGACATGTATGTATACTCTACACTTCAGTATTCTGGGGATGGTATTTCACTGGAATTACTCTGTTAAAGTACATTAAACCTTTTAATAGGTATTTCTTATGTTAAACGTTTTTGCTGGAATGTAGAATCGTTTGCATTTTCTGAGGTACTGAGTGAATAAATGTTTGGGCATTATTTTTCCACTTGGCAGTTGCTTGTTTTAATTGTGACAGTTTCGTTTCTCTCTCACTGCTGTGTGTGAGGGGGAGGGGCCGTTTTTGGCGCTCTTTTGATACGCATCAAAAATTTCCAGTCAGTTACTCTTGTATTTCCTGCATGATCCGGTTCATCTCTAACAGAACTCAGGGGTCTTCAAACTTCTTTGGAGGGAGGTAGATTCTCTCAGCAGAGCTGTGAGACTTATATATTGACTGTGATTAAAAACGTTGCTCTGTAATTTTTATGTTTCAAATTTAATTATTGTACTTTACTAATGGGAACAAACCTTTGCTAAAAGTTGTGTTGTTTTCAAGGATTGATGTTATAACTGTTTTTCAGTTCATTATTTCAACTGTCATTTAATCGTTTAGTGCTTCTTTGAGGCACAGTACGTTTTTGTTAAATAAGATTGTAACCAAGTCGCAAGTTTATTGCTAGTGTGTTAAACATGTCTGATTCAGAGGAAGATACCTGTGTCATTTGTTCCAATGCCAAGGTGGAGCCCAATAGAAATTTATGTACTAACTGTATTGATGCTACTTTAAATAAAAGCCAATCTGTACAAATTGAACAAATTTCACCAAACAGCGAGGGGAGAGTTATGCCGACTAACTCGCCTCACGTGTCAGTACCTGCATCTCCCGCCCGGGAGGTGCGTGATATTGTGGCGCCTAGTACATCTGGGCGGCCATTACAGATAACATTACAAGATATGGCTACTGTTATGACTGAAGTTTTGGCTAAATTACCAGAACTAAGAGGCAAGCGTGATCACTCTGGGGTGAGAACAGAGTGCGCTGATAATACTAGGGCCATGTCTGATACTGCGTCACAACTTGCAGAGCATGAGGACGGAGAGCTTCATTCTGTGGGTGACGGTTCTGATCCAAACAGATTGGATTCAGATATTTCAAATTTTAAATTTAAATTGGAGAACCTCCGTGTATTACTAGGGGAGGTTTTAGCGGCTCTTAATGATTGTAACACTGTTGCAATACCAGAGAAATTGTGTAGGTTGGATAAATACTTTGCGGTACCGGCGAGTACTGACGTTTTTCCTATACCTAAGAGACTAACTGAAATTGTTACTAAGGAGTGGGATAGACCCGGTGTGCCGTTCTCACCCCCTCCAATATTTAGAAAAATGTTTCCAATAGACGCCACCACACGGGACTTATGGCAAACGGTCCCTAAGGTGGAGGGAGCAGTTTCTACTTTAGCTAAGCGTACCACTATCCCGGTGGAGGATAGCTGTGCTTTTTCAGATCCAATGGATAAAAAATTAGAGGGTTACCTTAAGAAAATGTTTGTTCAACAAGGTTTTATATTGCAACCCCTTGCATGCATCGCGCCGATTACGGCTGCGGCAGCATTTTGGATTGAATCTCTGGAAGAGAACCTTAGTTCAGCTACGCTGGACGACATTACGGACAGGCTTAGAGTCCTTAAACTAGCTAATTCTTTCATTTCGGAGGCCGTAGTACATTTAACCAAACTTACGGCTAAGAACTCAGGATTCGCCATTCAGGCACGTAGGGCGCTGTGGCTTAAATCCTGGTCAGCTGATGTAACTTCTAAGTCCAAATTACTTAATATACCTTTCAAGGGGCAAACTTTATTTGGGCCCGGTTTGAAAGAAATTATCGCTGACGTTACAGGAGGTAAGGGCCACGCCCTGCCTCAAGACAAAGCCAAAGCTAAGGCTAGACAGTCTAATTTTCGTCCCTTTCGGAATTTCAAAGCAGGAGCAGCACCAACTTCCACTGCACCAAAACAGGAAGGAGCTGTTGCTCGTTACAGACAAGGCTGGAAACCTAACCAGTCCTGGAACAAGGGCAAGCAGGCCAGGAAACCTGCTGCTGCCCCAAAGACAGCATGAATCGAGGGCCCCCGATCCGGGACCGGATCTAGTGGGGGGCAGACTTTCTCTCTTCGCCCAGGCTTGGGCAAGAGATGTTCAGGATCCCTGGGCGCTAGAGATCATATCTCAGGGATACCTTCTAGACTTCAAATTCTCTCCCCCAAGAGGGAGATTCCATCTGTCAAGGTTGTCAACAAACCAGATAAAGAAAGAAGCGTTTCTACGCTGTGTACAAGATCTGTTATTAATGGGAGTGATCCATCCGGTTCCGCGGTCGGAACAAGGACAAGGGTTTTACTCAAACCTGTTTGTGGTTCCCAAAAAAGAGGGAACTTTCAGGCCAATCTTGGATTTAAAGATCCTAAACAAATTCCTAAGAGTTCCATCGTTCAAAATGGAAACTATTCGGACAATCTTACCCATGATCCAAAAGGGTCAGTACATGACCACAGTGGATTTAAAGGATGCTTACCTTCACATACCGATTCACAAAGATCATTACCGGTATCTAAGGTTTGCCTTCTTAGACAGGCATTACCAGTTTGTAGCTCTTCCTTTCGGACTGGCTACGGCTCCAAGAATCTTCACAAAGGTTCTGGGTGCCCTTCTGGCGGTACTAAGACCGCAAGGGATTTCGGTAGCTCCGTACCTAGACGACATTCTGATACAAGCTTCAAGCTTTCAAACTGCCAAGTCTCATACAGAGTTAGTTCTGGCATTTCTAAGGTCGCATGGATGGAAAGTGAACGAAAAGAAGAGTTCTCTCTTTCCTCTCACAAGAGTTCCATTCTTGGGGACTCTTATAGATTCTGTAGAAATGAAGATTTATCTGACAGAAGACAGATTAACAAAGCTTCTAAATGCATGCCGTGTCCTTCATTCCATTCAACTCCCGTCAGTAGCTCAATGCATGGAGGTGATCGGCTTAATGGTAGCAGCAATGGACATAGTACCCTTTGCACGTCTACATCTCAGACCGCTGCAATTGTGCATGCTGAGTCAGTGGAATGGGGATTACTCAGACTTGTCCCCTACTCTGAATCTGGATCAAGAGACCAGAAACTCTCTTCTATGGTGGCTTTCTCGGCCACATCTGTCCAGGGGGATGCCATTCAGCAGGCCGGACTGGACAATTGTAACTACAGACGCCAGCCTACTAGGTTGGGGCGCTGTCTGGAATTCTCTGAAGGCTCAGGGACAATGGAATCAGGAGGAAAGTCTCCTGCCAATAAACATTCTGGAATTGAGAGCAGTTCTCAATGCCCTTCTGGCCTGGCCCCAGTTAAAAACTCGGGGGTTCATCAGGTTTCAGTCGGACAACATCACGACTGTAGCTTACATCAACCATCAGGGAGGGACAAGAAGCTCCCTAGCAATGATGGAAGTATCAAAGATAATTCGCTGGGCAGAGTCTCACTCTTGCCACCTGTCAGCAATCCACATCCCGGGAGTGGAGAACTGGGAGGCGGATTTCTTGAGTCGCCAGACTTTTCATCCGGGGGAGTGGGAACTTCATCCGGAGGTCTTTGCCCAAATACTTCGACGTTGGGGCAAACCAGAGATAGATCTCATGGCGTCTCGCCAGAACGCCAAACTTCCTCGCTACGGGTCCAGATCCAGGGATCCGGGAGCGGTTCTGATAGATGCTTTGACAGCACCTTGGAGCTTCGGGATGGCTTATGTGTTTCCACCCTTCCCGCTGCTTCCTCGATTGATTGCCAAAATCAAACAGGAGAGAGCATCAGTGATTCTAATAGCGCCTGCATGGCAACGCAGGACTTGGTATGCAGATCTAGTGGACATGTCATCCTGTCCGCCTTGGTCTCTACCTCTAAGACAGGACCTTCTGATACAGGGTCCATTCAAACATCAAAATCACAACTTCTCTGAAGCTGACTGCTTGGAAATTGAACGCTTGATTTTATCAAAACGTGGTTTTTCTGAGTCGGTTATTGATACCCTGATACAGGCTAGGAAGCCTGTTACCAGAAGGATTTACCATAAGATATGGCGTAAATACCTATACTGGTGCGAATCCAAAGGTTACTCCTGGAGTAAGGTTAGGATTCCTAGGATATTGTCTTTTCTACAAGAAGGTTTAGAAAAGGGTTTATCGGCTAGTTCATTAAAGGGACAGATCTCAGCTCTGTCCATCTTGTTACACAGGCGTCTGTCAGAAAACCCAGACGTCCAGGCCTTTTGTCAGGCTTTAGCTAGGATCAAACCTGTGTTTAAAACTGTTGCTCCGCCATGGAGTTTAAACCTTGTTCTTAACGTTCTACAAGGAGTTCCGTTTGAACCCCTTCATTCCATTGATATAAAGTTGTTATCTTGGAAAGTGTTATTTTTAATGGCTATTTCTTCGGCTCGGAGAGTCTCTGAGTTGTCAGCCTTACATTGTGATTCTCCTTATTTGATTTTTCATTCAGATAAGGTAGTTCTGCGTACAAAACCTGGGTTCTTACCTAAGGTAGTCACTAACAGGAACATCAATCAAGAGATCGTGGTGCCTTCCCTGTGCCCGAATCCTTCTTCAAAGAAGGAACGTCTTCTACACAATCTGGATGTAGTTCGTGCCCTCAAGTTTTACTTGCAGGCAACTAAGGTTTTTCGACAAACGTCTTCCCTGTTTGTCGTGTACTCTGGTCAGAGGAGAGGTCATAAGGCTTCGGCTACCTCTCTCTCCTTCTGGCTTCGTAGCATAATTCGTTTAGCCTATGAGACTGCTGGACAGCAGCCTCCTGAAAGAATTACAGCTCATTCTACTAGAGCTGTGGCTTCCACTTGGGCCTTTAAGAATGAGGCCTCTGTTGAACAGATTTGCAAGGCTGCAACTTGGTCTTCGCTTCATACTTTTTCCAAATTTTACAAATTTGACACTTTTGCTTCTTCGGAGGCTATTTTTGGGAGAAAGGTTCTTCAGGCAGTGGTTCCTTCTGTATAATGAGCCTGCCTATCCCTCCCGTCATCCGTGTACTTTTGCTTTGGTATTGGTATCCCAGAAGTAATGATGACCCGTGGACTGATCACACATAACAGAAGAAAACATAATTTATGCTTACCTGATAAATTCCTTTCTTCTGTTGTGTGATCAGTCCACGGCCCGCCCTGTTTTTTAAGGCAGGTAAATATCTTTTAAATTATACTCCAGTCACCACTTCACCCTTGGTTTCTCCTTTCTCGTTGATTCTTGGTCGAATGACTGGGAGTGACGTAGAGGGGAGGAGCTATATGCAGCTCTGCTGGGTGAATCCTCTTGCATTTCCTGTTGGGGAGGAGTTATATCCCAGAAGTAATGATGACCCGTGGACTGATCACACAACAGAAGAAAGGAATTTATCAGGTAAGCATAAATTATGTTTTTTAATAGCTATTTCTTCGGCTCGGAGAGTCTCTGAGTTATCAGCTTTACATTGTGATTCTCCTTATTTGATTTTTCATTCAGATAAGGTAGTTCTGCGTACAAAACCTGGGTTCTTACCTAAGGTAGTCACTAACAGGAACATCAATCAAGAGATCGTGGTGCCTTCCCGAATCCTTCTTCAAAGAAGGAACGTCTTCTACACAATCTGGATGTAGTTCGTGCCCTCAAGTTCTACTTGCAGGCAACTAAGGATTTTCGACAAACGTCTTCCCTGTTTGTCGTGTACTCTGGTCAGAGGAGAGGTCATAAGGCTTCGGCTACCTCTCTCTCCTTCTGGCTTCGTAGCATAATTCGTTTAGCCTATGAGACTGCTGGACAGCAGCCTCCTGAAAGAATTACAGCTCATTCTACTAGAGCTGTGGCTTCCACTTGGGCCTTTAAGAATGAGGCCTCTGTTGAACAGATTTGCAAGGCTGCAACTTGGTCTTCGCTTCATACTTTTTCCAAATTTTACAAATTTGACACTTTTGCTTCTTCGGAGGCTATTTTTGGGAGAAAGGTTCTTCAGGCAGTGGTTCCTTCTGTATAATGAGCCTGCCTATCCCTCCCGTCATCCGTGTACTTTTGCTTTGGTATTGGTATCCCAGAAGTAATGATGACCCGTGGACTGATCACACATAACAGAAGAAAACATAATTTATGCTTACCTGATAAATTCCTTTCTTCTGTTGTGTGATCAGTCCACGGCCCGCCCTGTTTTTTAAGGCAGGTAAATATCTTTTAAATTATACTCCAGTCACCACTTCACCCTTGGTTTCTCCTTTCTCGTTGATTCTTGGTCGAATGACTGGGAGTGACGTAGAGGGGAGGAGCTATATGCAGCTCTGCTGGGTGAATCCTCTTGCATTTCCTGTTGGGGAGGAGTTATATCCCAGAAGTAATGATGACCCGTGGACTGATCACACAACAGAAGAAAGGAATTTATCAGGTAAGCATAAATTATGTTTTTACAGGCAAGTTTGTATTTATTTTAACTAGGTAGAATAGTTAATAAATAGTTATTAACTATTTAATAACTACCTAGTTAAAATAAATACAAAAGTACCTGTAAAATAAAACCTAACCTAAGTTACAATTACACAAGTACAAAAAAAAAACACTACATTACAGAAAATAATAAAATAATTACAAGATTTTTAAACTAATTACACCTAATCTATTCCTCCTAACAAAATAAAAAGCCCCCCCAAAATAAAAAAAAAAAGCCTTACCCTACACTAAATTACAAATAGCCCTTAAAAGGGCCTTTTGCGGGGCATTGCCCCAAAGTAATGAGCTCTTTTACATGTAAAAAAAAAATTATATCAGCCGATCAGAATTGAAGGGATGCCATCTTGGATGACGTCATTTAAAGGAGCCTTCATTCCAGAAGAGCCGTCGGATGAAGAGGATGCTCTGCGTCGGATGTCTTGAAGATGGACCCGCTCCGCGCCAGATGGATGAAGATAGAAGATGCCGTCTGGATGAAGACTTCGCCCGGCTTGGATGAAGACTTCTCCCGGCTTTGTTGAGGACTTTGGCCCGGTTGGGTGAAGACGTCTCCTGGTAAGGTGATCTTCAAGGGGTTAGTGTTTTTTTTAAGGGGAGATTGGGTGGGTTTTAGAGTAGGGTTGGTTGTGTGGGTGGTGGGTTTTAATGTTTGGGGGGGTGATTTGTACTTTTTTTTTTACAGGTAAAAGAGCTGATTACTTTGGGGCAATGCCCCGCAAAAGGCCCTTTTAAGGGCTATTTATAATTTAGTGTAGGGTAGGGCTTTTTTTTATTTATTTTTTATTTTGTAAGGGGGATTAGATTAGGTGTAATTAGTTTAAAAATCTTGTAATTTGTTTATTATTTTCTGTAATTTAGTGTTTTGTTTTGTTTTTGTACTTTAGATAATTTAATTTAATTTAGGGAATTAATTTAATTATAGTGTAGTGTTAGGTGTAATTGTAACTTAGGTTAGGTTTTATTTTACAGGTACTTTTGTATTTATTTTAACTAGGTAGTTATTAAATATTTAATAATTATTTAATAACTATTCTACCTAGTTAAAATAAACAAACTTGCCTGTAAAATAAAAATAAACCATAAACTAGCTACAATGTAATTAATTAGTTATATTGTAGCTAGCTTAGGGTTTATTTTATAGGTAAGTATTTAGTTTTAAATAGGAATAATGTAGTTAATGGTAGTTATTTTATTTAGATTTATTTAAATTATATTTAAGTTAGGGGGGTGTTATGGTTAGGGTTAGACTTAGATTTAGGGGTTAATAACTTTAATATAGTGGCACGACGTTGGGGGCGGCAGATTAGGGGTTAATAACTGTAGGTAGGTGGCAGCGACATTGGGGGCAGCAGATTAGGGGTTAATAAATATAATATAGGTGTTGGCGATGTTGGGGGCAGCAGATTAGGGGTTAATAATATAATGTAGGTGTTGGCGATGTCGGGGGCGGCAGATTAGGGGTTAATAAGTGTAAGATTAGGGGTGTTTAGACTCGGGGTTCATGTTAGGGTGTTAGGTGTAGAAATAAATGTATTTTCCCCATAGGAATCAATGGGGCGGCCTTAGGAGCTAAACACTGTTTTTTTTTCAGCCGGCTCTCCCCCATTGATTCCTATGGGGAAATTGTGCACAAGCACGTTTAGCCAGCTCACCGCTAACATAAGCAGCGCTAGTATTGAGGTGAGATGTGGAGCTAAATTTTGCTCTACGCTCACTTTTTTTGCGGTTAACGCCGGGTTTGTAAAAACCTGTAATACCAGCACTGTCTGTAAGTGAGCGGTGAGCATAAACTGCTCGTTACCACCGCACCCCTGTTACCGCAAAACTCGTAATCTAGGCAAATGTTTTTATAAATACTGATTTTAATTATTTTTTTATGTTTAAATGTGCCTTTTAATTTGTTTGGAAGGGTAGAATGTAAACAAACATTTATATGGATACAGAGGATAAACTAATTCATATGGATACTGGGGATAAAGGTACTGTACTGTCACTAAACCCTTGAGTCATCTTGTAATGGTGATGGGTAGTTATTTTTTTTCTTAAGATAACATGCTAGTAAGGTTTCTGAGTGGCATGTCCCTTTAGCAGAACAAATAGGTTATATCAACAGAATGATAAACAGATATATGTATATATGCATGTACAGTATGTGTGTGCATATGATGTATAATTCCCTTTATGTTGTGCATATTTAAAGGCATGATGCCAACATTCACTGGACAAATAAGCCCTTTAAAATTCTGCCAGGTAGTATAGTGATAGTAAAAATAGGGGGCAAATCAGGGGCAGCACTGGAGACATCACGGTGCCCAGTAACTGTAGGTATATTATGTGAATACATGTAATATCATAATGAGAAAATTCTACCCTTATAAATACCCATATTCTTTTCAGTTTCTCAAATTAACTGTGGAACATTTGTATTGTCGGTATGCAGTGCTTTTTCTATGGTCACAGTTACAAGACTGCTAAAAATCCTTACTGATCCCCTTACAAAAGATCCTGGTAGATTCCTCATGAGAGTTGTTGACACTTATCTTTGCATGAGGATTCATTCTTTTCAGAGGTGTAAATGCCTGATCAATCTATTGTAAAAAAAATGTTCTTGCTCTCAAAAAAAAGGTTATATTTTGTATTATCCTATATAGAAATCAGTCAAGACAGAAGGTTGTCCAAGACCATTTGGGTCCAGACCAGTGAAACTTAAAATCATTATTCATGATCCTTCAGCAAAATATTACATTGTGACCTTTTTTTTCCCAAAGTTGTCAACTCTGGAAGAGATTTGTTTTGCCCTATTATACATATGAACTAAACTTATTTGCTCTATATACACACAGTAATATACATATGTGTGTCTGTGTATATATAATGCTACACACACATATTTCCTCTAGTCATTTAGTTCAAAAATAATAACTTTTTTCCACCAGAGCGATAAGCTTTGTACACCACTACGTAATCACTTCTCTGTGTGTACTGTTGTCAGCACAAAGGGGGCCAATTACTGCTTTGTGTTAGCAGTAGGAAGTGTTTTTTTCTTGTTTTTTTTTCTTCTTTCTTTTGGAATGAAAGGGCATTAAATAATTACCCTATGTGTTTTTGTCACAAAATTGTACTCTGTGTCACTGGCATGAAGGTGTAAAATCCAGGGATTTTCTAGCATGTATTTTTGTTACTGGAACAAAGTTGTTAAACTTTTGTTGATTTTTGTGTTAAAGGGACATTGTTTACTAGTTTTCTTTGCATAAACGTTTTGTAGATGATCCATTTATATAGCCCATCTGGGTTTGTTTTTTAAAAATGTATAGTTTTGCTTAATTGTAAATACAATTGTGCTGATTTTCAGACTCCTAACCAAGCCCCAGTGTTTTAGATGTATACTGATGTATACAGACTTCAGATTGCTTCTGTTTGTATAATGGGTCTTTTCATATTCAGGGGAGGTTCTGCTCTCAACCCCTTTCAATGTGTGTCCCAGGCTAATCTCATCAGCAGTGCTAAATTGGTAGCTTCTAAATTAGTTTTTAAAAGGTTTTATACTGGATTTTTTATTTCAGTATCTGTGTATATTATTCTTTATAGTAGTGTGTATTACATGCAGTTAAAAGAAAATTGGTGTATACTGTCCCTTTAATAGTAGAAAATCCACTGTTCTGTATTAGTGGCACAAATGGGTTAAAGTACCATGACACAAAGTAACACACTTTGCCAGTGGTATCAAAGAGTTAACCATTCTGAATAGATTACTAACAGCCAAATGTTGTTTAATCATTGCTCAGTTGTAAGGAATATTTAGGACAGAGCATACAATGAAATATGCTCACTTTCTGTCTTGACAGTTAATTTATTGTGTAATATGTCCCTATAATTGATTACA
Source organism: Bombina bombina (assembly GCF_027579735.1). NCBI lineage: Eukaryota > Metazoa > Chordata > Amphibia > Anura > Bombinatoridae > Bombina > Bombina bombina. Next base: position 88,907,986 of record NC_069510.1, read on the forward strand.
TTTGCTGTTCTGTAATAAGTGTTGATGGTAAAAGGTTAAATATATCCGTTAAACAAGAAACACAAAGAAAGTTTACAAGCTTGAAAACTTTATTAGAGGTAGAGATAAATAATTTACAAGGTAAAGGGGTGATTTAAAGGGTTAAGACTTTCACATTGTGCTCATTTTTTCTCTTCAGTTTATCTTCCTTACTCTTCTGTTTCCTTCTGTAAAGCAAGCACACATTGTTAAAGGGACATTAAACACTAAACAAATGTTAGACAGAATGATGCATTCAAAGAAAAGATTAGTCTGAGAATAACCTGTAGATGTATTTTTTTAAAGTTCCATTAGCTGTTTCAATATTGACAAAATAAGTGTAAAGTTTTAGGGGCCGAATTATCAAGCTCGGAATGCAGCTTGATGCCTTCAGGCTCGCCAGAAACATCAGTTATGAAGCAGCCGTATAAAGACCGCTGCTCCATAACTTGCCCGCCTGCTCTGAGGCCGCGGACATTAATCCGCCTGATCCTATACAAACGGGCTGATTGACACCCCCTGCTAGCGGCCGATTGGCTGCGAATCTGCAGGGGGCGGCATTGCACAAGCAGTTCACCAGAACTGCTTGTGCAATGATAAATGCAGACAGTGTATATCGGATCATGTCCGTCCGCACCTTAATTAATAGGCCCCTTAGTGTCTATAAAGCAATGGTAGCTGCCATGTTGTAACTTGTGTTACCTTCTCTGCTGTGGCCAATTAGGGACAGTTATACATAGGTCACTAGAGTGTGCAGCCAATGGTTGTGCTGGATTTAACAGTGTTCTGCACTTCCATTTCTAACAGCAACTGAAAAGCTCATAATTTCAGAATGGAATTACAGGAAAAGGGGGCAAATTAAATAATGAAAGTATATTGCAGTTTTTTTAGATATATGATTTATCATTTTCTATTACCATCTCAAAGTGTTTAATGTCCCTTTAAAGTCAAACATGGATAAAGAATACAGTTTTATCAATATGAAGAGAAAGGAATTAAAATGATACCTTGCCACCGACGTCACGGCTTTTAGCCCTGAGCTTATTCACTTGAGACTCCGCAATATCAGCTCTCTCTTCAGCTTCTTCAAGTTCATGCTGTACCTTCCTGAAACGGCTCAGATGGGAATTGGCTTGTTCCTCCTAATGAAAAAATAGCAAAGAGCAAATTACAGGTCACACAATTATTTGAAAGTGTATAAAACGCTTTGCAAGATAATAATGTCATAGTAAACATGAGGCATATCATACACCACATAAATGAAGGGTAAATGGACAAAACATTAGTAGAAATTAGTATTTATTAAGCCAATATTAATAGGCAGTCACTGCCTTTTTATATTTCTTATATTTCTCTACAAATAAAACAGCTTCTATAAATCTACTGAAAACAAAACTAGTAGCAATATATTTTCAGTGCAGCTTCACTGGAGGCAAATGTAGCTAAGATAATTTACTAAAACTCATTGTAACTATTCATTTTTGTTAATGCTATATCGATTAAAGGGACACTGAACCCAATTTTTTCTTTCATGATTCAGATAGAGCATGCAATTTTAAGCAACTTTCTAATTTACTCCTATTATCAATTTTTCTTCGTTCTCTTGCTATATTTATTTGAAAAAGAAGGCATCTAAGCTTTTTTTTTGGTTCAGATATCTGGACAGCACTTTTGTATTGGTGGATGAGTTTATCCACCAATCAGCAAGAACAACCCAGGTTGTTCACCAAAAATGGGCTGGCATCTAAATTTACATTTTCGCATTTCAAATAAAGATACCAAGAGAATGAAGAAAATTTGATAATAGGAGTAAATTACCAAGTTGATTAAAATGTATTGCTCTATCTGAATCATGAAAAAAAATTGGGTTCAGTTTCCCTTTAAGTTTAAATGCATTCTATAACATTATTTTCTACTACCTAAACGTAATTAAGTTTGTATAAGTAAATATTAAAATATTTATGTTAAATTTGCTGTTATGGGTTAATTACTCTATGTTCTGGTCAAAAGTAGTTAACCTTGGGAAAACAAATTATTTCAGTTAAAGCTTGGAAAGTAATTTGTGCATGTTTAGGTAACTGAAGTAAATGTTCATAACCTCTTTCATAGAAAGAATATGGTATCTAAGCATTTTACTCCCTCTTGTTCATTTCTCATGGCTTGCATACTGTAATTTTACAATACTTGTTATTTTTTTTAATAAAATATTTAAAATTGAGCGTTTTGCACTTACAGACTCCTCAGATTGTCTCTTGTAGGCCTTAACTTTCAACTGCAATTTGTCTACCAGATCCTGCAGTCTAAGCACATTCTTCCTGTCCTCCTCAGTCTGAAAAAATAAATAAATACATTTCTTAAAAAATCCTTAAAGTGAAAATTAGATTGTAACTGTAAAACAACTTAATAGTAGTAAGATTAAGACTTTATAACTAATATATATATATATATATATATATATATATATATATATATATATATATATATATATATATATATATATAAATATATTTATATACATACTTTTTATTGTTGTGACTTTACCTGATAGGTCAATTCCTTCACTCTTCTCTCATATTTGCGCACGCCCTTTATTGCTTCAGTACCACGTTTCTGTTCATTGTCCAGTTCATTTTCTAATTCACGCACCTGCAGGTCAAATTGACATTCAGAATATTCAAGATTTGCACATTTCTGTATACCAGCAGAAAAAAATATGTCTGGGAAGAATTTAAATCAGTTGATTGATATATAAATATCATTGGCAGATTTATTGTTATTTATTCACTCGATGATAAAACTGAGTCATACTCAAGCCCAATTATTACAGAATATTGAACTTACTCTAGACTCAAGTTTCTGAAGCTGCTTCTTGCCACCCTTCAGTGCCAATTGTTCAGCTTCATCAAGACGGTGCTGCAGATCCTTCACAGTTTGTTCAAGGTTCTTCTTCATTCTTTCCAAGTGGGCACTAGTGTCTTGTTCCTTCTTCAGTTCCTCTGCCATGAGGGCAGCCTAGAGTTAAAAAGACAAATGTATCAATGGGTAAAAATAAAAAATGTATCAACAAAAACATACAAAATAAAAATAAAAAAACACGTACATCTGTGATGGCTTTCTTAGCTTTCTCTTCAGCATTTCTGGATTCTTGAACTGCTTCCTCAACCTCATTTTGGAGTTGAGAGGCATCACTCTCCAGCTTCTTCTTGCTATTGATAAGGCTTGTGTTCTAAAATGTTATAAAACATATTCTGTTAATTTTGTCTTGTTACATAATCATATACTATTGAGTCTGGAAAGGGCACAAATGTTTTACCTGTGAGTGCAGGAGCTGAACACGTTCACTAGCATCCAGAAGCTCTTGTTCAGCAATTTTACGAGATCTCTCTGTTTGTTCCAGAGCAGCCCTAATCTCCTCAATTTCAGCCTGTTGCAGGGTATTTCTGCGCTCAATCACAGCAACCTGTTCCTTCAGGTCTTCCTGTCCTCTCACTGCATCATCCAGCTGCAGCTGAGCATCCTGTTAGGTAATTAAAGAGATTATTAAAATTTTCAGTTTAGACACTTCTGTCAAAAATAAAATACAATTACTCTATCTTTTAAAAAGAATACAAGACTTTACTTCACTGACTAACAATGGAATTCACTTCGGAGTTATAAAAATATATATATCCAACACAACTTCAATTTAATCGGTTTCAGTAAAATACCTTCAGCTGTGCCTGAACATTTCTGAGTTGTTTCTGAGCCTCAGCAGCTTGACGGTTGGCATGGCTAAGCTGAATCTCGAGTTCATTCAAGTCTCCTTCCATCTTCTTCTTCAGTCTCAGAGCATCATTTCTGCTTCTGATTTCTGAGTCTAAGGTGCTCTGCATGGTGTCAATAGCTCTCTGGCTGTTCCTCTTCAGTTGTTCAAGTTCTTCATCCTTCTCTGCAATTTTCCTGTCAACTTCAGATTTCACTTGATTTAATTCAAGCTGGACACGCAGAATCTTAGCTTCCTCGTGTTCCAAAGATCCCTTAAAACAAATTATATATGCAAATTTATATTAAAATGAGCAAATTAGCTATACAAGTTTTATACTACATAAATTTAGAGGATCAATTTTTTTTTATTGTTTTTATTTGGTTTTCAGTACAAAACAATATTACAAAACTTTAAGCTATCAATGTACAAAAAATTACAAACATATTTGTTGATACATATATTAGTCACTGATCATAAAATGTAAGGGGTGATTGTACGTACATGCATAGTGAAAAGAGTGGCGAAGATTCTATAACCCACATTAAATTATTGACAGAGAATACTGTTCTCAGGTAGCCTCTATGTTACAAGTGATATTAGGACATCAAGAGGAAATTAGTGGATCAATTTTATTGCCAACTTTGGTAGGATTTTTTTTGAGTTGATGGTTAGTGCACTTCTAACTATTTTTCCCCAAATTGCAAGTATGATCATTTAATTAGGTTGACTTTTTATTAAATTCTGTCATCCAAACTTTATTCAAGCTAGATTTTTACTTGTATCAATGCTTGGATTGTTTGTAAAATATATTTTCCATGACTTACCTCAGCTTCCTCCAAGGCAGCCTGCAGATCACTCTTTTCCTGTTCAACTTGTTTCTTTACTTTCTCCAACTCATTAATTGATTTTCCATATTCACCAATTTGTTCGGTCAGATCTGAAATCTCCTCTGCAAATAGAAAAAGGCAATACATTATTCCAATATCACACTTGGGGCCCAATGATATAAAGCTCTTCATTCCGGTGAAATGATCTAAAAAGTATCGTCAGTACGATGAGACCCCTCAACAAACTGTAGGAACACAATTTTTATCTTGAACCACGGTTATGTTGCTATGTAGTGTTCTGTATGTAAGAGAGATACTCCTACATTACAATATAAGGTCTAAAAAAATCCCAAACATTTTGTGTGATTTCTCTCCATGGCAGCAAGTTTTTTTTATGAAACCCCAAAATGTTCTTTTCTAAACCAGACAGAGTATACAATTTTTTTTTTCCAATTTACTTCTATTATAAAATTTGCTTCGTTCCTATGGTATTCTTTGCTGAAGAGATACCTAGGTAGGTGTCTGGAGCACTACATAACAGGAAATAGTGTTGCCATCTAGTGTTCTTGCAAATGGATAACGTTTTTAGCAAAACTGCTACCATATAGTGCTTCAGACATGTGCAAGCTCCTAAGCTTTTATCCCTGCTTTTTAAGCAAAGAAACCAAGAGAAAGAAGAAACTTTGATAATAGTAATAAGTAAATTAGAAAGTTATTTTAAATTGCATGCTTTATCGGAATTATGAAAGAAAAAAATTGGGCATTATACATGTTTCTGCTGTATTATTTTTGATAATCTATTTGTTTTGTATATTGTTGACCATTAAAGACAATAACATAAAAAATGAATTGCCATCTGATCAGTTGTGTTTTCTGTCAAATAAACATACGTTGCAGATTCTTGTTTTCCCGTTTCAAGGTTTCAACTTGTTCCAAAGACTCCTCATAAGCATTCTTCATCTTGAAGATCTCTGTGCTCAGTGAACGGGCTTCTTTGAGAGCTGCCTCTAGTTCGGCCTGTCCCTCTTCATATTTCTGTTTCCATTCCACCAGAACCTGTTAAAAACAAGTATTTTTCATCAATTAAGATGTTTCAGTCATTTAATTTTACTTGATTTAAAATTGTTTAACAAATACAAATGAAAATGGCAAATATGGTATTTATAAAGCATAGATTAATAGTCATAAGAACATGTACCTTATCAAAGTTCCTTTGCTTCTTGTCAAGAGCAGCTGCTGCACTATTTGCTCTCTCAACATCCACCATCAGGTCCTCCACTTCAGACTGCAGCCTCTGTTTGGTCTTTTCCAAGGATGCACATTTAGAGTTCACAGCCTCTACTTGCTCCTCAGCATCTTGTAACCGCTGAGCAAGCTTCTTCCTGAAAATGCATAAAAAAAATAAAAATAAAGATTTTTATGAAGAGTTTTTTTTTTTAGTTCTTGCGCTTTTTTATTTAGGTAGTATGAACATACTTGGCCTCTTCCAACTCTTCAGTCCTCTGAATGGCATCTGTTTCATATTTGGTTCTCCATTGAGCAACTTCGCCATTTGCTTTAGACAAAGTGCGCTGAAGCTCAGCCTTTGCTTCTTGTTCCTCTTCATACTGCTCACGGAGCAGGTCATTGTCATGGCGAGATGATTGCAGTGCATGAGCAAGGGCATTCTTAGCCTGTAATCATAAAAAATATATCCTTTTATTTATGTAAAACGTGATATTTTTCATTTAAAGGGACATTATACACTCATTTTTTCTTTGCATAAATGTTTTGTAGATAATCTATTTATATAGCCCATAAAGTTTTTTTTTTTTAATTAATGTATAGTTTTGCTTATTTTTAAATAACATTGCTCTGATTTTCAGACTCCTAACCAAGCCCCAAAGTTTTATGTGAATACGCTCGACTACCTACTCCAGCTTGCTCCTGTTTGTGTAAAGAGTCTTTTCATATGCAAAAGAAGGGGGAGGGGGGGGAGTGTCTTATTTGCCACTTGCAGTGGGCTTTCCAGCTACCTTTTCAACAGAGCCAAAGTGACAGCTTCTAAGTAAGTTTTTAAACAGTTTTATACTGGATTTTTATATCAGTATCTGTGCATATTATTCTTTATAGTAGTGTCTATTACATGCAGTTATATGAAAATGAGTGTATACTGTCCCTTTAATCTTATAAGATATTAACACAACTTTAGTTTATCATCAAATAAAAAATGCTATTAAATTTATTAGTTATGTCACAAAAGTATTGTGGTGTAATACAGGTTATTAGATGCTTTGGTAAACATTAAAATTATGTATTTATACCTTTGTCTCCTCTTCTAGTTGCCTCTTCAGCTCTTCTACTTGCTGAGTGAATCCCTGCTTTCCTCTTGACAGCTGTGAAACCAGAGACTCCTTTTCTTCAAGTTGACGTGAAAGCTCACCTGTAAGTGATAATTATTTCAGTTTAAATTAAGTATTAAGACAATTTTTTTATAAGGGTTAAAAGGGATATGGTATATTACAAGGTTTTTAAATGGAAAGGGTTATAATGTAATAAATAATATATATATATATATATATATATATATATATATATATATATATATATATATATATACTGGAGTGGAAAAATATTTTACTAGTCAAGGGTTTAAAGCTACTAGCCCAGAAGGAAAAAGTTCCTAGTCCACTCAATGTTAAAGATAGGAAAAAGTAACATTTCTAAGTCGTCCGGGACCAGTGGACCACTGGAAATTTCAAGGATTTTCGTTCCTGGTAGAGCGCTTCTCTCTTTGTGTGTGTGTGTATGTGTGTGTGTCTAAATATTTGTCTAAATGTGTGTATGTGGTATACATTATACGTGTATATATATATATATGTATATATATATATATATATATATATATATATATATATATATATATGTATATATATATAAAAATATATATATATAAATACACATAAATACGCACACACACACACATATATATATACATACTGTATTACTGTATATATATATATATACACACACATACATACACACTTTGGAGCCCTTTCCACTCAAATACCTTAAAACTTGTAAAATCATGTTTAGTCAATTTTAATATTTTATAATGTGTTTTACTGTGTATGTACTGTAATTTTTTTACATTACAATGTTTTTCTTTAAGAAGAAAATGTTGTTTGTGCTCTTAAATATATATTTCTACATATCTATACTTGTATATATTCATATAGATATATAGTTATAGATCTATATTTTACAAAAAATAATTATATATATATATATATATATATATATATATATATATATATATATATATATTTCTAATAATACAAAGATTTTTTTTTCTATGTGAAGAGCATTGGAATGTAAAATATTTATAATTACCTTTGGGTTTAGCGCTGTGGGTCGAATGTGGTGTTGAGTTAGCACGGTCATAATATCGGATTTTGCTCCCACACAATTAATTTACTTTCAACTTGTAATATGAGCACTAACCCAACCCGTTAAATGTTTACTTTGAGCTGTGTTTGCTCACTATTGAAAACGTTATTTAGCATGCCAGTTGTAATTTAGCCCTTAATTGTTTTCATATTTATTTAATTGTAGTAATTTATTTTGATGAAAAGCTTTATTTTTTAGATATAATATACAGTAAAGGTGTTTCAGTACCATAGTTTCTTGAATTAATGTAAGTATTTAATTTTAAGTTTCATTACACCATACATATTGCTTTTGAATGTTGTTATAACATGAATGTTAACGATTGAATATCAAATCTAACTTCTTAAAATATATATATATGTATGTATAGGTGTGTGCGTGTAATTTTAGTATATTATATACCATTCTCAGTCTGCAGTCGTGCTTTCTGAGTACTGATGTCATTGAGAAGTCGTTGATGCTCATCATCCTTTGCCTTCACTTCACTGAGTTGGTCCTCAATTACTCTGTTAAGTTTTTCAAGGTTGGCCTTCAGGACAAATATAAAATGTTATCCTAATACCTATAATTTATTCTGTTACTTAGCAGTTATTCAAAAATTTAAAAATTCTTAAAACACTTTTTTACCTTTGATTTGGAGACATTCTCCAAGTTGCTAGCGAGGTCATCAATTTCCATCTTAAACTCGCTCTTTTCTTTCTCAAGCTTCTGCTTAACACGTTGCAAGTTATCAATTTGTTCCCCAAGCTCAGCAACACTGTCAGCATGTTTCTTGCGCAAAGATGCAGATATGGCTTCATTCTGAAGTGTGGCCTCTTCCAGGTCACGTCTTAATTTCTGGAACTCAGCTTCACGTTTCTTGTTCACCTCAATCTGGGCAGATGTTGCTCCTCCCGCCTCTTCTAGCCTCTCACTGATTTCCTCTAGTTCCCTGGAGAGATCAGCCCTCTGTTTCTCAACCTTGGCACGAGCTGCACGTTCAGCTTCTATCTCCTCCTCAAGTTCTTCAATACGAGCCTAGGAGGTGGAAAAGAACATTCATTTAAAATAAAATAAAAATAAAGTACTATGTATAGTCCATAATCTATATTCTGCAATCATACCTGCAGTTCCTTGATCTTTTTCTGCAGCTGAGAACCAAGTGTTTGTTCATCCTCAATTTTGCTTTGCAGCTGGCTGATTTCAAAGTCCTTCCTGCATTAAAAAAATAGTATTAGTTATTTTACAAAATTAGAAATACTTACGATTTGTTTAATAATAATAAACATAAATGTACTAACTTCTTTAGTTTTTCATCTGTTTGCTGCTTGTCATTTTCAAGATCCATGACTGTTTCCTGAGACAGCTTAAGATCACCTTCAAGTTTTCTCTTGGCTCTTTCAAGGTCAAGACGAAGTTTCTTCTCTTGTTCCAGGGAGCCTTCCAACTATTGGATGCAAATTCATTTTTAGTTTTAGAACTATGCTTTGAAAACAATTAAACAAAATAAAAAGTACCATTATTGCTTACATCATCTACTTGTTGTTCCAGCTTAGTTTTAGCCTTTGTCAAAGAGCTGACTTTGTCCTCTTCAGCCTGAAGATCATCAAGTGTTTGTTGGTGAGCCTCTTGGAGTGCTTTCTTTTCCTTGGACACCTTTGAGATGTTCTCATCAAGTGCTGCCAATTCTTCAGTAAGATTTTTAACCTAAATGTAGACCAAAATACCAATATTAGGTACAATTACAATTGTAATATTTCCATTAGCATATAGTACTGATGCCTTGAAACCATTGATCTAACCTTGTTTTCTGTGGCATGCTTTTCCTTTTCAACTTTAGCCAAGGTAAGCTCCAGGTCATCAATGTCTTTCTTCAGCTCTGAGCATTCGTCCTCCAACTTCCTCTTCTTGGCTGTTAGCTCAGCATTGCTTTCCTCCTCATCCTCAAGTCTCTCTGTGATTTCCTTGATCTTAGACTCCAGTTGGATTTTGGCTTTAATGAGCCCTTCACATCTTTCTTCAGCATCAGCCAGGCTTTCACCTTCCTATATCAATATGAGTTGCACATCAGCAAGCTGCATTACTAAAGTGAATTTATTTATTTAAACATATGTTCATATTTGTTTTTACTTACAGACTGGGATTGTAGGAGTAATTCATTCTTCTCCTGCAGAAGGGCAATCATTTTTTCTTCTAGTTCCTTCTTTTTTGCTTCTGCCTTGACCAGAGCCTCCTTGGTTTTTTCAAACTCCTCTTTCATGTTTGCCATTTCCTTTTCAGTCTCAGCACTCTTCAAAAGAGGTTTAATTTTGAAGTACAGCTTCATCCATGGCCAGTGTTTGACATTTGTGAAAGATCTGACATTGTACTGGATGATGAAGATTGCCTCTCTTTGTGGTAAAAAACAGATTGTTAGAATGTGTATAACAAAACTGTACAGCAGAAAAAAACATATGGAAAAAGGATAACACAATGTAAATAATACCTTCTTTCCATCATCTTTTTAAATTCAATTCTCATCAGGTATCCTCTGCAAAGAGCTTGAGTGCAAGTGATGAGCTTTGCCAATTTTTCATCTCTCATTTCTTCCAAGGTACCCAGAAGACCAGCCTTGAAGAACACCTTTAAGCAAAGACGACCATATAAACATTTTGAAAAAAGATGCTGTATTAGTAAATTAATTAATATGTAGTTATTTGTACCTTGGTGTGTCCAAATTTGTACTGAGTGTGATCAACATCAATAGATCCCAAAAGTTTCTCAGAAGCTTTCTTGCTGTCAATGAACTCTCCAGTTGGGATTGCACTTGCATTCAGTACCTTGTACCTTTTAGCAAAACAAGTTAAAAGAGAATTAAATATATCATGCATATTAAAATGAGCATTTAAATACTTGAAACATTTTTGCTTAATTATTAATGTTGATTAAACTGATATTAAAGTTATTTTGATGAAAGAAATATTAAAAATAATATTGTTTACTTGATTTAGAAAATAAAAAGGAATACATGAAACTCTTCGATCAATTGCTCACTTAATAAATACATCTCTATTAGATTTATGGGCGAAAGTTAAAATGGCATTGTAAAATATAAAGTTAAGTGTCTATTTTTTATAAAACAGATATACTTTGAGGGATGAAACAAAGTTAGGATATTTACCGTTGTTTAAAGTCAGCATAGAGGATTCTGCTTGGGAATCCTTTTCTGCAGATTCTGATACCTTCCAACACACCGTTGCATCTCAGCTGGTGGATAATCAGATGGTTTTCCATAATACCTGGTGGCAAATAATAATATTAGTTACAACAGACAGGTGTGTAGGGAGTGACAAAATTAAGTAAAAATAATTGGCATTTCATTAAGTGAAAAGGGATACTTTACCAGGAGTCTTAGACTCATTTGGAATCAGACAGCGTACAAAATGAGGATGAGTGCTTCTCAAGGTGGTCATCAGCTTGTTCAAATTTTCCTGAAAGATAAATATATTAGAATTTATATTTTCCATTTGTTTAACTATGTTTGCAATCATTCCTTAGGATTTACATATGCTAAGTGAAAACTATCTTATAGGTTATAGAGATACTGACCCTGAACAAAGCAGACACTGTCTGGAAAGCACCACCCTTCTTCTTCTTTCCACCCTTTCCACCACTATCAGCTGTTTAAGAACATATTGAAATGATTAATTTCACAAAACTCTCTAATTTTTAACACTAGAACAAAAGCTGAAAACAGAAATTAAATAATTACCTTCTGGAGCATTATGTGCGGCGTAGAGGAAGGCCAACAGTTTCACTGAAGACTTCTGGTAGAGCTGTACAACTGAATCGTTCAGTGGATCCTTATTCTTTTCCAGCCAGCCGCTAATGTTATAATCCACAGTACCAGCATAATGAACCAGAGAGAAGTGAGCTTCAGGTCTTCCTTTGACAGGCTTGGGCTTCTCAAAGTTCTTGCACTTGCCCAGATGCTGTTCATACAGTTTGTTCTTGAAGGAAGTGTCAGTAGCCTTGGGGAACATGCACTCTTCTTCAAGGATTGAGAAAATGCCCATAGGCTGTAAATACAAATTACATCTGGTAAATTCAATACAAAATTGTATTTGTTTCTTAGTACCAAGAAGAAATATTTAATTTTAGGACTCACCTTCTCAATAAGCTCAATGCAGGCAGCCAGATCCATACCAAAGTCAATGAATTCCCAGTCAATTCCTTCTTTCTTGTACTCCTCCTGTTCCAGGACGAACATGTGGTGGTTGAAGAACTGTTGCAGTTTTTCATTGGTGAAGTTGATGCAGAGCTGCTCCAAGCTGTTGAACTGTAAATGCCAAAGTAAATGTAAGAAATGTATTCCATTGTTTGTTTGATATACACTATCAGTATAGCAATAGAATATTTGTTTGATGACTTACATCAAAAATTTCAAATCCAGCAATATCCAGCACACCAATGAAGAACTGTCTGGGCTGCTTAGTATCAAGCTGTTGGTTGATACGTGTCACCATCCACAAGAACAGTTTCTCAAAAACAGACTTGCAGAGAGCACCCACAGCGTTGTAGACCTAAGGGAAATAACAGTAAAATAAAGTAGTGAACTCTAAAACTGAACTTTTGAATCTTTTTAATTCATCTGGTCATTTATTTATTTTTTAAATTACCTGTGGCACAGTCTGACCCTTAGTAACATATTCATTGCCGACTTTTACTCTTGGGTAGCACAATGCTTTTAGCATATCAGCTGAGTTCAGGCCCATCAAATAGGCAATTTTGTCAGCAACTGCAAATAGAAAGATATACTTTTAGTCTCTGAGCTAGTCATTAACATTTTAGCTGAGCAACAGATAGCAATAGCACAAACCTTCAGTGCCCTCAGGCTCGGCCTGTTCCTCTCTTTGCTTATTCTTGAATTTCAAGTTTCCATGATGCATGACTGCACCGGTCATTTTGTAGATTCCAATCTTTTCATCTGAGTTGAAACCAAGGACATCAATGGCACTCTGTGGATTAAAACACAATGTTCATTTGCTTTCAATATTGAAAGTAATGTGCTGTTGTTGTCAAGCATATACTTAATACTACTTACATCTGTGGCCAGAAATTCTTCCACATCATCAATACTCTTCACAACAATCTCACCCTGACTGATGGAAGGATAGTCATATGGGTTTGTGGTAATCAGAAGCATCTCTAAAAAACAACAGAGATACACAACATTAGACATGAAGTATACTGAGAAGTTATATGATTGATTAATGTGACACTTAAAGTTAATCTAATTATAAATGGCTTCTTAATATTGTTTATAATTGGGGAGGTAGAATTTTACTTTGAAGAAGAAAAAAAATAATGAGAAATTACCAACAATCTCTGGTTTTGCATTTGTCATGATCTGGTAGAAGATGTGGTAGCTTCTTTCAGCTGACAGTTGGAAAGTAACTCTGGACTTCTCTAGCAGATCTTTAGAAAAATATAGTGAAATACAGATTAATAAAACAAAATACTTTCTCTGGAATGATCATAAAGTCATGAGCAAATTGTTTCTTACATGTCTCAATATCAGCTGAAGACAGTTTTCCAGTGGTTCCAAAGTGAATTCTAATGAATTTACCCTAAATATCAACAATTAAGGAAAACAAGGTTACCATAATAGAAACACGATTAAACCGATGCGAACTAGGAAATCTATATTATATTACTTACGAAACGAGATGAGTTGTCATTTCTCACTGTCTTGGCATTACCGAAGGCTTCCAGCAGAGGGTTGGCCTGGATGATTTGATCTTCCAGACTTCCCTAAAATCAAATATTCCTTTTATTTAGGTTGCACCAAATTCTAAGTTGATAGATTGCACTATATTGCCTCTAATAATAAAATTTGTCTCATTTATAAGGTTGGATTATAGGTGATGTCAATATAAATCAATGTAATTCTCATAATTATTTTAATTTTAAAAATTTAATTTAATCTGAGTTATATAGGCAAAACATTTTTTTAATAAAAAGCCTTTCATTCATAAAAGCCCATCCTCTCCAAATTACGTTTTGTGTGTTAGTAAGATTAACAAATACATTGCAATGGGATCCATGATTTTACTATTATATTGGGCAATTTAATATTGAAATGAAGGAACAGTTTTTTTAAATACATTTTACTATAATCAGTGTAACTGATTCAGCTATCTTTTAAAGGGACTTGAAACCCAATTCCTTTCTTTCATGATTTAGAAACGGCATATAATATTAAACAACTTTCCAATTTACTGCTATTGTCCAATTTTCTTAATCCTCTTGATATCCTTAGTTGAAAAGCATATCTAAATATGCTCTATAGCTGCTGATTGGTGGCTGCACATAGATGCCTTGTGTGATTGGCGCATACATTTTCATTATTATTTCTTCAACAAAGGATATTTGAAGAATGAAGCAAACTAAATAATAGAAGTAAATTGTAATGTTTTTTAAATTGTATTCTCTATCTGAATCATGAAATAAACATTTTTCGTTTCATGTCCCTTTACCTTAAGGAACTAGTGTAGATATATAGATTCTATTATACCTGCAAACTGTTGGTGAGCTCCTTTTTCTTTCCAGCGTCTCCAAGAGCTGCAATTGTTGCAAAGTACTGGATGACACGCTTGGTGTTCACAGTCTTACCGGCACCAGATTCTCCACTGGAGATGAAAGGAAAATAAACGTTCAGTCTAATAAATGAAGATACAATGCTAATATACAGACTGAATATGCAGATGAAACATTTTACTTACGTAATCAGGACAGACTGATTTTCACGATCTGGGGACAAAGGAGAAAAATTAAACATTCGTAATCATATAAGTGAACTAATCTACATATAGATGTGTTAGATATGCAGATATTTCTAAATAAGTTAATAAAGGAATGATACCTGTTAACATGGCCTGATAGGCATTATCAGAGAGGGCGAAGATATGTGGTGGGGCTTCCATACGCTTCTTCCCTCTGTAGCCGGCAACAACCTCTGGGTTGTACACTGGCAGCCATTTGTATGGATTGACAGTGACACAGAAAAGACCAGAGTATGTCTGAAAGGTATCACAGAAAAACAAGAATGTTTATTCTAAATGCTTTATAGATTGTTAGACACTTAATTCTGAGTCTTATCCAATTTATCTTATAGTTTAAATAAACACACTTACCTATTTGATGTTTTTTTACAAGCTAAAATGTTTTATATTATAACTGACTAGATATTTCAGTAATTATAAGATTTGAGACTTCAGTTAAAAGTAACCAGACTTACGTAAATCATCCATGCTGCATAACGTTCTTTGAGATTGTACAGCACAGAGGCTTCATTCAGATGGGTCATCATGGCCATGTCTTCAATTTTATCATACTTGGGGGGATTTTGAGGGTAAACTTGACTGTCTTTAACAGTTACGGTCTAGAATGAAAAGAATAAATAATTAAATTGAATGCACTTAAACGTGTAACTTAGCCCTATTAAGCTAAAAATCTTTTTTTCTTACCCTGCCATCATCAGTTTTGACAGTGACTTTGCTATCTTCCCGAGCAGTGATTAAACCTTTCACATAAAGCTCCTTTTGGTCATCCACATAACAGGTGTTCTTGGCATCAAAAGGCTTGCTCTGGGCCTCCAATCTCTCTTTATCAGATTTGCGGAGAAATTGAGCGGCCTCTCCGAAGACGGACATTTCCCCGTCACCCATGGCTGCAAGTCCCTGCAACAGATTAAAGGTTTTGCTATGGAGGACATATTTGTGAAATAGACCATAATGTTGCAATAATTAAGTTAAAATAATTTTAGTGTAAATTGCACCCAATATGCATTTTGACTTTTCCCCTAAATTGAACAACTCTTTTATGTTGTTACCTGGCATAACTGCATATTTATCTTGTGCTATGGCATTATCTAAAGTAATACAATATGAATACAGCCTTATTAAAATGGGGCCTTTATTAATTTACACAGGATCCATAAGTTAATAAAGGTCCCATTTGAATAAGGCTGGATTCATTTTGTATTACTTTAGAATCAAGTGGAATGTGGCATTCCTGAATTATTTGCCTTTGAAGACTTTCTGGTTGTGTGCTGTCTTCCAACTATCTAACATTACTATGGCATTGTATTACATGATTGGAAAATTATAGTGTCACATACTCATTTCATATTTATGCAATTAATGAAATAATTTACTAATTAGTAATGAGGTGGATGGTCTATCCCAGGTAATGAATCAGATTATAAATCTTTCAGTTGAAAAATGTATATGCATTGATATTAAATATTTTAGTAGAGAGTTTTGTATAAAAAAGAATCACACTGATAACTGATACAGATGTGCTTTACTATTTAAATGCAGAACATGTGTTTGTAATAAAGATATCTAACCTATTTTGTTCTTGTAAAAATGGTTTAAGTTCTACATAGTTTTAAAATATTGCTGAAATATTTCAACTTTCTATATTTTGCCTATTTTAACATGTATATTAGCAAAGTCATTGGGTTGTCAGCCGCATTACAAAAATCAGTATAGGTGTTATAAAAAGTAAAACATATTGTGTTCTAGATACATTTTACCGTGTTTTTATTTTCATGTGAATATTCCTTATACTGATATAAAGTAGTAATTATAGCTCAACAGCAATCCCATCTTTATAAAAAAATATTTTCTCCTTTTACTAGCTTTTAACAGTATGCAAGCAGATTTAATATGACTTGTTTCTTATTCTATAACATCTGCTTTATTCGTTTTATTTAAAGAAGTGTAAAAACATAAAACTTGTTTTTGAAACTGAAGGTTTACAGCTAAAACTTTTCATAGTAGTAAAAATAAATGCTTTTATTAAAAAAAATCTAGTTAAAACTGCTACAGAATCAAAACTGAATCAAGGCTATAAAACCACAGGAGCTTAGAGTTGCTGTCTGTAAATGTCAACTGTTGAATTGGCAGTTTACTAATAGCTAAAATGTAGAAATTTAACACTTACAGCACTTTACAGTTTTATTTTTGTTTCTTTTAAAAATCTTGTCTATATAGTCATTAATTAGAAATTGGATCATTTAAAATTATTTATTGCAAGCACCCTAGGATCTAAAACCCTGAAGAATAATTGTTTTATTTTTTTATTTTCAATTTTAGGCTGTCAACTATTAGTAATGTGCTCCTCATTCCAGTTATGCTGTTGAATGGGAGTTTTTATTAATCAGTAATTTCTTTGTGTGTATTTTTTTTTTCTTGCAATAAATATATATATATAGCTGTGAATACTATGATAGTGTTTTATGTATCACAATTATATTAAAAAAAAAACAGCAAAATGACCTTATTACCACTTACCTTTCAGTGCTGATGAGGCCAAAAAAATATTATGTCCCCTTTAAACAAAAAATATTTGCAGTTAGTTGTAAAATGTAATTCATGGTAGACATCCTAGAGAACTTATTTAATTTAATATTTCTGCCAGCCATAACAGGGACAACATTATATGTTAGATATTTTTATATATCCTTAAAATAATTTTAAGATTTTTCTAGAAGTACAGATGTTTGTAACAAACAAGAAGACAAACAAATGGAAATTAATGTATGCACTATACAGTTAAACATTTAAATCCCCCTGTTTTCTTAAAGAATTTGTTTTAGTTGTAAATCATTTACTATATACCCATGTACAGCGCTGTGGAATATGTTGGCGCTTCATAAATAAAGTATAATATATAAAAAAAAAAAATTATGATTTTGAGTGCTTCTAATAATTTGCAATACAGCATAAATTAATATATTCCCAGGGGCTGGAAAGTCATGTTTGCTTTTACAGTTTTTCTCATTTATAAAAATGAACAAAACACAATGTAAGTGTTAATGCTGCATCTCTCAGGCTCTTACATTACGACATGCATGTACTCACCAAGGACTGAAAGGTAAACTGCTTAGGACTCAAGGAAGGTTTATATAGCTAAGTACCCTGCCTACTCAGCAGTGTTTCCTCTATTTTAGTGGTCTCTACATTACCTTAACAGTGCACCCAAACCAAAAGTTGTCTGTTCATCACGAGTAAAAATAACTCTCATAATTTTACATAGCAGGAGACTTTGAATGCCCAAAGATATAGCAAAGCAACTGTTCAGTGCTGCTCTGTTACTTGGGTGGGATTGATTTCACAGAGTTCACAAAGTGCTCTCAATCAAACAATTACTCTATAGCAAACAAACAACTCTATTCTATATAAAAAAAACTTTATTCAACAGTTAACAATTCAATGTGGGAGAAATAGAGAAAAAAAAAAGAAAAGAAATTTGACATGGAACTTGAAGTGGACAGAAAGTTATTTTCACTTTAACTACAGTTGCTTTAATGGAACAAACATACTTTTTTTTCACAGCATTTTTTAAGTTTTTGATAAGGCAGGGATTAAGTTTATGAAGTTGTTTTTTAATGTTTAATTTTGTTATACCACTCCATTAACTTCAATTTTAATAAAACATAGTCTTCATGTTTGCTTTTGGTAAGTAATTGATTTAGCATAAATATATTAAGGAAGCAGAAGAATATAGAAAACATGTTTTTGTAATGTTTTATTTTGTGTTACATGTATCCTATATTCTTTTGCTTAGTTAATATATTTATTTTACATCAATGACTTATTAGACACAAACATGAACACTGTAGTATTTTAAAGAAAGTCAAAAGCTAGACTTGATTAATTTATCATTTTAGAAAAGATCTAATATAGCTGATAACATAATGTGTCAGTTATATAGTTACTTATGATTAGTATTATCACCTTTATGCATTTTCCACTGCAAAATCTATGTAGGTAAAATTAAAAAAAAGCATTTAACAGCCATAGATTTTTTTTTATTTATAATAAAATAATATTAATAATCATTATGTTGATTTTATTTAATCAAAAACTTTAATGAAATTTGCTTTGACAAAAAAAAAATGTTTTAGTCTTTAAATTAAATATTATTATTGAGTTACATAAATTATACATTTCTTGTTTTCCATTAAATTAAATAACATTGAAATTTCTTTTTTAAAAGCCTCACATTTATAGCTCAGATTTTTTTCTTTACATAAGATATTTTCTGTTGCAGTTATCTATACTATTAAAATTTAGAACCAATTACTAATCAAAATAATTCATAAGAGTAGGCAATCCAAAATATGTATTATTTGACTTTAGTACTTTGGGGCTTGAAATTCATGTGAACCGTAAATTATTATTTTTTTATACCTCATTAATATAATCACACAGCGCAAACATTAGAATAATAATAATATCTTGCATGACAATGTAGATAAATAAATAAAAAAATATTCATACTTAAAGCAAGTTAGTATTATTTGTTTATTAATATTTATTTGTAAGGCAAAGCAAGTTAATAATAACGAAGGAAAGGTTGATAGCACATTTTTCATAAAGCTTATACACACACGCACATATATATGTATGCTCAGATGTCTGGGTTTTTTTCTAATGATTTTATAACATAGCTAGTAACAAATCAAATGCATAGTTTGAATGTTAAATTAAATATAAATATGTAATTTCCTTTATCAATACTGTTTGACCATTTTGACAAGGATGTCAAGAAATACACAAGTTTATGTTCAAAGAAACGCTTAAGCAATATAATATAATTTCACCTAAGCCGTAAGCCATCTGAGTGACACTCTCAGCTGAGTATTTTGACACCATAGGGTTGTAATGTTTCCTAATTAGGACTAGTTGTTTTAAATTATAATGGCAATTAAAGATTATTGTAGGAAAGAGAAATCAAATTAAAAGCATCTTTTAAAAGCATTTATTAAATTCCAATAAATGCATCCCATGCAAAAAAAATTAAATCAAAGATATTTTTTTTAAAAGAAATGTATTTAATGTACTTTCAAGTTTATATATTTTAATTAGTTTATTCTGAGACATGTGTCACACTAAAGCTAATGGGTTATTTTTATATAAAAAAAATAATTTTATATTGAATATGTATAATTTAGCATAATGGATACATGTATTTTATATTATGCTTGTATGTGAGCTTGAATGCATTACAGATTCTTTTTGTTGTGTTTTTAAGAATTTTAGGGACTTAAATGCATTCAATTTACTGTAGTAATTTCAGTTCAGCATGTCCAGTTTAAATGTGTGAATATCTTTATTATAGCTGTTTTGCATTCTGCACTTCAACCCTGGTAGTAAAACTGTACCGATCTAGCTTACGTTATAAAAGAGCCTTGGTGGGGCAGAACAAAAAGCTGCAATAAAAGTAACTGGTAATAATGTCTGCAAAAACACAAAATGCAATAATTTAAATGTTTATTGACAGATTTGCGGTGATCTTGTATCATTACGCCCTCAGTGTAAAGAGTCAGTGTGTTTTATTCTTTATCATCTGTTAATACATACTGGGCATGATTCCAAAAGTAACAGGATTTTTGCAACAGTTCTGAACCTTCTTCTGTTACAGACAAATAATTATGACAGATACAATATTGATAACTGTCTGCTTGTTGCATCTGGCATAAAAAATTGGTGGCTTTAAAATCTTTCTGTTGTTGCTTTAAAATGTTTATCTTGAGTATGTGCCGAATTCCAAGGGTGGCCAACCATTTTGAAATGGTGAACACCATATCTCAATAAATGAATCATTCATTTATTTTCATTTTTTTTTTCAATGATAATCTTAGATAAACAATTGACCAACAGCATATGCAAAGAATACAAGAAAGTACAGAATGACTGAACCAGTGATATTGTGCTGCAAATGAGGAGATATAGAGGATTACTCTTGGGGATTTGGGAATCAGAAAAAAAACAGTGGTGGGCTGCATAGTGGTTCTCAGGCATTAGGTTTATTTATAAAGAAATTGCTAGAAGTCATTCACTCACTCACTCACCAACCATATATTACATTGAACAAACAGTATAATGTAGCAGAGGTTCCTTTACAGAATAATGCCTTACTAATTTCCAAATTGATAGTGACCGGACATAATTAGAATCAGAGAGAGTTAAAATTTCTTCTGATTCTGTAGAAGCAACAACACGTAAAATGATTAGCAAAACGGGTAATTAGCCCATGCACAAAGCAAGATTAACCTTTGCCACCTCCTTATTATCATAAAGGTTTTATGTTGTCACAAGCATATCTAGATCAGAGCACAAGTTGTACATTTTTGTGCTGAAGCAGTAAAACTGGTGAAAATAAAAAAATAAATGATCAGAATATTGACAATTAGGGACATGAAACACAAAATTTATTTCATGATTCAGATAGAGCACGCACTTTTAAACAACTTTCTAATATACTTCTGTAATCTTATTTGCTTAGTTCTCATGGTATCCTGTGTTGAAAAGCATATCTAGGCCATGTCAGGAGTAGCAATGTACTACAGGAAGCTATCTACTAATTAGTGACTGTACATATATGTATCTTGTCATTGATTAACAGAATGTGTTCAGTTAGCTCCCAGTATGCATTGCTGCTACTTCAACAATGGATACAAAGAGAATGAATCAAATGTGATGATAGAAGTCAATTTGAAAGTTGTTTTAAATTGTATGTTCTATCTGAATCATGAAAGAAAAATGTTGCATATCATGTCCTTTTAAAGGTTTAATGTTTCAACTTTTAGTGTTCTAATAGATATAACTTATTTTTCAAGTAGAAAAATGCAAGCATTTTTGCAAATGCGTTTTTGCTCTGATATTAAGTCTGTGGTTAAGATTATATTGTGCGTGCGGTAGTATTGTGCACACTACACTATTAATGCCGGATAATGCAGGTATAATATTTCCCTCATAAAATAGATTTATATGAGGGCCTACGCTAAAATTCATGTTGGATAATACTTAGTCAACAAAACAAATGGTGTGCAAAAATTCTGCTCACTTAGTGGTTAAGTTCTATATACCATCTATGGTTTGGCATGTACAATAGCAAGGATAGCAGTTAGTACCTGGAGTTAAAAAAAAAAAGAGAAATTGGTATTTCATTTTGTGTGGGAGCTGATGTCTTGTAATAAGAGTGCAATGAGTTTGCTATTACTGCTTCTAATTGAAAGTATAGGGTGCACTATATAAGTATTAGGTGCTTTAAATATGGTTTGGTTAAATATTTTTACTCACAACTTTTAATACCCAATCATTTGTTACAGTTTGTACGAGGCCAAGCATAAAATAACGTGTCAGTGTTATCAGTTGTGCACAGCTTGTAATATGGCCCTTAGAGTTTATCACAGAACACAAAACACAAAAAGGAACATCTGACAGCTTTGTTAAACTTCTAGATTGTATATTTTTTGTATTATTTTTTTGTGTTTGTTTATTTTTGTTTTTTCAGCTGATTGTTTACTGGACAAAAAAACAAAAATAAAACTATGACAGCAATATAAACTTATTAAAGAGCACATTGTCTAATTAGATATGTCATGTTATATGCATTGTTAAGTATTTTTAAAAAGTCAGAGCTCCCAATTGTTCAGAATTGAGAGAAAGATGATTCTGCTTTCTTTCATTCCTTAATTTAGGTTCTGGTTTCTCTTTAAAAATATTTGGACAACCTAGACCTTTTTTCAGAAATTACACTAATAAGTAATGCCTAAACCCAAAGCCCTAACCACCAAGACTTCTTCCTGGATCACTCGGAACGACCCTTTGCCATCCAGAGTTCTTACCATGAATCACTGAGGTAATGCCCCCTAATTCCTGGTCCTAGGATGTTAGTATAAAATGGTGTTATGCATGAAAACACATTATTTAAAAGGTGTCCATGACATGGTTGTCTTGTGCTGTGTATGCACAAAACAAGCCAGTGGCAAAACACAGTGGCTCCAATCATAAATTATCAATTATAGACCCAATCCTCACTGTATACTTATTTTAACAAAGCTTACTTTTCCTTCATGCAGGAAAAAAAATATTCTTCTAGTCTACTCTGGAATATTCTCTTTGTGATGGAGTGGTTTGATAAATTTAATGGGGATTATAATACAAGGCAGATGGTATGTGGTATTTAAAGGGAAAGCAAAGTTATAAAGGGGTATCGCTCTGAAACACATTATGGTTACTGTTTGGCCAGACAACTGTTGGGAGACATAATATAGTGGTCTCAAAGACCAGGCCCTAGGGCCATATGCGGCCCTCAAGATAGTTTAAAATGGCCCTCCCTTGTTTATTAGGTAAATTATTAATTTGCCGCAATTATTTTTTTTAGGGTTCTAAGGGGTGTAACAAGTTGTTGTTCTAAATAGGTACTCACAAGATAAATATAAAGACAAGCATTGTCCAGTGTAGACTCCCATTATTCACTGCTTGGCTAAATGTCACTTTTTATTCAGTTCCAAAATGATCACTTCACTTGGCACTCACAAGATAAATATACACTGTATATGTTCACTGTGGACTACAGCTCACAACATGCACTACTACTTGTGTAAATGTCACTTCCAGTTTCTAGTATATCCAGTTCCAGAGCACTCACTTTGTTCAAGTGGCCCCCATGGGAGAAGAACACTTGGCTAGTGGCCCCCGGATACAATGAGCTTGATACCCTGTCTTATGGAATTTAATGCAATTATACTTTCTCCAACATAGGTGTGTCCGGTCCACGGCGTCATCCTTACTTGTGGGATATTCTCTTCCCCAACAGGAAATGGCAAAGAGCCCAGCAAAGCTGGTCACATGATCCCTCCTAGGCTCTGCCTTCCCCAGTCATTCTCTTTGCCGTTGTACAGGCAACATCTCCACGGAGATGGCTTAGAGTATTTTAGTGTTTAACTGTAGTTTTTATTATTCAATCAAGAGTTTGTTATTTTAAAATAGTGCTGGTATGTACTATTTACTCTGAAACAGAAAAGAGATGAAGATTTCTGTTTGTAAGAGGAAAATGATTTTAGCAACCGTTACTAAAATCGATGGCTGTTCCACACAGGACTGTTGAGAGGAATTATCTTCAGTTGGGGGAACAGTGAGCAGACTTTTGCTGCTTGAGGTATGACACATTCTAACAAGACGATGTAATGCTGGAAGCTGTCATTTTCCCTATGGGATCCGGTAAGCCATTTTATTACAGACAGTAAATAAGGGCTTCACAAGGGCTTTTTAAGACTGTAGACATTTTCTGGGCTAAATCGATTTATATATAAACATATTTTATACTCCATAGCCTTGAGGAATTATTTTAATCTTGGGAATTTTGTAAAATAACCGGCAGGCACTGTATTGGACACCTTATTCTCTAGGGGCTTTCCCTAATCATAGGCAGAGTCTCATTTTCGCGCCTGTATTGCGCACTTGTTTTTGAGAAGCATGACATGCAGATGCATGTGTGAGGAGCTCTGATACATAGAAAAGACTTTCTGAAGGCATCATTTGGTATCGTATTCCCCTTTGGGCTTGGTTGGGTCTCAGCAAAGCAGATACCAGGGACTGTAAAGGGGTTAAATATAAAAACGGCTCCGGTTCCGTTATTTTAAGGGTTAAAGCTTCCAAATTTGGTGTGCAATACTTTTAAGGCTTTAAGACACTGTGGTGAAATTTTGGTGAATTTTGAACAATTCCTTCATACTTTTTCGCAATTGCAGTAATAAAGTGTGTTCAGTTTAAAATTTAAAGTGACAGTAACGATTTTATTTTAAAACGTTTTTTGTACTTTGTTGTCAAGTTTATGCCTGTTTAACATGTCTGAACTGCCAGATAGACTGTGTTCTGAATGTGGGGAAGCCAAGGTCCCTTCTCATTTAAATAGATGTGATTTATGTGACACAAAATTTAGAGAAAATGATGCCCAAGATGATTCCTCAAGTGAGGGGAGTAAGCATGGTACTGCATCATCCCCTCCTTCGTCTACACCAGTCTTGCCCACACAAGAGGCCCCTAGTACATCTAGCGCGCCAATACTCCTTACTATGCAACAATTAACGGCTGTAATGGATAATTCTATCAAAAACATTTTAGCCAAAATGCCCACTTATCAGCGAAAGCGCGACTGCTCTGTTTTAGAAAATACTGAAGAGCATGAGGACGCTGATGATATTGTTTCTGAAGGGCCCCTACACCAGTCTGAGGGGGCCAGGGAGGTTTTGTCTGAGGGAGAAATTTCAGATTCAGGGAAAATTTCTCAACAAGCTGAACCTGATGTGATTACATTTAAATTTAAGTTGGAACATCTCCGCGCTCTGCTTAAGGAGGTGTTATCCACTCTGGATGATTGTGAGAATTTGGTCATCCCAGAGAAACTATGTAAAATGGACAAGTTCCTAGAGGTCCCGGGGCCCCCCGAAGCTTTTCCTATACCCAAGCGGGTGGCGGACATTGTAAATAAAGAATGGGAAAGGCCCGGTATACCTTTCGTCCCTCCCCCCATATTTAAAAAATTGTTTTCTATGGTCGACCCCAGAAAGGACTTATGGCAGACAGTCCCCAAGGTCGAGGGGGCGGTTTCTACTCTAAACAAACGCACCACTATACCCATAGAAGATAGTTGTGCTTTCAAAGATCCTATGGATAAAAAATTAGAAGGTTTGCTTAAAAAGATGTTTGTTCAGCAAGGTTACCTTCTACAACCAATTTCATGCATTGTCCCTGTCACTACAGCCGCGTGTTTCTGGTTCGATGAGCTAGAAAAGGCGATCACTAGTAATTCTCCTTCTTATGAGGAGATTATGGACAGAATCCGTGCTCTCAAATTGGCTAATTCTTTCACCCTAGACGCCACTTTGCAATTGGCTAGGTTAGCGGCGAAAAATTCTGGGTTTGCTATTGTGGCGCGCAGAGCGCTTTGGTTAAAATCTTGGTCAGCGGATGCGTCTTCCAAGAACAAATTGCTTAACATTCCTTTCAAGGGGAAAACGCTGTTTGGCCCTGACTTGAAAGAGATTATCTCTGATATCACTGGGGGCAAGGGCCACGCCCTTCCTCAGGATAGGTCTTTCAAGGCCAAAAATAAACCTAATTTTCGTCCCTTTCGTAGAAACGGACCAGCCCCAAGTGCTACGTCCTCTAAGCTAGAGGGTAATACTTCTCAAGCCAAGCCAGCCTGGAGACCAATGCAAGGCTGGAACAAGGGAAAGCAGGCCAAGAAACCTGCCACTGCTACCAAGACAGCATGAGATGTTGGCCCCCGATCCGGGACCGGATCTGGTGGGGGGCAGACTCTCTCTCTTCGCTCAGGCTTGGGCAAGAGATGTTCTGGATCCTTGGGCGCTAGAAATAGTCTCCCAAGGTTATCTTCTGGAATTCAAAGGGCTTCCCCCAAGGGGGAGGTTCCACAGGTCTCAATTGTCTTCAGACCACATAAAAAAACAGGCATTCTTACATTGTGTAGAAGACCTGTTAAAAATGGGAGTGATTCATCCTGTTCCATTAGGAGAACAAGGGATGGGGTTCTACTCCAATCTGTTCGTAGTTCCCAAAAAAGAGGGAACGTTCAGACCAATCTTAGATCTCAAGATCCTAAACAAGTTTCTCAAGGTTCCATCGTTCAAAATGGAAACCATTCGAACAATTCTTCCTTCCATCCAGGAAGGTCAATTCATGACCACGGTGGATTTAAAGGATGCGTATCTACATATTCCTATCCACAAGGAACATCATCGGTTCCTAAGGTTCGCATTCCTGGACAAGCATTACCAGTTCGTGGCACTTCCGTTCGGATTAGCCACTGCTCCAAAGATTTTCACAAAGGTACTAGGGTCCCTTCTAGCGGTGCTAAGACCAAGGGGCATTGCAGTAGTACCTTACTTGGACGACATTCTGATTCAAGCGTCGTCCCTTCCTCTAGCAAAGGCTCACACGGACATTGTCCTGGCCTTTCTCAGATCTCACGGATGGAAAGTGAACGTAGAAAAGAGTTCTCTATCTCCGTCAACGAGGGTTCCCTTCTTGGGAACAATAATAGACTCCTTAGAAATGAGGATTTTTCTGACAGAGGCCAGAAAAACAAAACTTCTAAACTCTTGTCAAATACTTCATTCCGTTCCTCTTCCTTCCATAGCGCAGTGCATGGAAGTAATAGGTTTGATGGTAGCGGCAATGGACATAGTTCCTTTTGCGCGCATTCATCTAAGACCATTACAACTGTGCATGCTCAGTCAGTGGAATGGGGACTATACAGACTTGTCTCCGACGATACAAGTAAATCAGAGGACCAGAGATTCACTCCGTTGGTGGCTGTCCCTGGACAACCTGTCACAGGGGATGAGCTTCCGCAGACCAGAGTGGGTCATTGTCACGACCGACGCCAGTCTGATGGGCTGGGGCGCAGTCTGGGGACCCCTGAAAGCTCAGGGTCTTTGGTCTCGGGAAGAATCTCTTCTACCGATAAATATTCTGGAACTGAGAGCGATACTCAATGCTCTCAAGGCTTGACCTCAGCTAGCAAAGGCCAAGTTCATACGGTTTCAATCAGACAACATGACGACTGTTGCGTACATCAACCATCAGGGGGGAACAAGGAGTTCCCTGGCGATGGAAGAAGTGACCAAAATCATTCAATGGGCGGAGACTCACTCCTGCCACTTGTCTGCACTCCACATCCCAGGAGTGGAAAATTGGGAAGCGGATTTTCTGAGTCGTCAGACATTACATCCGGGGGAGTGGGAACTCCATCCGGAAATCTTTGCCCACATTACTCAACTGTGGGGCATTCCAGACATGGATCTGATGGCCTCTCGTCAGAACTTCAAGGTTCCTTGCTACGGGTCCAGATCCAGGGATCCCAAGGCGACTCTAGTAGATGCACTAGTAGCACCTTGGACCTTCAAACTAGCTTATGTATTCCCGCCGTTTCCTCTCATCCCCAGGCTGGTAGCCAGGATCAATCAGGAGAGGGCATCGGTGATCTTGATAGCTCCTGCGTGGCCACGCAGGACTTGGTATGCAGACCTGGTGAATATGTCATCGGCTCCACCATGGAAGCTACCTTTGAGACGAGACCTTCTTGTTCAAGGTCCGTTCGAACATCCGAATCTGGTCTCACTCCAACTGACTGCTTGGAGATTGAACGCTTGATCTTATCAAAGCGAGGGTTCTCAGATTCTGTTATTGATACTCTTGTTCAGGCCAGGAAGCCTGTAACTAGAAAAATTTACCACAAAATATGGAAAAAATATATCTGTTGGTGTGAATCTAAAGGATTCCCTTGGGACAAGGTAAAAATTCCTAAGATTCTATCCTTTCTTCAAGAAGGATTGGAGAAAGGATTATCTGCAAGTTCCTTGAAGGGACAGATTTCTGCCTTGTCTGTGTTACTTCACAAAAAGCTGGCAGCTGTGCCAGATGTTCAAGCCTTTGTTCAGGCTCTGGTTAGAATCAAGCCTGTTTACAAACCTTTGACTCCTCCTTGGAGTCTCAATTTAGTTCTTTCAGTTCTTCAGGGGGTTCCGTTTGAACCCTTACATTCCGTTGATATTAAGTTATTATCTTGGAAAGTTTTGTTTTTGGTTGCAATTTCTTCTGCTAGAAGAGTTTCAGAATTATCTGCTCTGCAGTGTTCTCCTCCTTATCTGGTGTTCCATGCAGATAAGGTGGTTTTACGTACTAAACCTGGTTTTCTTCCGAAAGTTGTTTCTAACAAAAACATTAACCAGGAGATAGTCGTGCCTTCTTTGTGTCCGAATCCAGTTTCAAAGAAGGAATGTTTGTTGCACAATTTGGATGTTGTTCGCGCTCTAAAATTCAATTTAGATGCTACAAAGGATTTTAGACAAACATCTTCCTTGTTTGTTGTTTATTCTGGTAAAAGGAGAGGTCAAAAAGCAACTTCTACCTCTCTCTCTTTTTGGATTAAAAGCATCATCAGATTGGCTTATGAGACTGCCGGACGGCAGCCTCCTGAAAGAATCACAGCTCATTCCACTAGGGCTGTGGCTTCCACATGGGCCTTCAAGAACGAGGCTTCTGTTGATCAGATATGTAAGGCAGCGACTTGGTCTTCACTGCACACTTTTACCAAATTTTACAAGTTTGATACTTTTGCTTCTTCTGAGGCTATTTTTGGGAGAAAGGTTTTGCAAGCCGTGGTGCCTTCCATTTAGGTGACCTGATTTGCTCCCTCCCTTCATCCGTATCCTAAAGCTTTGGTATTGGTTCCCACAAGTAAGGATGACGCCGTGGACCGGACACACCTATGTTGGAGAAAACAGAATTTATGTTTACCTGATAAATTACTTTCTCCAACGGTGTGTCCGGTCCACGGCCCGCCCTGGTTTTTTAATCAGGTCTGATAATTTATTTTCTTTAACTACAGTCACCACGGTATCATATGATTTCTCCTATGCAAATATTCCTCCTTTACGTCGGTCGAATGACTGGGGAAGGCGGAGCCTAGGAGGGATCATGTGACCAGCTTTGCTGGGCTCTTTGCCATTTCCTGTTGGGGAAGAGAATATCCCACAAGTAAGGATGACGCCGTGGACCGGACACACCGTTGGAGAAAGTAATTTATCAGGTAAACATAAATTCTGTTTTTTTATTGCATTTGAATGTTGTATAAACAATTTGAAGACGTACTCTCACCAACGGATAAAGACTCAAAGAACCAGGGTTCAATCACATGTCATCTAAGAAAGTCCTAAAGATTGCACACTCTGGTTTTAACATGCTTACATTTTATTGTGTAACATTGCATTTCATTGTGTAATGAGTTAATTTTCTTCCTAATGGGAAAGAGTCCACAGCCGCATTCATTACTTGTGGGAAATAAGAACCTGGCCACCAGGAGAAGGCAAAGACACACCAGCCAAAGACTCAAATACTCATCCCACTTCCCCTATCCCCCAGTCATTCTTTGCCTTTCGTCCCAGGAGGTTGGCAGAGAAGTGTCAGTCTCTCAGTGAGGGCCTGGGCGAATGTTAGAGTCCGGAGATGCAGTGGGAGTTCTCTCTGGGACACCATCTCGACTCGTATCAACAGCTCCTCTAGCACTTGGCGTTGTCGAACCTCGCTTCGCTACCTGCTGTCCTCTCTCAAGTCCATGGCGGAGGCAACGCTACTATCCGTCACACTTGAGGGGCAGTGTTACTGTTCCACGGCGTAGATTCCGGTAAGATCGTTTCATTTTATCAATAGGAATGTTATGTGTTTATGTGACAGATAAGCATGGGTCTCAGTAAGGCACCTCTGTATGAATCTGGGAATCAAGGGATAATTTCTTCCTTAGGGGGGATTTGTGAATGGGGAGGGGTTCCTTTAATCATGTTTCTTATGTGATCAACCTGCCTTATGTAGTGGGTATTGGCTCTGGGACTGAGACATCTAGCATTTCAGGAGAATTAGTTGAAGGATTTAGGTGTGGCCTAGTTGCCGCATTTTGCTTGCACGCTTTTTTGAACTGTACGGTTCACCTTGTGACCGGGCGTTGTTACGCTTGGTTTTTACGCTTCCGCATTCCTGAGCGTGTGGCGATGAAGAAAGTCTGCTTCTCTGGGATCTGGTCATAGGAGGTGGTGAGTGTCCCAGCCATTGTGGGTGTCAGGTGCCATTAGTTTTTTTTGTATAGTCCTGGTTTCTTTTTGGTAGTCTTTAGCCATGGAGGATTCTGATACTGAGACTATTGTAATTTCAGGTTCCTATTCTTCCTCTTGTAAGGAAGGTGCTTCGGCCCGCTGTCGCATGTCTACCAGTCCTGTCTCTTGTGCCTTCTTAGAGCGCCTGGTTCCTCGGGCTCGGGGAACCATGGGCCTGCTGAGCCATCAGCCTCTGGGGGCTCTATCCCTCAAGCGACGTATTCCCAACAGCACCCTTCTACTACATTTGCGGGTAACCCTAATGTTAATTCTCCCTCCACACAGGGTGGATTGTTCCCCCTGGAGATGGCAGAACATTTCTGCTTCAATTTATTGATGGCGCTTGTTCGCCTGCATGACCCAGAGGTTTATGCGCAGTTGTGTTCTTGCCCGACTATCCCGGGTGTCCAGACCTTGGGCGGGCTTATACAGTTTTTCCCAGGGGGCAATGTCCCTCCATGTTGTGCTTTTCTTTATAGGATCGTGCGGCTGCGTGTCCTACTCCGTCGTCTTTTCGACTTATTGGGGGATCCTTTCCTTTATCAGCCAGGTTATTCTCAGTCTTTGAATGGTGCTTCTAGCTAGACTAGTGGGGATGATGTACATCTCCTGTCGGATAGATTGCGCTCTTTCCCAGATTTTTTTCTTGAAAGTTCCGGTTTTCGTTTGGCGGGTACTGCGGAGGCCTGGTTCTTTCTCTGGCGGTTGCCTAAGGGTTTCCTTATTTTCTTTTCATCCGGTTAGGATATATTTTATTTGATTATTCCTTTGGGAATTTCTGGGATTGATTTGTTTTATTACTTCCACAGAAGTTCTTCACGGACTCGTTAGGTCCTGAGTTTATTGTGCACCTTGTTAGTTGTCAGTGCCGCATGTTGCGCCTGGCTGGTTCGGCGGGACTTTGAGTGTATGTTTTACTGTTTTATTGTTTGTTTTCACAAACTACACTATACATCTACATTGCAGACTTTTGAGTCCGGATAGCGGGAGTGTTTGGGTTGGTCTATGCCAGTCTACATCCTGGGGCCTATGTCGGTGGATTCCGCCATGTTGCTTCTTGCTCCCCTGATAGGGGGCCGGGGTCTTTCCACTAGGTGCAATTTGGGGCCTTTGTCTTGGGCTTTTCGCTGCCCTTTGGGTGGTTTAGTCTCCTAGGTCTGTAGGCCCTTTCTTGGGGTCTCTGGCTCTGGTTCGTTCCGCTATCTTTCGGTATCCGGTTTCATGGATTAGCTCGATTAGTGGAGCGCTCACTTGGTTTGCGAGAGGCAGCGGGATCGATGCCCACATTCTCTGATCCGGCAGCCGTTGCTGTCAGGTGGCTAGCCTTTGGCTTGCCACGCGGGGGCTAGTTCATCTCTACTCTGCTGCTGGAGGTCTACTCTGGCAGGAACACGTATATTAAGGTTCGCCTTGGGTTCTTCTCGGTTCTGGTTCTTGTTTTTTCCAGAATTTATTCCCTGGCTTCTGAATATCGCGGAGCTTGGCTCTGTGTTGAGGGTTCTATCGCCTTGGGATAGGTTCTCCTGGCTGTTCAGTGCCTTTGTTTCTGTGAAGACATGTGCTCTCGGACCTTCCTTTGGGGTCCATTGGCCTGGTGCCCTGAACTTGATTCAATATTCTTGCGGAGTTCCTCGGTAGGGTAAAGGTTGCTTTGGCATAATAGCTAGCACAACGGCATCTGTTGTGGGGACCTGAGACTGCTACCTTGTGGTAGTCATTGCTCCTTTTGGGGGCTGGCTGGCTTTGGGTTCGTCTTGACTCTTGTCTCAAGTCTTGTGTCCTGTGGGCAGGTTTTCCTTGCCCTCAGTCTCCCCTTGGGGGACTTTTGTCCCTCTGTGGGTGTTTTTCCAAGTTAGTCCCTTTTTCAGGGATGGAGATTCCCTTGTGAGTTGTCTCTCTGGGGTTTCTGTGTTCATCCAGTTCTGAGGGGACTCTGCCCCTGTTTTATGATCACACTCTTTTGATGTGGCTTATTGTTTTTCTTCCCTCTTTTTTCAAGTGGGGGCGTTTCCCTAGGCTTAACCCTGTCTTCGACAGGTTAGTCTTTCTGTGTGTGGGCGGTCCTCATTGCGGCGGTCCAGCGGTAGGTGAGGATGACCCTGTTAACTCAGGATCCTAAGCTGTGGTTCTGGTCATCTTTTGAATTTTTCAGCTCCCTCTTGTTTATTTAGGCTGCATGGGATCACCGTTGTGGTGCTCTCTGAGCTCTCTGTGGGGTTTGGGTCCTCTGAGTTATCCCTCCGTGGAGGGGTGTTTCGCCTAAGGGCTTGTTTTATTGCTGGTCCCTTTTTCCCGGGCTGCAGGGTTTTCATTTGGGGGCGCCTTCAGTCTCTCTTGTGGTCTGCGGCACACGCCTTGGTTCCCTTCAGCTGGGGAGCTGGGCAAGGGGGGTTTTTCTCCATGTTCCGTGGCTTGCACTAAGACGTGCTACTTAGCCGTCTGTGCAGTTTCTTGTTCCTTGAGATACTTTTTGTTCTCTTTTCGGTCTCCGACCTGGTCACGTTTTGCTGGTGATGCCCTTTTTTTCTTGGCATCTGGTTGGGCTTTCTTGAGCCTTGCAAGCTAGACTTGATCTGTCTTCTGGAAGACCGGGTTCTGGTTTCGTTCTCCCTCTACCTTGCTTCTTCCCTCTGGGAGTTGTTAGTCAGGGTCCCCTTGTTGGTCAGGGGGGGTGTGGCTGGTATCCGCCTCTGAGCAATGGTGTCTTTTGAGGCTTGTTGGCTCGATTGCGTTTGCTTGCGGTCTCTAGCCAGGCTTGGGGCTGTCTGTTGTTTTGTGTCCTTGGGGCTGTTTTTTTCATTATTTTTGTTCCCTGTTTTCGGACGAAGTGGGAATTTTTCTTTATGGGGATGTGGTTCAGTCCTGGTGTCCTCAGATTGGGCCGCCTCTTACCCTCCCGTTTTGGCATTCAGTGTCCTCTTGGGCTTGGGTATAATTTTCCCATAAGTAATGAATGCGGCTGTGGACTCTTTCCCACGGAAGAAAATGAAATTATCAGGTAAGCATAATTTATATTTTTATTATGTAATATTTGCAATGTGAGCGTTTGTTGATTGGTTGTGCACTGGGTGGGAGGAGCTTTAACAGGCTATTTGTACACTGTTTCACTTGATATAGTTTGTCTGAGGAAGGGGTAAAGACCCTAAATGTTACACAATAAAATGTAAGTGTGTTAAATCCAGAGAGTGCAATCTTTTGAGATTTCTAATATATATATAATGTAAAAAAAATGCAAGTTTAGCTGTTTAAATTGATTCTGAAAGGAACATTCATTGTTTGCACACAATTCATCCCTAGGGGCTAATTGTTAATAAAGACAGCTGCCACTGATCTATTTGTGATTATTTACATGTCCCACATGCATGAACACATTTCTTTTTTACATAGTAACACCCCTTTTGCGAGAAAAGGAAAACAGGCAGTTTGCTGTCGCTTATCCTCTTAAAAAATAAAATGATGCCTAATATTTAAAAGTCAGGAAAGCAGAAGTAATAAATCAGGACTAGAATAGCAGTCCAAATATAGTGTTCCTTTATATGGTCAGCCTATTAACAGTCTGTAATGCAGCTTGTTGTTGATGGTGACTATTATATGGGTCAAATGCATAGGAGCCCAGCTGTTCAGGAAGGTACAATATGTTCAGAAACCTAGAAGAATGAAAGAAAGGTTCACTTGTGTGTCCTGCTTAATAAAGACTTTGCTAAATACACATCACTGGAACTACTTTGTCTTAGATGTATGTAAGAACTCACTAGCCTCAGAAAGAAACTCTTAATCTGACTTTATTAAGAAGACTTTCTTAGGCTAACTATGGTGTTGATCACTATCCTTTAGCAAAGTTTAGCTAATTATTTTTCAACAATTCTCTATTAAATTCATGGAGATTTTGGATAATCTCTTCTAAAGTCTGATGATTGACCTTATATAATTGTATATCTTTCCTTTACAGGCACGGCTAAATCTTGTTGTCTGTATTATATATTATCTTTGCATGACTCTTCTCTTAGGGGTAGATTTATTATGGGTCGAGCGGACATGATTCGCTGCAGCGAATCATGTCCATTCGACCTCGCTAAATGCCGAAAATGCCGACAGCACACGCTGTCAGCATTTATCATTGCACAAGCATTTCTAGTGAAATGCTTGTGCGATGCCGCCCCTGCTCACCGGCGGGGGTGTCAATCATCCTGATCATATCGGATCGGGATGATTTCAGTCCGCCGCCTAAAAGGTGTCGGAGAAGTTAAAGAGCAGTGGTGTTACAACTTTCGTTTCAGGCAGACCTGAGACTATCGGGGTAAAATGCAGCATCCACTGCTTAATAAATATACCCCTTAGAATCCCCTGTGTATAAGCATCTGCTGAGGGATGGGGCAAAAAATAAACAACTCACTTACAGGTTGTGCATGATATACAAAAGCTTTTCTTTTTTTTCTATTTGATCATTTTAAAAACCTACCATAGAGATGTTTTATTTTAGCCAATACATTTTTGTTCACACATTATTTTTTTAATACATTGTCTTCTTTTTTTAACCAACCTTAAACCTCACATTCTTCTTTCATGAATTATTATCAGACAGTGCATACAATTTTCAAATTTACTTCTATCATCAAATTTACTTTTTTTTTTTTACTCTTTTTATCCTTTTTTGAAGGGGCAGCAATGCTCTACTGGGAGCTAGCTAAATACATTGGGTGAGCCAATGACAAGAGGCATATATGTGCAGTCAACAAACAGCAGCTAGCTCCGGGTAGTGCATTACTGTTCCTGAGCCTACCTAAGTATCCTATTAAAAAAGCATGCCGAGAGATCTAAGCAAATTAGATAGTAGAAGTAAATAAGAGAGCTGTTTAAAATTGTGTGCTCTATCTGAATCAAGAAAGTCTAATTTTGATTTTACAATAGGGTAGATTTAACAAATGTCGAGTGGACATGATTCACTATAGCAAATCATGTCTGCTCGACATCGCTAAATGCGGACAGCATACGCTGTCTGCATTTAACATTGCACAAGCACTTCTTGTGAAATGCTTGTGCAATGCCGCTAGCGGGGGTGTCAATCATCCCGATCGGATCGGGATGATTTCCTTCCGCAACCAATGCTTCTTAACTTCCCTTTCAGGCGAGCCTGAAACGATTGGCGTAGAATGCAGTATCCGCTGCATAATACATCTACCCCTTTGTTTAAACAAGAGCACACAAAAATCTGTTCTTGTGTAAAAAATAAAGACAAAGCAACATAATTTTTACTTTACTTTGGTCTGTATTGATTACAGAAAAAGTATATATATTTTATTGCGCACTATTATATTTTACATTTTTTATGGATATATTTATACAGGGCAAGATACAGAAAATGTGTTTTCAAAAATAATCTTACAATTCTAATTTTATTATAAACTCTGCATATTGCATATTTAAAGTGTAAATAGGTAGATTTTTAAAAAAAAATTACATTTGTTACTTTGTATTTCAATTGCAGTTCTTTTATTTTAGTTTCCTACATACACTAACTATAAAATAATATACAAAAAGTTTAATTTCCTTTAGAAATTATATTTTCTATTATATTCAATTACACTTCATATATAAACATTTAAATAACTAGCAGTGACATTTCCCCTCTGAGGGAGCGTAATAGCGAAACATGTGTCAGGGGACCGGGTTCTAGAGAGTTTGTCTCACTTTTTTAACTAGCTGGTACAGGGGGAGTGGAAAAAGACATCACTTTTAAATTGGCAGAAAAAAAATCTACTATTCATTTGAAGTTAAGACTAATTGCTAGTGCATTGTCTTGTTATCTTGCATTTGTTGATTATGCAAATCTACTGTGTTGGAAAAGGCACTTCACTACTATTTGACACAATTAAGAAGTTGCATCTGATCCTCTCAACTATAATAATATTTGTCATACCGCTATCCTCCACCAATAGCAGTACAGCTAGTTTCATCCACTCTCCTTTATTCACGCCGGGTGCTGCCGCACTAACATAATTTATTGTCATGCACCATTTCTCTTACTATATGAGATAAGGAATATTTTCACACACTACTTTATTTATTTGTAGCTCGGCATGGAATGAATGAGTTACAATAAAATGACGTTATGAATAGCTACAATGTGTCTACTTTTTTTAAATACACTTGACTTGATATACTTATTAACTCACACATTTACTGAGAGGGGTTAGCACTCTTTTCTGTTGCCTGCTTTGCAACTCATATTTAAGTGACATTTCTACTCTGGCCTTGCAAATGTCAGTAAGGGGGATGGGGGAGGGGGCTAAGCATTTGATGGTTGTGCCTAAAGTTTTGTTGCAGATATAAACGGAATGCTAAAAAGTTATCTCGCTTTCCAGTCCAAACAAAATCTCATGTTTCAGATTCTGCATTAAAAAGCCACTGAGTTGGTTTAACACAGTATTTTAAAGGATATTAAAATTAGACTATAAAATATATATTATACAAATCACCAAAAAAATGACACCCACTTAAATGGACATAAAACCCACATTGATTCAGATAGAGCATACCATTTTAAACAGATTTCCTATTTCCTTCTATTATCAAATTTTCTTCGCTTTTTTTTATCCTTTGTTAAAAAGCAGGAAGGTAAGTTCAGGCGTGTGTACATTCCTGCAGAACTATATGGCAGCTGTTTTTCAACAATATTGTGCATTAGCTAGAGCACTAGGTGACAGCACTATTTGTTATCATTATTATTATTATCATTTATTTGTATGGCACCGCCAAATTCCGTAGCGCTGGACCTGTCATGTAGTGCTCTAGATATGTTCACACTACTATATATCTTCAAAAAGAATAACAAGAGAATGAAGCAATTTTGATAATAGAAGTAACATTTGAAACTTTTTAAAATTGTATTCTCTATCTGACTATCTGAGTCCTGAAAGAAATAAAATGTGTTTTCATGTTTCTTTAAAGTTATGCAAGTTGACGCAACAATAAATTGTGCAAACAGCTGTATGCAGTCTTTACATGATAAAGGACATATCACATTAGTTTCTATGGATTGTGTTGGAAATTTGATAGCACTCAATGGTTCAGTCCATTTTGTTTATGAATCTTAAAAAACAAACAAAAACAAAAAAACAAGCTCAGCCGGGCCTGGCGAACTTATATTCTTAAAGGGACATGAAACCCACATTTTTTCTTTCATGATTCAGATAGAGAATACCATTTTAAACAACTTTCTAATTTATTTCTATTATCTAATTTGCTTCATTCTCTTGGTATAATTTGCTGAAGAAGCAGCAATGCACTAATGGTTTCTAACTGAACACATGGGTGAGCCAAACACAATCTATATATATATATATATATATATGCAGCCACCAATCAATAGCTAGAAACTAGGTTCACTGCTGCAAGTGAGCTTGCCTAGATAAATCTTTCAGCATAGGATACCAAGAGAAGGAAGCAAATTTAATAATAGAAGTAAATTGGAAAGTTGTTTAAAATTGTATGTTCTGTCTGAATCATGAAATATTTTTTTGGGGGTTTCATGTCCCTTTAAGGATCTGTTTATGGAAATCAAAACCACACAACCATAACTATGATCACCCATAATCGGATAGTGTTGCAGTTACTAAAAGAAAGGCTTACAAAGTTACCCATTAAAAAAAAAAGACTTTCCCATTTCTGGTAAGGATTCTTATGCAGCTCCTTTTTTATATGAGGCAGGAATTGGAACCTTTAAAATGTACTAGTAGCTGCCTTTCTATGTAAGGTACTTGCAAAAGCTGGGTCTAGTGTAAAGCAAACAGCATTAGTGCACAGGTCTTCATATGCACAATGGCCATACACAACCACATTTAAACCCATCCATCAAATATCCTAACATAAGAATACTACTAAATGCAAAAATGACTGTTGCTTAGACTCTTTTGCTTTGGTTTCTCTAGCTAGAACATACATTGTGGGGTGCTATTAAATGACCCCAAAGAGAAATATTAGCAGTTCAGGGAAGCATTAATGCTGGACCTGATTGGTTTATTTCTGTCTTTATTTTTGAAAACCCACCATCTACCACTCTCTTCTTCTCCTGGGTAGAGCAATGGGCATATAAAAAAGGCAAAATAGTTATTTTATACATTGGAAGTTTGGGGGTTGTACATTAAAGGAGAAATTACTAGATCCCCAGCACCATCAATGCACACTGGACATTGTACACTAGATTTTTCTTTGCATACATGTTTTGTAGATGATCCATTTATAAAGCTTATCTGGAAGTGTTTTTATAACAATATATAGTTGTGTTTATTTTTTATTAACATTGTACCCCAAAATATCAGATGTATACTGATGTCTCCCAAAGTATCAGATGTATACTGATGTCTACAGATTCCTGCCTGCTCCTGTTTGTGTAATGGTTTTTTTCATATGCAGGGGAGGCATGTCTGCTCTTGCTGCTTTCTCAGTGCCTTTCAATAGGTATCCCAGCCTAACCTCATCAATAGTGCTAAACTTGGAGCTTCTAAGTAAGTTTTAAAAAGGTTTTATACGGGATGTTTATATCAGTATCAGTGCATATTCCTCTTTAATAGTAGTGTCTATTACACACAGTTATATACAAATTGGTGTACACTGTCCCTTTAAGAATGCACATCAATACGAAACACCTATGAGCAAATTCAAATTTTTTTTTTTTAAAAGGTTTTTTTATTTTAATCAACGAGAATAACAACAAGATCAAGTATACAATGAGCAATGACAGACAGTACAATATATCCAGTGTTACATCTTCAGGATATCCTTTGGCTTGAAGATATGACATACATGTCCATATAGGATTTTGACCGGATGATAAGAGCTATTGTCCATGGCTGTCTAGAACTCCTCCAAGGAGCCCCAGGGAAGGCCACTTAGAGCTAGTCACAGTAAGACAAGATTAATATAGCAAAGTTAACAGTCTCGCTACTAAAATCTTAATTGTCAAAGTGCTTAAACATTATGTAATTATGATCATTGTATAAACAAGGGATAATGAAATAAACGATTGGTAATAAAAGGAAGGAGGACACAGATCGGTCTTACCAGCATTAACATTTTACTATTGGTAGAACTAATATCAGGAGGAATGAAAGAAAAATAAGAAGACCCCTATGCCCGTGCTGAATGAAATGGCAAGAAAAAATCAAATACAAACAAAACTACAAAAAAAAAAAAAAAAACTACAAAAAAAAAAAAAGGGGGGGGGAAGGAAAGGGGGAGTGGGGGGTTGCATTCAATGGGTTAGGAAGGGGACAGGGAATGGGTGAAAGGAACTGTTCTCAGGATTGTAACATATCCTAAGCAGAGGGGCAAATATTGCCTACAACTGAATGCTAATCAGGACCATACTCCCAGATCATAATTTGAAGGTCCTCTGAACCATGTATGTGAGAAACATACGATTCCATCGCTTTTACAAATTTTAGAATATCGACTACCTGTGTCCAAGAGGGCACGGTCTGTTGGAGCCACAACCTGGCCAGAGCTAGTTTGATTGCTAAAAAGAGGTAGATACAGAACATCTTGGGTAGCGGCA
Source organism: Bombina bombina (assembly GCF_027579735.1). Lineage (NCBI taxonomy): Eukaryota > Metazoa > Chordata > Amphibia > Anura > Bombinatoridae > Bombina > Bombina bombina. The sequence continues at coordinate 88,948,053 of NC_069510.1, forward strand.
AATGTGTAGGCAACATATGTAACAAGCCCACACTTGGTGACAGTTGAATTGGAATACCTTTCGCGGCACAGTATTGGGCAGCAAGTTGCCACAGGGTTTGAATTTGTGGGCACGCCCACCAGATGTGCAATGGGGTCCCCATCTCATCACATCCTCTCCAACATTTAGGAGAATTAATGGGTGAGATCTTAAATAGGTGCAGGGGTGTCATATGCCATTGTAGCACTATTTTAAGGAATAGCTCATATAAAGTTATACAATGGACCGCTTTTTTAGTTAATAGTGTTGCAATCCTCCACTGTTGTGGTTCATGTGCTAATGTTAAAGAAATTTCCCATTGTCTCACGGGAGAATATTTGTAAAAAAGAGGAGGATTCATAAGATCTAGGTATGAAGTTGTAAGCAACTTAGTTGGAGGAGATGTCATGTCCCACCTAACTTCCCACCTAGTTCTGTCTCTTAATGGGCCTTTATCAAAGCCCCATGATTTAAGATAGCTACGCAGCCTCCAAAATTCAAAGTGTAGAATGATGGGTGGGTTGAACTTCCTAATAAATGCCTGAAAGGTTAACAGAGCGTTTCCTTCAAATAGATCCGCAACCTTGATTACACCTAGGTTAGTCCATAAATTAGGGTGGGTGTCGGGCAGGGCTAGTAACAGCCCTCTGAGCATGTGGGATGGCGATGGATGAGGAGCAATCGAAACTATATTATGTATCTTGTCCCAGAACTTCAGATTAGAGGTTACAATGAAATTAAGCAAGAGGCCAGGGGGTCTAGAATGCTTGGGAAGCCATATGAGATCGCGTAGGGTGAACCCTACCGGGAAGGCCGCCTCTTCAATTTCCGCCCACCTACTCTGCATGGTCGAGCCCCATTGAGTCACATGTGACAATCTAGCTGCCTCATGATATCTCAGGATATTCGGGGCGGCCGCCCCACCAGCTAGTATGGGCTGTTGCAGCGTACCAACGGCCACTCTTGGCGCTTTGTTGCGCCAAATGAATCGATTACAAAGTTGCTGAAATTTATGGATCGTGGCTCTAGGGATCGGGATGGGATCTGAAAATATAAGTCAGCTTTGGAAGGAGAATCATTTTGAAGGCTGCTATACGTCCAAGCCAGGATAATGAGGGAACATTCCACGTGTTAGTTGACGATGCAACAGTGGATAGAAGAGGGGAGAAGTTTAAATCCATGATGGTAGATATATCATGAGAGAGGTATATACCCAAGTGTTTAATGTGTGATGTGGACCAATGGAATTTATATTTACTTCCCAACAAGGCAAGGATGTCTTCCGGAATATTTATGGTATATGCCTCCGTTTTAGATACGTTGAGTTTGTAGTAACTAATTAGAGCAAAGAACAGCTCAGGTAGAGAGATGAGAGGGTCGGATACCAGTACCGTCAGATCATCTGCAAAGAGCGTGATTTTTTGCTCAACACGGTGTATCATTACACCTTTGATCTGCGGATTGGAGCGGATAGCAGCGGCCAAAGGCTCCATTACAAGGGTGAATATGAGGGGTGACAATGGGCACCCCTGCCTGGTGCCATTGGTTATCCCAAAGGGCTCGGAACAGAAACCCAATCCCTTGACTCTTGCAGATGGGTTTGAATATAATGCTGCTATAGTTGTAACGAAGGATGGAGGGAATCCAAACCTCCGCAGCACAGCAAACATGTATTCCCATCCCATCCTGTCGAAGGCCTTCTCAGCGTCCAACGACAGGGTGACACAGGGCAAGCACAATCTCTGAGCCTCAAAATATACATTCAATAAGCGTCTTGTATTATCTGGGGCTTGTCGTCTCAAGACAAAACCCACTTGGTCTGGGTCCACCAGGATGGGTAAAAGAACATTAAGACGCGTGGCTAGTATCTTAGCGTACAGCTTAACGTCAAGATTTAGCAACGATATGGGTCTGTAGCTCTCACATCTTGTAGGATCTTTCCCTGGTTTCGGTATTGTGATTATAGTTGTCTGTAAAAATTCAGCTGGAAAAGTACTTCTGTCGCTCGCCAACCCAAAGAACCGTGTTAGGATGGGGATTAGCTGGATTTGGAATTTTTTATCAAATAAGTCTGTAAAGCCATCTGGCCCCGGTGACTTGAAAGCCTTGAGGGATTTAACAGCTGTTTTAACCTCTAGAGCCGAAATAGGATTTTGCAGACTGTCTGCCTGTTTCTGAGAAAACTGCGGAAGACTCAAGGGGGCCAGAAAATCATTTATAGTATCGGGGTCCAGAGGAGGGAGTGTATTATCCTCCTGCAAGTTATAGAGGGAAGCATAGTATTTCGCGAAGGTGTCCCCTATATCTTTTGGCTTAGTGATATTTTGTCCCCGTACTGTCAATGCCGCTATGCGTGCTGCCGCCGTCCTCTGACGCAACTTGTTGGCAAGTAGCCTATCGGCTTTATTGCCTTTATGATAGTAGGTTTTCTTGAGCCTGAGAAGCCTCTCTGCTGTCCTTGCGTATTCCAACCAGACTATATGGGCTTTAATATCAGCTAGTTTTTTGAATAGTTGGGGTGAGGGATCCTTTTTATGATCATCTGTTACTTTGCGCAGACTCGTCACCAGCTGCGCCAAAGTTTCCCCTCTACGTTTCTTTAAGGCTGATGCAATCTTCATAAAGGAGCCTCGAATGTACGCTTTCAAAGAAGCCCAAAGGGTGAAATCGTCTACTTCATTATTATCATTCGACAGCAAAAAATCTGTAAGATCTTTAGTAACGGAGGTCACTGTCTCCGGCGAGGAGAATAAGTAAGGAGACAGACGCCAGGTCGGAGAGTTTTGTAGTACCACTGAGGACTGTAAAGTGATATGGACTGGATCGTGGTCTGACCAAGGGCATTGAGGAATCCACGCCCTGGACACCTTGTCTAATAGACCTGGGTCACAAAAAAAATGATCAATACGCGAGTATGAGTGATGAACCGAAGAGAAATAGGTATAGTCCCGGGCGGATGCGTGCAGGGCACGCCACACGTCAAACAGGTTAAACTGATACATTCAATTTCGAAATTTGTGTGAGAGTTCGATAACAGGTTTAGATGGTTTACGGGTTACACTCGACTTCCTATCCACAAGCGGGTCCCATACTACATTGAAATCTCCAGCAATGAGCAGGAGGCCCTGTCTCAGAGTTTCTAATTTTTGAAGGAACTTACGGAGAGTACGAATGTGAAGTTTATTGGGGCCGTAATATGAAGCTAGGGTGTAGGGAACACCATCTAGTCTACAGATAATGATTAAATATCTACCTTGGGGGTCAGCTTCGGTAAGAATATTCTCATAAGAAATGTCCTTATGTATAAGGATTGCTGTCCCTCTAGACTTTTGTGAGAAACTGGCCACCTCTACAACCGGAAACAGCTTGGATTGGATGGGAGTCTTTGTATTTTTCACCAAGTGAGTTTCCTGCACAAAGACTAAGTGAGCTCTAGCTCTGGCCAAGGAGCGGAGGAAAACACTGCGTTTGGTTGGGGAGTTGAGGCCCCGAACATTTTGGGTTACACAGTTGTATGGCATATTGGCTCAGTATAGTTTATTTCTGTTGTGGTATAGGAGGGCGGCGGGGGATGGAAAATATGGGAAAAAGGGTACAAGGAAAAATGGGGAAAAGGGGAGGGAGAGAAAAAAAAAACACAAGCTTAAGCAAAATTCAACAGCAATAGAGCCAGAGGCCCTCGTTACATCTCTCTACAACAATGGTATAGAATGCAAAGTCAACAAAAAAAAAAAGCGGTATTTAGTAAAGATAAACCGCGTATGTAGCCTCTGAAACATAAGTCAGAGTACGTTATGGGGAGGGAATTAATGCCTGCAAGCAGTACACAGTGTTAATTCAGTGCATAAGAAGAAGAATATAGGCAAAGCAACCAGAACAGACAGAACAAGGGGGGAGAGAATTCAGAGAGAAGAAGAGGGGGGGAGAGAGGATCTCCGGACCCTAGGAAAGGAGGTGGGGAAGGGGGAGGGCAGGAAAAGAGAGAGAAAAAAAAAAAAAAAAAGGGGGGGGGAAAGAGAGACAGTAGAAGTGTAGGAATATTAATGGTATCTCCCTGAGAGATAAGGATGCTGAGCATATGCCAGCGGGGAAAAAAGAATAAGTTAAGTGAGCAGTAGAAGCAGAGTACAATAACACATGTAATCATAATCGAGCATTCTAATGGTGAATAAACAACAACTTTCAATAAACCTTTGATTACAATGAAACCTAAGCACCCTTGGCCAGCGTCATATTAAATAAAACATTCATATAACACGTATACCCAATATGATGCCAATGTATTTCAGATATAAGGAATTAGTGCCAAAACACCAGGCAGCCATTGTACATATATGAATATATAAGTATCTTCAACAATGGGAATGTCAAAGTAGCATTGTTTTTTTTGAATATGGTCATAAGTTAACATTTTAAACCCCAAACTGTAATATTTCAGTCAGGCGTGTAGGGTAGCATTGTCAGAGTGGGAGAGAAACAGTATAGAAATAGGCCATGAAGGTGACCCATAGTCGTGGGGATACAGAAAAAGGAGCAAACAGCAAGGGGGGGAGAAGACAAAGACAAAAAAAAAAGGGAAGGGGGAGGGGACAAGAAGGAAGGAGTCACAGTAGATTTGTAGAGACATTGGTAATATCTCCTTAGAAGGTAGGGGTGTGGAGCACGTGGTAGCGGAGAAAGAGGAATAGAAAATTCAATTTTAACTTCTGTTTATCAAAAGTTGTGTTTTTTTCCTAAGATAGGGAGAGTCCAACGTCCAACGTCATTCCAATTACTAGTGGGAATATCACTCCTGGCCAGCAGGAGGAGGCAAAGAGCACCACAGCATAGCTGTTAAGTGTCACTCCCCTACCCATAATCCTCAGTCATTCACTTTGCCTCTGTCAATGGAGGAGGTGGCTCAGATTATTCAGTGGGCGGAAGCTCACAATTGTTGTCTATCTGCCATACACATTCCAGGAGTGGACAACTGGGAAGCGGATTTCCTGAGCAGACAGACATTTCATCCAGGGGAGTGGGCTCTCCATCCGGAGGTGTTCTCCAGGTTAACCCTCAAATGGGGGGTGCCGGAGTTGGATCTGATGACGCCTCGGCAGAACGCCAAGCTTCCAAGGTACGGTTCAATGTCAAGAGATCTGCAGGCTACTCTGATAGATGCTCTGGCGGTTCCTTGGGTATTTGGTCTAGCATACCTGTTTCCTCTGTTTATGCTCCTTCCACGAGTCAATGCTCATATCAAACAGGAGAGAGCATCAGTAATTCTTATAGTGCCTGCATGGCCTTGCAGGATCTGGTATACAGACCTAGTGAAGGTGTCATCTCTGCCACCTTGGAGGTTGCCTCTGAGGAAGGACCTTCTAACTCAGGGTCCATTCCTCCATCCAAATCTCGTTTCTCTGAAGCTGACTTCTTGGAGATTGAACGCTTAGTTCTGGCTAAGCGTGGGTTTTCTGAGTCGGTCATTGAGACCATGCAACAGGCTCGCAAGCCTGTTACTCGTAAAATTTACCATAAGGTACGGCGTAAATTCTTTTATTGGTGTGAATCCAAAGGCTATTCTTGGAGTAGGGTCAGGATTCTAAGGATTTTATCTTTTCTCCAGGAAGGTCTGGAGAAAGGGTTGTCAGTTCTCTGAAAGGTCAGATTTATTGTGAACTGCTGGTGCAATGCTGCCCCCTGCAGATTCGCGTCCAATCAGCCGCTAGCAGGGGGTGTCAATCAACCCGATCGTATTCGATCAGGTTGATTTCTGTCCGCGGCCTCAGAGCAGGAGGACAAGTTATGGAGTAGCGGTCTTTAGAACGCTGCTTCATAACTTCTGTTTCCGGCGAACCTGAAGGCTCGCCAGAAACAAGGGGCATCATGCTCCATACGGAGCTTGATAAATATGCCCCTTAACCTTGTTCTTAAAGTTTTGCAGCAGGCTCCATTTGAGCCAATGCATTCTATAGATATTAAGTTGTTATCTTGGAAGGTTTTGTTTCTTATTGCTATCTCTTCTGCTCAGAGAGTTTCGGAACTCTTGGCTTTGTAGTGTGATTCGCCTTACCTTATCTTTCATGCAGATAAGCCGTTTCTTCGCACTATATTGGGGTTTCTCCCTAAAGTGTTTTCAGATAGAAATATTAATCAGGAAATTGTTGTTCCTTCTCTCTATCCCAATCCTTCTTCTCATAAGTAACGTCTGTTGCATAACTTGGATGTTGTGCATGCTCTAAAATTCTACCTTCGGGCCAGTCTTCTGCCCTGTTTGTTTGTTTCACAGGAAAGTGTAAGAGTGGGAAGGCTACTGCTACTTCTCTTTCCCTCTGGTTGGGAAGTATAATTCGTTTTGCTTATGAGACTGCTGGTCAGCAGCCTCCTGAGAGAATTCCAGCTCATTCCACTAGGGCTGTCTCCTCTTCTTGGGCTTTCAAAAATGAAGCTTCTGTGGATCAGATTTGCAAGGCTGCAACCTTGTCCTCTCTGCATACTTTTTCCAAATTTTACAGATTTGATACTTTTGCCTCGGCTGAGGCCTCTTTTGGGAGAAAGGTTCTTCAAGCGGGGGTGCCTTCTGTTTAGGTCTGCCTGTCTTTTTATCCCTCCCTATTCATTCTGTGTCCTCTGGGTATTGGCTCCCACTAGTAATTGGAATGCCGTTGTGGACTCTCCATATCATAGGAAAGAAAACAAAATTTAAGTTTGGATTTCAGAATAAGTTTGGATTTTGGAATTCCGGATTTGGGGATTTGTACCTGTACAGTTTTTGATAGCCCATGCACATATGCCGTGAGGGCCGCACACCAGTATTCAAACACCATGCCTGTTCAAAGAGCTGGCAGTGGTGTGTATTATGTCTGTGAGGACTTAAAGGGACCTGAAACCCAAAATATTTATTTTGTGATTCAGATAGAGAATACAATTTTACACAACATTCCAATTTACTTTTAGATAATAGAAGTAAATTGGAGTGTTGTTTAAAGTTGCATACTCTTTCTAAATCATGAAAGAAAAAAAAAATGGTTTTCATGACCCTTTAACCCTTTGAGTGCTAAGCACTTTCCCACCTGGGTGCTAAGGTGATTTAAGGTTTTTTTTCAGATCCCCAAGACTTACACCGCTGGAAAGATTAGGCAATTACCTTTCCAGCGGTGGGTCTTGCGGGTCTGTAGCTGCTTAGATGCCTGAGATACAGGCATCTCAGCAGCATGCCCACTTTCCCTGTACTTTGTATTGTAAATTTTTAATAAAGTTGCGCGGTGACGCCAGGTAGGAGCGGGTGGGAGCCCCCAGATCTCCCTCAAGGTGGGAGAGTGCTAGCGACGGCTCTGAGCCGTCGTTAGCACCAGAGTGGGAAACTCTGTGACGGCTCAGAGCCGTCATTAGCACTCAAGGGGTTAATTTGTTTCATACAAGTCACTGCTGACCCTCTGGGAAGACGTGGTGTTTAAATACTGGTGCATGGGCACTCACAGCATATGTGTGTATGCTGCTGAAAAAGCAGTACTAACTTTTACTAGAAGCAATTTTGTTAATGGAAGTATATTGCAATAATGCTTCTACTTCTAAATTGAAATGTACCCATGCAAATGTCACTTTTGACCTTTCTATCGCTTTAAAGGGACATGCTAAGGTAAAAATAAACTCCTCTATTTCTTTAGGGCATTTTATTATTAAAAAAATGCTCATTGGTAGTTATGTGTCTGACCCCTGCAAATAACCTACGCACCAGGTGCACTTCTATGTTTGTCCTGAGCAAAACATGGTCAGTTTGTCAGTTAAAGGCATAGAAAGGTCAAATTTGAAATGTGTTAGGGTGCATTTCAGTTATTAATTAAAGTTATAAAACGAAAATTTAAAGTGGCTGCACTCTAAAGTAAAAGCCTCCATGTTCCAGTTGTTTAATTGTAGCAATAAAAGGGGATTTTTTTTTTGACCTTTGAGTGCAACAGCTTTGGATTTTTGGTTTAAAGGGACATAAAAAAAAGTTGGGAAAGAGACTAAATATAATAATATGTACTTTAATTACTTTATACTGCAGTGCCTCGCCATTAACCTTTTCTTTCAAGTTTCTGAATTGTACAGCTCTAACTCCCCCCCCCCCATAATTCCTTTTATGGTTGCACCTATATCCACCATTGATATGGTAGAATGCAAGACTTTAACACTCATCTGCTGGAGCCTACAAGCAAATAAGCTGCTGTGAACTCAGTTGAAATACAATGCCTGTGTTTTTTTATGCTAAACTCTGATAAGGGGAGATGGATCTCAGTCTTCTCCAGAGAGCACAGCTTTGTAAGCAATTTTGCTTATTCTTTGAAAAATATTTTTAAATAATTGCCAGCAATTTTTAATTATTATTTGTTTTGCAAACTATTTTTACTTAAAGGACCAGTCAACACAGTAGATTGCATAATCAACAAATGCAAGATAACAAGACAATGCAATAGTATTTAGTCTGAACTTCAAATGAGTAGTAGATTTTTTTCTGACAATTTTAAACGTTTTGTATTTTTCCACTCCCCCTGTACCATGTGACAGCCATCAGCCAAACACAAATGCATACACGTACCATGTGACAGCCATCAGCCATTCACAAATGCATACACACTTATTCTTGCACATGCTCAGTAGGAGCTGGTGACTCAAAAAGTTTAAATATAAAAAGACTGTGCACATTTTGTTAATGGAAGTAATTGGAAAGTTGTTTAAATTGGCTGCTCTATCTGAATAATAAAAGTTTAATTTTGATTGAGTGTCCCTTAAATTAGCCCTTTTAGGATATGCACAGATCTCCACATGTTTTATGGCACGTTAAAGTGATGGTAAACTCTCCCCTTTTTAAAATCAGATCTGGAATGTAAGCGCTATTTTAGATGGAGTTTAATTCATTAGCTGTAATGAAGATGCGCTATAACTTAGTTATTATTATTGAATATGAAATTCAAATACTGCATGCTCCTCCGCCCACTTCAAAAGTAAAATTTTCTGTGAGCTAACAGATTGAATCAGCGCTCTCCCCATGTGGCACTTTTGTTGTAGCTAGAGCATTGATTGGAGAGTAATTCAATCATTTAGCTGACAGGAAAATTGACTTTTGAAGTGGGTGGTGTAACGTGGGGTATTTGGATATCTATATTAATAACTAAGTTATAGCGCATCTTCATTACAGCTAATGAATTAAACTCCATCTAAAATAGCGCTTACATTCCTGATCTGATTTTAAAAAGGGGAGAGTTTACCATCACTTTAAAGGGACATTAAACACTTTGAGATGGTAATATAAAATGATAAATTGTATATATAAAACAACTCTGCAATATACTTTCATTATTTATTTTGTCCTCTTTGCCTGCAATTCCATTCTGAAATTGTGAGCTTTTCAGTTCCTGTTTGAAATGGAAGTGCAGAACACTGTTAAATCCAGCACAACCATTGGCTGCACACTCTAATGACCTATGTATAACGGTCCCTAATTGGCCACAGCAGAGAAGGTAACACAAGTTACAACATGGCAGCTCCCAGTGTTTTATAGACACTAAAACTTTACACTTATTTTGTCACTTTTTAAACAACTAATGAAACTTTAAAAAATACATCTACATGTTAGTCATGGACTAATCTTTTCTTTGAATGCATCTTTCTATCTAGCATGTATTTAGTGTTTAATGTCCCTTTAAGTATTGCGGCATGCTCAGTAGCTACAGCATGCAACAGTGTAAGGAATGCTTTGCTAATCCCTCTCCCTAGCTTGCGTTTCATCAGTGGCAGCAGCAGTGTGGATCTCTGAGCAGCAGAGCCTGTTGGTTTATAAAAGTTATTACTGTGTTTAGCAGCATATACACATATGCTGTGAGGGCCCATGCACCAGTATTCAAGCTTAGAGAGCTGGCAGCGGTGTGTATTGTGTCCGTGAAGACTTTTTAATTTGTTTAATTTAAAGGGATAGTAAAGTCAAAATGAAACGTTCATGATTCAGATAGAGCATGCGATTTTAAACAACTCTCCAATTTACTTATGTTATCAAATTTGCCTTGTTCTCTTGGTATCTTTTATTGAAGAGTAAAAACAGGTAGGCTCACAAGAGCTCGAGTGTGCACTTGCCTTTAGTACTCTATTGCAGCAGTGTTTCCCAACATTGTATAACAAAGCTACAAATAATGTTGCAAAACACTGCTGCCATAGTACTAAAGACACGTGCACACTCCTGAGCTCTTATGAGCCTACCTAGTCTTATTCTTCAATAAAAGATACCAAGAGAGCAAAGCAAATTTCCAGTAAATTGGAAAGTTGTTTAAAATTGCATTCTCTGACTGAATCATGAAAGTTTAATTTTGACGCAATTTACTGTCCCTTTAAGCCAATGCTGACTCTGAGAAGGTGTGTTTTTTGAATACTGGTGCATGGTCCCACAAAGCATATGTGTGTATGCCACTGAAAAACAATAACTTTTACTAGAAATATTTTGCTAATGGAAGTATATTAAAACAATGATTCTATTTAAAATTGAAATGCACCCGTGCACATTTCAATTTTGACCTTTCTATCCCTTTAAAGGTGGCATGTACACGTGTCCAGCTCAGAACTGACTCGGAGGAGCAACTGGTGCATATGTTGACCTATTTGTAGGTCGCAACACATAAGTGCCTACAAGAATTTGTTAAATAATAAAATTGTCTAACAAAGTCGGTATAACCATAAAAAAAAGTTCTTGTTTTTATTATAGATTGTCTATTTAAAGGGAAATTAAACGTTCATGGAGGGCATTCAATTTTAAACAATATTTCAGTTTACTTCTGTTACTTCTTGAATGCTATTTGAACACATCTGGCGAGCCAATAACAAGAGGCATATATTGTGTAGCCACCAATCACCAACTAGTTCCTACAGGGTATTGCTTTTTATAAGCCTACCTAGGTATGCTCTTCAACCAATGATATGAAGAAGGGGAAACAAGAACATTTGAAATATAGAAATACATTAGAAACCTGAAAGTTTAATTTTGACTGTACTGTCCCTTTAATTCTTTGAATTTTGGGACTTGTATGATGTCCACAAGATAATACATAGCTGTTTCAGATTTTTGTCTTGGAAATTATCTTCTTGGAGTCATTTTCTTATTTTTATTTTTAAGCAGCCAGTTGATGTTTAGGTCATCCCAAAGTAAATACTTGTTTTTAAGGGCAGTGCATGATTGATGTTATGATATACATTGAACCAGATTACAAGTGGAGCGCTAAACCTATGTAGGCTCATACAGTATGTAGGCTCATATGATAATTTCTAAACCCTTGAAAGACTCCTCTTATCTCAGTGCATTTGGACAGTTTTTACAGCTAGACCACGCTAGTTCATGTGCCATATAGATAACATTCTGCTAGATTATGAGTTTTGCGTTATGAGTGAAAAAGTAGCGTTATGGCTCTTTTTCACTACCGCTGGTATTACGAGTCTTGCAGGTATATCTGTACCGCACACTTTTTTGGCCGTAACGCAACGTAACTACCGCAGCTTTCAAAAAGTCCTTTTTCAATGGGACTTCCATAGCGCCGGTATTACGAGTTTATCTGTCCGGCCAAAAAGTGAGCGGTACAGCCCATACCGTCAAAATCCATACTGTAAACTGAAAGTCGGTATTTATGGGTTTACGCTACAAAGCTGTAACATAAAACTCATAACTAAAGTGCTAAAAAGTACACTAACACCCATAAACTACCTATTAACCCCTAAACCGAGGCCCTCCCACATCACAAACACTAAAATAAAATTATTAAGCCCTAATCTGCTGCTCCGGACATCACCGCCACTATAATAAACATATTAACCCCTAAACCTCCGCACTCCTGCATCGTAAACACTAGTTAAATATTATTAAACCCTAATCTGCTGTCCCTAACATGGCCGCAACCTACATTACTGTTATTAACCCCTAATCTAAATTGCTGCCACTATACTAAAGTTATTAACCCCTAAACCTAACCCTAAGTCTAACCCTAACACCCACTAACTTTAATATAATTAAAATAAATCTAAATAAAAATTACTATTAATAACTAAATAATTCCTATTTAAAACTAAATACTTACCTGTAAAATAAACCCTAAGATAGCTACAATATAACTAATAGTTACATTGCAGCTATCTTAGGTTTTATTTTTATTTCACAGCTAAGTTTGTATTTATTTTAACTAGGTAGATTAGTTAGTAAATAGTTATTAACTATTTACTAACTACCTAGTTAAAATAAATACAAATTTACCTGTAAAATAAAACCTAACCTGTCTTACACTAACACCTAACCTTACACTACAATTAAATAAATTACATTAATTAAATACAATTAACTAAATTACAAAAAAAACCAAAACACTAAATTACACAAAATAGAAAAGAAATTATCACATATTTAACATAATTACACCTAATCTAATAGCCCTATTAAATATCAAAATGAAAAAAACCTAGCCTAAACTAAAATGTCAATAGACCTTAAAAGGGCTTTTTGCGGGGCATTGCCCCATAGAAATCAGCTCTTTTACCTGTAAAAAATAATATAAACAAACCCCCAACAGTAAAACCCACCACCCACACAACCAACCCCCCCAAATAAAATCCTATCTAAAAAACCTAAGCCCCCCATTGCCCTGAAAAGGGCATTTGGATGGGCATTGCCCTTAAAAGGGCATTTAGCTCTTTTTCCGCCCAAACCCTAAGCTACAAATAAAACCCACCCAATAAACCCTTAAAGAGGGGCCTGGAACCTAACTCCCTCACTTCCCATTGACTTACATTATAAACTGGGTTTTAATTTACAACAGTTTCGATTTACAACCATTCCTCCTGGAACCTAACCCTGGCGTAAACTGAGGGCTACCTGTAATTAGTTTAAATATTTGATAATTTCTTTTTTATTTTGTGTAATTTAGTGTTTGTTTGTTTTTTGTAATTTAGTTAATTGTATTTAATTGTAATTTATTTAATTGTACTGTAATGTTAGGTGTTAGTATAAGATAGGTTAGGTTTTATTTTACAGGTAAATTTGTATTTATTTTAACTAGGTAGTTAGTAAATAGTTAATAACTATTTAATAACTAATCTACCTAGTTAAAATAAATACAAACTTAGCTGTGACATAAAAATAAAACCTAAGATAGCTACAATGTAACTATTAGTTATATTGTAGCTAGCTTAGGGTTTATTTTATAGGTAAGTATTTAGTTTTAAATAGGAATTATTTAGTTAATAATAGTAATTTATTTTTAGATTTATTTTAATTATAATAAAGTTAGTGGGTGTTAGGGTTAGGTTTAGGGGTTAATAACTTTAGTATAGTGGCGGCGACATTGGGGGCGGCAGATTAGGGGTTAATAAGTGTAGGTAGGTAGCGACGACATTGGGGGTGGCAGATTAGGGGTTAATAAGTGTAATGTAGGTGTCACAATGTTGGGGGCGGCAGATTAGGGGTGTTTAGCCTGGGGGTTTATGTTAGGGTGTTAGGTGTAAACATAAATTTTCTTTCCCCATAAGAATCAATGGGGCTGCGTTACGTAGCTTTACGCTCCTTTATTGCAGGTGTTAGGCTTTTTTTCAGCCGGCTCTCCCCATTGATGTCTATGGGGAAATCGTGCACAAGCACGTAAAACCAGCTCAAAGCAGCGCTGGTATTTGGGTGTGGTATGGAGCTCAATTTTGCTCAAAGCTGACATATTGCCTGCTAACGCCGGGTTTTTGAAAACCTGTAATAGCAGCGCTATAGGGAGGTGAGCGGTGACTATAACTTGCAAGTTAGCACTGAGCCTCTCATAACGCAAAACTCGTAATCTAGCCGATTGTGCTCACTCCAGTGGAGTTATTTATGAGCACTGATTGGCTAAAATGCAAGTCTGTCAAAAGAACTTAAATAAGGGGCAATTTGCAGAGGCTTAGATACAAGATAATCACAGAGGAAAATGTATATTAATATAACAGTGTTGGTTATGCAAAACTGGGGAATGGGTAATAAAGGGATTATCTATCTTTATAAACAATAGCAATTCTGGAGTAGACTGTCCCTTTAACTTGTGTCTAGTATTTGTGTGTAATGGCATCTAAATTATTTCTATTTAACAAGAAATACATAAGGATTTGTATTTCACATGTCTGACAGGCTATATATCTAGCAGATTATATTATGCAAAACATTTTAATATGCATGGTAGCTGAGTAATAGATACAACGTTTGTAACTTGAGATGCTATTAAAAGTCATATATGGAAGCTATCAATTACAGTAAGTTAAAGCTTGTGAAAATCTCTTGTCTAAGCTTTCCTTGGAACACCTTCATAGCCAGTGTGAATCTTGGTGAAAAATGGTAAAATCACAACAGGCTAGAAAAAAAATAAGTGACAAATGAACAAGCCAAACAGGTGGTCTTGTTGGGGTATTTTGGTTGCAGAATCTTCTTTTTTTTTTTTTTAAAGCTGCGGGGGATAGCAAAGAAGAATACTATAGTGAGCAACATTTACTATGTGATCAATATACATTATAAGTATATAAACCTTAAACATATTTTAAAGAAATAAAAAACATATATATACTTTTTATAAAATGTTGCAGTCAGTTTTAACAAATTGATCTTTTAGATCTTTTATATATATATAAGACATTTAAAAAGGTATTATTCAGAGGTTTTTTAGGTAAATAATTTGATAATTTATCAGTAAATAGGCCCTTCTTTACAAGGTGTTCATAAAATGCCTCCTATTTTTACATTTTGTGTTTGTACAATTTATCAGGGTATGCCATTTGGGTGAGAAACTAGAATCTTTTAGCCCGGACTCATAAATAGACAAATACTCATAGCAGCTGCTGCCTATTTGTTACACAGATAATTGTCATTACTATGATAATCACATGACAGCTGTAGGGACATTTAAGCAAGTAGCAGGTAAGAGTTAATTGTATTTAAAGCTGGGCAGAAGCAACCTTTAAAGGGACACTTCCCTCTAATTATGGGTGCTAACATTTTACCACCTAGGTCTCACTGCAAGTATCTGAGAAAGAGTTGTGTGCAAACACATCCGCACCAAAATGCAGTGAAAGATAGATTTCGACATATCAGCACCCATGACTAGAGGGATACGGCGAATGACCTCAATACTAAGCTTAAGCGATTTAGGGCCAGAATACAAGTGGCGTGCTAACGTTAACTATTGCTCATATTGTAAGTTGAAAGTAAACGTTAAAGCGCCATTGAATTTTATGGTTGTCAGGTTAGCATGACTGAAGACCCTGCATAAAGGTTAAGGAGTTAAAAAAAAAGTTGCACCAAACACAACATAAATATATTTAACTCCTTAACCCAATACAAAGTATATATGCACTTCATGCAATACTTTGGCTATCGTACTGCATGATGTATATATACGTCAGAGCTGCAGGATGCTCCAGCAGTCTCGGCTGTAACTTTACAGTTTAGAACTGGATTTCCTCAGCCCATGTAATCTGTCTTCATATAAAACTAGATCACAATCGGTGCTCTAGTCCCATATGAAGGCAGATTCCATATCGTCTGCTGATGCTGGCGGTAGGTGTGGTAGGGAAAAATATAAAGGGAGAGGGAGGGATGTGGAGCTATGCTACAGAAAAGGTGGGGTGGGGGGCTCTAGACAACGATTGCCAGGGAGGTGGAGGGACCACTACACTTCAGAAAAATGTAAAATAAATTAAAACCTTAACTGCATATTCTACACTAAAGCTGTAATGCTTGTGGGATATTCCTCTATCAGACCGAACTCGGCCAGTAGTCTTGTTATCCCGGCGTCGAGCCGGAATGATAGGGAATATCCCAGAGCAGAGAAAGTTAGTAAGATGAGGAAGGTGGCACTTACCACAGGCTGGACAGTCCCTAGCGGCAACGGCAGAGCAGTCCAAGGACAAACCACTAGAATGGTCAGGCAGGGTTTGGCAACAGCAAAGCAGTCCAAGAGCACACCACTAGAATGGTCAAGCAAGCAGGATTTGGCAACAGTAAAGCAGTCCAAGGGCACACCACTAGAATGGTCAGGCAGGGTTTGGCAACAAATAGGCAATCCAGAACAACAGGGGTTAATAAGCAGAGTAGTCAGACAGGCAGGGTTCAGCAACAGTATATCAATCCAGTAATTAAGGGTTATAGCAGGCAGAGTAGTCAGACAGGTAGGGATCATACACGAGTAGGCTAAATGAAACAAAGATCTATCACACCCAGGAGCACACAAGGTAACACCTATACTTGGGCAGTGATAGATTGTTGTGATGGCACTTACATAGGCGCAGAATTCGTGCCAGGCGTCCGGACCGGCATCAGGAAGAGCAGAGCATACGGCGATGACGTCAGCGCCGCACGCATCCGGATCCGACACAACCCCTGGCAACGAGCATGGAAGGAGACGCGTGACAAAAGCTAAAATTAACCTTACAAGCTACCTGACTAGCCCCTTCACTGCCAGGAATAATAGAAGTGTGGTGCGCAGCTGCAGTTAGCGGCCTTCTAATTACCAAAAAGCAATGACAAAGCCATGTATGTCTTCTATTTCTAAACAAAGGGGATCCCATAAAAGCTTTTACAATCATTTGCGCCATGATTGCACAAGCAGTATGTATATAATTTCAGAGAGAAACACAAACTTTGTGAAAAAGTTAACAATTTTTTTTTATATGATCACATTTAGCGGTGAAATGGTGGCATTAAATATACATCAAAATGGGCCTAGATTACTAGTTTTCAAATCTGTCCTCAGACCTCCCTAACAGGCCACATTTTGAGGATATCTGAACTGGAGCACAGGTGAAATAATCAGCTGATTAGTAAATATGTTTTTTTACCTGTTTACATCCAAGGTAATCCTGAAAACCTGGCCAGTTGGGGAGGCCTGAGGACAGGTTTGAAAACCAGTGGCCTTGGCCCACTTGGGTTGGCTATTTAAAAAAAAGAAAGATACTTTTGACAGGTAAATAAAAAAAAACAAGGCTCTATTTGTGTTTACATGGAATGATAGCAAAAATGCTAAAAATTATATGGTATTGGGCAAGTTCTTCTCTGAAAGTCTCGGTAGTGAAGGGGTTAAATATGCAATTATACTCATATATACACTATCTGATAAAAAATATTCACATAAATATAAAAAAGTATTCAAAGGGATATGGTATATGACAAAGTAAAACACATATACATATGTACTGTATATACATATATAAACAGATATATATATACCTTGGAGCCCTTTCCTCTCAAATACTTGAAAACATGAAATATAATTTTTGTTCAGTATTAAAGGGACATGAAACCCAAATTTTTTCTTTCATGATTTAGAAAGAACATACAATTATAAACAACTTTCTAATTTACTTTTATTATCTAATTTGCTTCATTCTCTTGATATTATTTGCTGAAAAGCATATCTAGATATGCTTAGTAGCTGCTGATTGGTAGATGCACATAGATGCCTCCTGTGATTGGTTCACAGTGTGCATTGCTATTTCTTCATTAAAGTATATCTAAAGAATGAAGCAAATTAGGTAATAGAAGTAAATTGGAATGTTGTTTAAAATTGTATTCTCTACCTTAATCATGAAAGAAAATGTTTGGGTATAGTGTCCCTTTAATATTTAATAATGTGCTTAACTGTGTATATACTGTAAATATTTACATTCCAATGTTCTTCACATAGGGGAAAATGTTCTTTGCATTTTGAAAAAGATATTCCTATATATATATATATATATATATATATATATAAATATATATATATATATATATATATATATATATATATATATATATATATGTATATATATATATACCTGTATATATACATGTGTATATATATATTTATTTATATATACTGTATGTAGGTATAGATATACTGTATATTTTACTAAAAACAACCAGACAAAAATAGGAATATATATATATTTTTAAAAAGAACATTTTAATCTACGTAAAAAAGATTAAAATGTAAAATATTAATAATTGGTTAAATAAGTCAAGGTTAGCATGCGCGCAATAGTTTTTTTTTTTAACTTTACAGCTCCATTAAAGTCTATGGGGAGAAGTTAACACAGTCATGATATCCAAAGTTCAGCGGTTAGCGCACAACTGTTTTGTGTGCGCAATAATATTCTGCTATCAACTTGTAACACACATATGGAATACATTTTCTTCTATAAAGGTAAGACGAGTCCACGGATTCATCCTTTACTTGTGGGATATTATCCTTCCCTACAGGAAGTGGCAAAGAGCACCACAGCAGAGCTGTCTATATAGCTCCTCCCTTAGCTCCACCCCCAGTCATTCTCTTTGCCTACTCTAAGTACTAGGAAGGGTAAAGTGAAAGAGGTGATAAAATATTAGTTTTTAATTTCTTCAAGCAAGAGTTTGTAATTTTAAATGGTACCGGTGTGTACTATTTACTCTCAGGCAGCAGATGGATGAAGACTGCTGCCTGGAGGATGATGATCTTAGCATTTGTAACTAATGTCCATTGCTGTTCCCACAGAGGCTGAGGAGTACAGGAAACTTCAGTGTGAGGAACGGTTTCATGCTATGCAGCAATGAGGTATGTTCAGTCATATTTTTCTGGAGAGACTGTGTTTTTCAGAAAGGCTGACATTATACCCAGGAGGGTAAGGGTAAGCAGTAATCCTAGAGCTAAAAGAAGGGCATTACTTAGCTTGCATATGGGGCCAATTACTAATGTGGTTGACACTGAATGACAAATGTTTGTGAGCAAACGTTTTTTTGTTGATTTGGGAGTGCTTTAACGTTTTTGTGGGCAATAAACGTTTTTGGGCAATTTTATTAGGGCACACATGGCTTAATTTTCGGGTCTTAGAACCCTCATGGCTAGTTATAACCGCTCTGGTGCAGTTCTTTAAGACTGAGGAAACATTGAGTGAGATGGGTAGGGCCTATTTTTTAGCCTCAGATGCGCAGCTAGTTTTGTCAGTAAGCAGCAAGCTCTAACTCCTGAGGGCCCTGGTGTATGTTTTGGGCCAAATCGAAGCTTTTACCCCACACTTTCGATCCCTGAGGGCAGGTAGGGCCACAGCAGGGCTGTGGCAAGGTGCTGAGAGTGTTTTTTTTTCCGGATCTGGGACTATTTTCGATCCGGTTTGGAAATTAAGGGGTTAATTGTTAAAAAAATTTGTGGTGCAATCTTAACTACCTATAGTGTGTCTACATACAACATTTTTAAAAAATTGGTGCATGTTTAGGCTGTTTTGCAGAACGTGTATGCTTTTTTTCTCTTAAAGGCGCAGTACCGTTTTTTAAGATTATTTTTTTTCACTAAATAAAGTGTTTTCATGCTTGTTTGTAGTCATTACTATCCTGTTCAACATGTCTGACATTGAGGAAAGTCAATGTTCAATATGTTTAGAAGTCATTGTGGAACCTCCACTTAGAATGTGTCCCTCATGCACTGAAAGGTCAATAAATTGTAAAGAACATATTTTAGCTACTAAAAGTATGTCACAGGATGATTCTCAGTCAGAAGAGAATCAGGTTATGCCATCTAATTCTCCCCAAGTGTCACAACTGTTAACGCCCGCACAAGCGACGCCAAGTACTTCTAGTGCGTCTAATTCTTTCACCTTGCAAGATATGGCTGCAGTTATGAATACTACCCTCACAGAGGTTTTATCTAAGCTGCCTGGGTTGCAGGGGAAGCGCAGCAGGTCTGGTGTGAGAACAAACGCTGAGCCCTCTGACGCTTTATTAGCCATATCCGCTGTACCCTCACAATGTTCTGAAGTGAGGGATTTGCTGGCTGAGGGAGAGATTTCTGACTTAAGAAATATATTCCCTCAGACAGATTCAGATATGACGGCTTTTAAATTTAAACTAGAACACCTCCACTTATTGCTCAGGGAGGTTTTAGCGACTCTGGATGATTGTGACCCTATTGTAGTTCCAGAGAAATTGTGTAAAATGGACAGATTCCTAGAGGTTCCTGCCTACACTGATGTTTTTCCGGTCCCTAAGAGGATTTCGGAAATTGTTACTAAGAAATGGGATAGACCAGGTATTCCGTTCGCTCCCCCTCCTACTTTTAAGAAAATGTTTCCCATATCAGACGCCGTGCAGGACTCGTGGCAGACGGTCCCTAAGGTGGAGGGAGCTATTTCTACACTGGCTAAGCGTACAACTATACCTATTGAGGACAGTTGTGCTTTCAAGGATCCTATGGATAAAAAATTAGAGGGTCTCCTAAAGAAAATATTTGTTCATCAAGGTTCTTCTCCAACCTATAGCGTGCAGTGTTCTTGTAACTACTGCAGCGTCCTTTTGGTTCGAGGCTCTGGAAGAGGCTCTTCAGGTTGAGACTCCATAAGAGAATATTCTGGATAGAATTAGGGCTCTCAAGCTAGCTAATTATTTCATTACAGATGCCGCTTTTCAATTGGCTAAATTAGCGGCAAAGAATTCAGGTTTTGCCATTTTAGCGCATAGAGCGTTATGGGTTAAGTCCTGGTCTGCTGATGTGTCATCAAAAGCTAAGCTTTTAGCCATCCCTTTCAAGGATAAGACCCTATTCGGGCCTGAACTGAAAGAGATCATTTCAGACATCACTGGAGGGAAAGGACATGCCCTTCCACAGGATAAGACGAATAAGATGAGGACCAAACAAAATAATTTTCATTCCTTTCGAAACTTCAAAGATGGTCCCTCTTCCTCTTCTCCTGCCGCAAAGCAAGAGGGGAATCTTGCTCAATCCAAGTCAGTCTGGAGACCTAACCAGACTTGGAACATGGGTAAACAGGCCAAGCAGCCCGCTGCTTCCTCCAAGACAGCATGAAGGGGTTGCCCCCGATCCTGGACCGGATCTAGTAGGGGGCAGACTTTCTCTCTTCACTCAAGCTTGGGCAAGAGACGTTCAGGATTCCTGAAATAATAGAAATAGTAACCCAGGGGTATCTTCTAGATTTCAAAGATTCTCCCCCAAGGGGGAGATTCCATCTTTCTCAATTGTCTGTAAACCAGACAAAAAGAGAGGCGTTCTTACGCTGTGTAGAAGACCTATATTCCATGGGAGTGATCTGCCCAGTTCCGGAAACAGAACAGTGGCAAGGGTTCTACTCCAATCTGTTTGTGGTTCCCAAAAAAGAGGGAACTTTCAGACCAATTTTGGATCTCAAAATCTTAAACAAATTCCTCAGAGTCCCATCCTTCAAGATGGAGACCATTCGGACTATTTTGCCAATGATCCAGGAGGGTCAATATATGACCACCGTGCACTTAAAGGCGTCAACTTACTGACTAGCCAAGTGTCACACGGACATCGTGTTGGCTTTTCTAGATCTCACGGGTGGAAGGTGAACGTAAAAAAGAGTTAACTTATCCCTCTCACAAGAGTTCCATTCCTGGGAACTCTGATAGATTCGGTGGACATGAAAAATTTTCTGATGGAGGTCAGGAAATCAAAGATTTTATCCATCTGCCAAGCTCTTCATTTCATTCCTCGGCCGTCAGTGGCTCAGTGTATGGAGGTAATCGGTTTAATGGTAGCGGCAATGGACATAGTTCCGTTTGCTCTCTTGCATCTCAGACCACTGCAACTTTGCATGCTCAAACAGTGGAATGGGGATTATGCAGATTTATCTCCTCAGATAAATCTGGACCAAGAGACCAGAAACTCTCTTCTTTGGTGGTTGTCACAGGATCATCTGTCCAAGGGAATGTGTTTCCGCAGGCCAGCGTGGGTCATAGTGATGACGAACGCCAGCCTATTGGGCTGGGGTGCAGTCTGGAATTCCACAGGGTTTGCACAGGGTTTGTGGACTCAGGAGGAGACTCTCCTCCCAATCAATATTCTAGAACTGAGAGCGATATTCAACGTGCTTCAGGCGTGGCCTCAGCTGGCGTTGGCCAGATTCATAAGATTTCAGTCGGACAATATCACGACTGTAGCATATATCAATCATCAGGGGGGAACAAAGAGTTCTCTAGCGATGATAGAGGTTACCAAAATAATTCGATGGGCAGAGACTCACTCTTGCCATCTATCAGCAATCTATATCCCAGGAGTGGAGAACTGGGAAGCTGTCGTCAGACTTTTCATCCGGGGGAGTGGGAACTCCATCCGAAGATGTTTGCACAATTGATTCAGCAATGGGGCACACCAGAATTGGATCTGATGGTGTCTCATCAGAATGCCAAACTTCCTCGTTATGGGTCCAGGTCAAGGGATCCTCAGGCAGTACTGATAGATGCTCTGGCAGTACCATGGTCGTTCAACCTGGCTTATGTGTTTCCACTTTTTCCTCTCCTTCCTCGTTTGATTGCCAGAATCAAACAGGAGAGAGCTTTGGTGATTTTGATAACACCTGTGTGGCCACGCAGGACTTAGTATGCAGACCTGGTGGACATGTCATCTCTTCCACCATGGACTCTGCCACTGAGACAGGACCTTCTGATTCAAGGTCTGTTCCAGCATCAAAATCTAGTTTCTCTGCGACTGACTGCTTGGAGATTGAACGCTTGATCTTATCCAAGCGGGGATTCTCTGAGTCGGTCATAGATACCTTGATTCAGGCTCGAAAGCCTGTCACCAGGAAAATTTATCATAAGATATGGCGTAAATAGCTTTATTGGTGCGAATCCAAAGGCTACTCATGGAGTAAGATCAGGATTCCTAGGATTTTGTCCTTTCTCCAAGAAGGATTGGAGAAGGGGCTATCAGCTAGTTCCTTAAAGGGACAGATATCTGCTTTATCAATTCTACTGCACAAACGTCTGGCAGATGTTCCAGACGTTCAGTCGTTCTGTCAGGCTTTAGTTAGAATCAAGCCTGTGTTTAAACCTGTTGCTCCGCCATGGAGTTTGAATTGGGTTCTTAAAGTTCTTCAAGGGGTTCTGTTTGAACCTATGCATTCCATAGATATTAAGCTTCTATCTTGGAAAGTTCTGTTTTTAGTTGCTATCTCTTCGGCTCGAAGAGTTTCTGAACTATCTGCATTGCAATGCGACTCGCCTTATCTTGTTTTCCATGCTGATAAGGTGGTTCTGCGTACCAAACCTGGATTCCTTCCTAAGGTTGTTACTAATAAGAATATTAATCAGGAAATTGTTGTTACTTCTATGTGTCCTAATCCTTCCTCTAAGAAGGAGCGTCTATTGCACAACTTGGACGTGGTTCGTGATTTAAAGTTTTACTTGCAAGCGACCAAAGATTTTCGTCAAACATCTTCTTTGCTTGTTGTCTATTCTGGAAAACGTAGAGGTCAAAAAGCTTGCCTTTTGGCTAAAAAGCATCATCCGTTTGGCATACGAGACTGCTGGACAGCAGCCTCCTGAAAGAATTACAGCTCACTATACTAGAGCGGTGGCTTCCACATGGGCTTTTAAAAATTATGCTTCTGTTGAACAGATTTGTAAGGCTGCGACTTGGTCTTCGCTTCATACCTTTTCCAAATTTTACAAATTTGATACCTTTGCTTCTTCGGAGGCTGTTTTTGGGAGAAAAGTTCTTCAAGCAGTGGTGCCTTCTGTTTAACCATCTGTCTTGTCCCTCCCATTCATCCGTGTCCTGTAGCTTTGGTATTGTATCCCACAAGTAAAGGATGAATCCGTGGACTCGTCTTACCTTTATAGAAGAAAACTAAATCTATGATTACCTGATAAATTGATTTCTTCTATGGTAAGACGAGTCCACGGCCCGCCCTGTCATTTTAAGACAGATTATATTTTTTTGATTTAAACTCAGTCACCTTGTAGTTTCTCCTTTTTTCTTTCTGTACCTTCGGTTGAATGACTGGGGGGTGGAGCTAAGGGAAGAGCTATACAGACAGCTCTGCTGTGGTGCTCTTTGACACTTCCTGTAGGGAAGGATAATATCCCACAAGTAAAGGAAGAATCCGTGGACTCGTCTTACCATAGAAGAAATCAATTTATCAGGTAAGCATAAATTTAGGTTTTTTTTTTACTTCCAGCGTTGTTTACACTCGAGCGGGACCAGTAAATACTGCTCCATTTGTAATCTAGCCCTTGGTGTTTAATGTCCCTTTAAAAAGGACAAGCTCTTTCTTTCTCCCCCCCACTGACTAGGAGGTGGATTCATTTCTGACATCTCTTGTTTACTTAGCTTTTTTTTAGCCATTACTGCATTAAAGACATTTTTAGTAAAGGTGGTAGTTACAACAGGTGAAAGAGCTATTTAAAATGGCAAAATAGTAGTAAATGATTTATTTAAAAACAAAAAGGAGACACAATCCAGCAAGTAAATTTGATCACTTTAAACAAATTAAAAGGGATAAAATTTTACAGTGTACTGTACCTTTAATGGGCATATGCTATGCAAACCACTATAGCGGAGCCACTATAAAAAAAGTTTAGCAATAACAGTTGATTTATAGTGGTTCCATTAAAGCATATTGATCAAATTCAAACCTTTATTGGTTCTACATTTAGGGCTAGATTACAAGTGGAGTGCTATTTATCACGCATACGCAAACGGGCAAATTTGCCTGTTTGCGGGCGCACAATAAATAACCAACCATTACTAGTGCGTAATAACTAGCCATTACGCGCGCAATAAATAACCGGTGCACAATAAATAACCAGCCATTACAAGTAGCTGGTTATTGCTACCGCGAGTTATCACTCAGAAAATTAACTAGTTAATTAATTAGTTAGTTTTCTAAAAGTGCCCCAAATGCCCTCAAAATAGAGGGTATTATAGTTTTTTATTTTTCAAAAAAGTAGCATTTTTTAATAAAAAACAACTGCACCAGGCAGTTTTTAGAGCTAAACGTTGGCGGTGTGGGGTGTTTTAGTGGAGGAAAAAAAAAAACGGCACTGAAAAGTGCCTTTACATTGCGGTCTAAGGGAACTGTGTGTTCCCTGTAAATATATATGTATACGAATATATGCATATATATTTATGTGTTAATATGTGTATTAACGGCACCTGAGCTGAAACATCAGCAGGGTTAGCAGATCCTGGCTATCCGTTCCACTTGTTGCTGCTTGGATGATAAGGATCGTTTTTACCCTGTGTATATCCTAAATAAAAGTTATGTTTTAGCTAGCAGGGGGTGTCAATCAACCAGATCGTACATGATCTGGCAGATTGCAGACCACGGCCTCAGAGGAGGCGTATGAGTTAAGGAGCAGCAGTCTTAAGATCGCGCAAAAACAGAGGCATTGGGGCTCATACAGACCTTGTTAAATCAGCCCCTTATTTTCATCATTAAAGCTGTATTAAATTTACTTTGCTGATAATGCAGTAACAGACAGTGTTTAATGCTGTCTGTATTAGAGCACGGGTGAATTAATCATAGTGGCTGGGCCCAAATGATTTCATCTGTGCTTTTTAACATAGCTTGAAAATTAGATCTGTTAGTTGGTTGTGCCGTCCAATCCATCGTTTTTTTTCAGTTTTACAAAATAATGTAGTAGTTGAAATTTTTTTGCCTTGAGAGGCCTTTGTATTCTTATTGGATCTTTGGTGTTAAGACAGACTGCTTTTGGGCCAGACATCCTGCCTGATTTTATTACCCTCACCCTTACCCCCACCATGTTTAACTCTCTCTCTCCCCTCTTCATTACTGATAGCTTTTAAACTAAGAAAAGATATCTAAAGAGAGGAGAGATCTGTTGGATTTTAATGTATTTTCTTTAAGAAAAGGTGTGCTTTTTAAGTATGTAGATCTCATTGAGCTGGTCATTTGAAAAGTAGATCTCAACACAAAAAAGTGTGGGCACCCCTGCCTAAGTGCATCCCCACAACAGCTGTTCACTAGAAATGCTTGTGCAGTTAGCAAGGTCGAGCAGACATGATTCGCTACAGCAAATCATGTCTGCTCGACCCTTAGTAAATCTACCCCTAGGCATTTTAACAGTCTAATGCTGCTCTTACTTCTAAAGGAATCTTCCCTTCCACTGATTCCTCAATACAATAGAGTGCTTCAGATTTTGCTCCAGGATTTAAAGTTGTGTGCACCCTGTAGTTGTGGTGGCTATGCCTCCTGCAATAATGTACAATTTTCAGATTTTGCTCCAGGATTTAAAGGTGCACTATGTAGTTGTTCTATATATGAAAGTCATCCTAAAGTTACGTTATCAGGTTCTTCTGCATCATCAGGGATCAAAACACCTTAGGATGCCCTTATAGTTTTAAGACTTAGACACCTCAGATTGTTTTCTGAAGGTGAATTTCTTATGATGATCAGGAGTTTTTTATGATGATCAGGAGTTTTTTGTTTACTGATCAGGACAAGAGTCTACCTCTTTCATGTTGAGCATCTTAGCTTTTTGTTTAAAGAGATTTTATGTACTTTAGGCATCCAAGACCCTAAATCATTTAAAGAAAAACCTTCAAAACAACTGGAATTAATTTTTAAAACTTTTTCTGCCACAAGAGGGTTTTTGTCCTCTGTTCCTGAGGCTCTTATTAAATTAATTTCCTTCCTAAGATAGGGAGAGTCCACGGCTTCATTCCTTACTGTTGGGAAATACAACAGCTGGCCACCAGGAGGAGGCAAAGACACCCCAGCAAAATGCTTACATATCCCTACCACCGCATTACCCTAGTCATTCTTCGTCTTTTGTCACGTTAGGAGGTGGCAGAGAAGTGTCAGAAGATTCGGAGAGTCCTGAAAAAGGGTATCTGCCCTTCGAGATAGGACTGGAGTTTTAAGTAGTCATGTCAACCTCAGTGAGAGTATTGATGAAAGTAAGTTTTTTCTGTGAAACCATCCAGACTACTGCTAACAGCTCCTAAGCAATCATTGTTGACGAGTTTCACTGTGTCAGGGTGCTAGGAATCAGACTGAGACGAGAAGTGCAAAAATAATCACACCTTTTTTAATAGCAAAAAATAATAAAAAGTCCACAAGTCAAATAACAAGCCAGGAGTCAAAACCAGAGCTGGTAGTCAGACGAGCCGAGTCAGGAGCCAAAGCGAATAGTCAGACGAGCCAACAATTCTGACAGTGCATCCTGTCTCACACGGATGATGCACACCAGTCTGGCCATAAAAGGAAGTGCAGGAAATGAGCAGCATCCCCCACAATGCACCATAGTCAGCAATAGAGGTGAGTAAAATGGCTGCCAGCAGCACATGGCAAACAAAACAGGGAAAAAAACCTGACAGTACCCTCCCCTCAACGACCCCTCCCCCGCGGGAGGATAAAAGGCTTATTGGGGAAACGGGCATGGAAGGCACGGAGGAGAGCGGGAGCATGAACATCAGAGGAGGGAACCCAAGAATGCTCCTCCAGACCGTAGCCCCTCCAGTGAACCAAATACTGTACACGGCCCCTGGACATACGAGAGTCAATAATGCTGCTGACCTCATACTGCTCATGGTTGTCAACAAAGATAGGACGGGGACGAGGCAACACAGTGGTAAACCGATTACAAACCAATGGTTTCAAGAGGGAGACATGAAAAATATTGGAGATGCGCATAGCAGGAGGAAGGTCAAGAGCGTAGGCCACAGGATTAACCCGTCGAAGTATTCGAAAAGGACCAACATAATGTGGAGCCAATTTATTGGAAGGTACATGAAGGTTCAAGTTGCGGGAGGACAGCAAAACTCTCTCACCAACCTGGTAGGAAGGTGCGGCAGACGCCTACGATCAGCCTGGAATGTTTGGCGCTGCATAGAACGATGAAGGCAATCCTGAATCTGCACCCACGTGGAATGGCTCCTCCAATGCTGGAATACCCTGAGACATGAATGAGGAAGCATTAATAGCACTATTACGAGCAAACTCTGCCCAAGGTAACAGTTCAGACCAATTATTGTGGTGATCTGAGACATAGCAACTGAGGAACTGTTCCAGAGCTTGATTAGACCGTTCCGCAGCCCCATTGGATTGAGGGTGATATGCCGAGGAGAAGAAAAGCTGGATCCCCATTTGAGCACAAAAGGAACGCCAAAATCTGGAGACAAACTGGCTACCCTGGTCCGACACTCTCTCTTTGGGTAACCCATGTAAATGGAAGACCTCCCGGGCAAAAATTTAAGCAAGCTCCTGAGCGGTAGGCAGCTTCATCAAGGGAATGCAGTGTGACATTTTAGAAAAACGGTCAACCACCATAAGTTGTATTGCCATTGGAAACAGGGAGCTTGACAATGAAGTCCATGGAAAGATGTGTCCAAGGACGCTCACCATTAGCAATAGGTTGAAGAAGACCCACAGGAAGACGTCGAGAAGTCTTATTCTGTGCACAAACTGAGCAGGAGGCAACATACGCAGCAACATCAGAACAAAGACCTGGCCACCAGAATTGTCGAGTGACAGACCAAATCATTTGGTTCTTTCCTGGGTGACCTGCAGCTTTAGGATATTGGTAAGTGTGCAAAAGTTTAGTTCGAAGATTCTTAGGAACAAAACACTTACCACTAGGTTTCTCAGGAGGTGCATTGGTTTGTGCAGTCAGGATCTCCTCCCCCAAGGGAGAAGTCAAATTAGGACGTATGGTAGCCAAAATATGGTCAGGAGGTATAACAGGAGTAGGTACAGGCTTCTCCTTGGACAGAGGCGAAAATTTTTGAGAGAGGGCATCAGCCCTAACATTCTTACTACCAGGCAGGTAGGAGACCACATAATTAAACCGAGACAAAAATAGCGCCCATCTGGCCTGTCGGGGCGACAATTGTTTTGCTTCAGATAGATAAGTTAAATTCTTGTGGTCAGTAAGAATGAGCACTGGCACGCTAGTACCCTTGAGAAGATGCCTCCATTCCTTGAGTGCCAAAATTATGGCCAGTAATTCCCTGTCGCCAATTTCATAATTGCAAACCTCACGGATGCAAGGAACAGTCAGGCGTAGGACGTTGAGACAAGAGGGCACCTACTCCAGTCTCAGACGCATCGACCTCAAGAACGAAAGGCAGGACAGGGTTAGGATGAGCCAGAAATGGAGCGGCAGCAAATATAGTCTTAAGACTATCAAAGGCCTTAATGGCAGTAGGTGACCAATGGAGTGGATCACACTCTTTATGGGTCATGTCTGTGATAGGATTGACCAAGGAAGAAAAGTTTTTAATAAACTTTCTATAGTAATTGGCGAACCCTAAAAAACATTGAATAGACCGAAGACCAACTGGGCGAGGCCACTGCAGAACTGCAGATAACTTGTCAGGATCCATGGAGAACCCTGCAACGGATGGAACTCACATTTCTCGAGTTTACAAAACAGGCCGTTCTCACATAGTCTCTGAAGAACCTGTGTAACATCAGAACGATGAGCCTCAAGTGTGGTTGAGTGTATGAGGATGTCGTCTAAGTACACCACAACACACTGTTGCAACATATCTCGTAGGACATCATTAATAAATTCCTGAAAACAGCAGGAGCATTACATAGGCCAAAGGGCATTATAGTCATAATGCTCGCTCCTGGTGTTAAATGCTGTTTTCCATTCGTGGCCCTCCTTAATCCTAGCGAGATTGTACACTCGTCGCAAATCAAGTTTAGTAAAGACCGTAGCTCCGTTGAGGTGGTCAAAGAGTTCTGTAATGAGTGGAATAGGGTAAGCATTCTTAATAGTAAGACGATTAAGACCCCATAATCGATGCATGGTCTTAACTCGCCACCCTTTTTCTTCACAAAGAAGATGCCAGCCCCTGCAGGAGAGCAGGATTTGCGGATGATCCCCCGCGACAGAGCATCGGCAACATACTCCTCCATAGCACAATTCTCTGCAACAGACAGAGGGTATACCTGGCCCCGAGGAGAAATGGCTCCGGGTTGCAGGACTATGACACAATTGTAAGACCGGTGAGGAGGCAACTTACTGGCACGCACCTTGTCAAAAACGTCTAGGAACTCTTGGTACTCCTCTGGCAATTGAGATACCAAAGAAGTGCACAAGACTTTAACTAGTTTCCGAAGACAAGTGGAAATACATTGCGGGGACCACGACAAAATTTCGGACCTGCACCAGTCGAGACTGGGATTGTGCTTTTGGAGCCAGGGATAACCCAGAACAACCAGAAAATGCGGATAACCTGGAACTGGAGGGATTCAACATGGAGAGCCCCAACAGCCATGGATGACAATGGAGCATTTTCGTGAGTAACGAGTGCGGGCTGAAGGGGCCTGCCATCAATGGCCTCAATTGCAAGCGGAACGGACCGAGGCAAAACAGGAATCGTGTGCTTTGATACAAAAGCACTGTCAATAAAATAGCCAGCAGCATCTGAGTCAACAAGAGCCTGAGTCACTAGGGAGGATAACCTGGAACTGGAGGGATTCAACATGGAGAGCCCCAACAGCCATGGATGACAATGGAGCATTTTCGTGAGTAACGAGTGCGGGCTGAAGGGGCCTGCCATCAATGGCCTCAATTGCAAGCGGAACGGACCGAGGCAAAACAGGAATCGTGTGCTTTGATACAAAAGCACTGTCAATAAAATAGCCAGCAGCATCTGAGTCAACAAGAGCCTGAGTCACTAGGGAGGAGTCCACCCAGGAAAGGACAACCGTGACCAAATGTTTCTCCTTAAGCGGTTCCGGGGACGAGGATAAACCACCCAAGGTCTGCCCCCGACAGGACCCTAGGTGTGAGCGTTTCCCGGCCGTGTAGGACAAGACTTCAAAAGGTGGCCCTGTAACCCACAATAGAGGCAGAGCCCCTCCCTCCTCCTAAAGTCCCTCTCCGCTGCGGAGTGATGCGTGAATCCCAACTGCATCGGCTCAGTTGTACCTGGTGACTCGGGACCAGGAGGCATGGGAGGAGAGGGAGGCATGGGTGGGAATCAACACGTTGGAGACAACGGAACAGGAGGCTTCCGCAAGCGCTCCTTTAAAGAGGGCCTCTCTCTCGGCTAGATTTAGAGTTTTGCGGCCAAAGGCGTGCGTTAGCTACGCATGTTTTTTCCCCCGCACCTTTTAAATAACGCTGGTATTTAGAGTTCTCTGAAGGGCTGCGTTAGGCTCCAAAAAGGGAGTGTAAAGGCATATTTACCGCCACTTCAACTCTCAATACCAGCGTTGCTTACGTAGTGGCTAGCTGGAAAACGTGCTCGTACACGATTCCCCCATAGGAAACAATGGGGCAGTTTGGGATGAAAAAAAACCTAACACCTGCAAAAAAGCAGCGTTAAGCTCCCAACGCAGCCCCATTGTTTCCTATGGGGAAACACTTTCTAAGTCTGCACCTAACACCCTAACATGTACCCCGAGTCTAAACACCCCTAATCTTACACATATTAACCTCTAATCTGCCGCCCCCGCTATCGCTGACCCCTGCATTTTATTATTAACCCCTAATCTGCCGCTCCGGACACCGCCGCAACCTACATTATACCTATGTACCCCTAATCTGCTAACCAAAACACAGCCGACCCCTATAGTATATTTATTAACCCCTAATCTGCCCCCCCAACGTCGCCGCTACCTTACATACACTTATTAACCCCTAATCTGCCGACCGGACCTCGCCTCCACTATAATAAATGTATTAACCCCTAAACCGCTGCACTCCCGCCTCAAAAACCCTATAATAAATAGTATTAACCCCTAATCTGCCCTCCCTAACATCGCCGACACCTAAATTCAAGTATTAAGCCCTAATCTGCCGACCGGACCTCGCCACTACTCTAATAAATGTATTAACCCCTAAAGCTAAGTCTAACCCTAACCCTAACACCCCCCTAAGTTAAATATAATTTTATTCTAACGAAATAAATTAAATCTTATTAAATAAAGTATTCCTATTTAATGCTATATACTTACCTGTAAAATAAACCCTAATATAGCTACAATATAACGAATAATTATATTGTAGCTATTTTAGGATTTATATTTATTTTACAGGCAACTTTGTATTTATTTTAACTAGGTACAATAGCTATTAAATAGTTATTAACTATTTAATAGCTACCTAGTTAAAATAATTACAAAATTACCTGTAAAATAAATCCTAACCTAAATTACAATTAAACCTAACACTACACTATCAATAAATAAATTAAATCAATTAACTACAATTACCTACAATTAAATAAACTAAACTAAATTACAAAAAACAAACACTAAATTACAAAAAATAAAAAAAGATTACAAGAATTTTAAGCTAATTACACCTACTCTAAGCCCCCTAATAAAATAACAAAGCCCCCCAAAATAAAAAAATTCCCTACCCTAATCTAAATTAAAATAGTTAACAGCTCTATTACCTTACCAGCCCTTAAAAGGGCTTTTTGCAGGGCATGCCCCAAAGAAATCAGCTCTTTTGCCTGTAAAAATAACACAATACCACCCCCCAACATTACAACCCACCACCCACATACCCCTACTCTAACCCAAACCCCCTGTAAATAAACCTAACACTAGCCCCCTGAAGATATCCCTACCTTGAATCGTCTTTACTCAGCCGAGCAGCGATGGACCAAAAGAAGACATTTGGAGCGGCAGAAGTCTTCATCCTATCCGGGCAGAAGAGGACATCCGGACCGGCAAACATCTTCATCCAAGCAGCATCTTCTATCTTCATCCATCCGATGAGGAGTGGCTCCATCTTTAAGACCTCCGGCGCGGAACATCCTCTTCTACCGACAACTACCGACGAATGAAGGTTCCTTTAAGTGACGTCATCCAAGATGGCGTCCCTCGAATTCCGATTGGCTGATAGGATTCTATAAGCCAATCAGAATTAAGGTAGGAAAAATCTGATTGGCTGATTGAATCAGCCAATCAGATTCAAGTTTAATCTGATTGGCTGATCCAATCAGCCAATCAGATTGAGCTTGCATTCTATTGGCTGTTCCGATCAGCCAATAGAATGCAAGCTCAATCTGATTGGCTGATTGGATCACCCAATCGGATTGAACTTGAATCTGATTGGCTGATTCAATCAGCCAATTAGATTTTTCCTACCTTAATTCCGATTGGCTGATAGAATCCTATTAGCCAATCGGAATTCGAGGGACGCCATCTTGGATGACGTCACTTAAAGGAACCTTGGCTTAATTAGCTTAAAATTCTTGTAATCTTTTTTTATTTTTTGTAATTTAGTGTTTGTTTGTTTTTGTAATTTAGTTTAGTTTATTTAATTGTGGTACTTGTAGTTAATTGATTTAATTTATTTATTGATAGTGTAGTGTTAGGTTTAATTGTAACTTAGGTTAGGATTTATTTTACAGGTAATTTTGTAATTATTTTAACTAGGTAGCTATTAAATAGTTAATAACTATTTTATAGCTATTGTACCTAGTTAAAATAAATACAAAGTTGCCTGTAAAATAAATATAAATCCTAAAATAGCTACAATATAATTATTCGTTATATTGTAGCTATATTAGGGTTTATTTTACAGGTAAGTATTTAGCTTTAAATAGGAATACTTTATTTAATAAGATTTAATTTATTTTGTTAGATTAAAATTATATTTAATTTAGGGGGGTGTTAGGGTTAGACTTAGCTTTAGGGGTTAATACATTTATTAGAGTAGCAGCGAGGTCCGGTCGGCAGATTAGGGCTTAATACTTGAAGTTAGGTTCGGCAATGTTAGGGAGGGCAGATTAGGGGTTAATACTATATATTATAGGGTTATTGAGGCGGGAGTGAGGCGGTTTAGGGGTTAATACATTTATTAGAGTAGCGGCGAGGTCCGGTCGGCAGATTAGGGGTTAATAAGTTTAGGTAAGGTAGCGGCGACGTTTGGGGGGGGCAGATTAGGGGTTAATGAATATTATGTAGGTGTCTGCGATGTTAGGGGCAGTAGATTAGGGGTACATAGGGATAATGTAGGTAGCGGCGGTGTGCGGTCAGCAGATTAGGGGTTAAAAAATTATTATAGTGGCGGTGATGTGGGGGGACCTCGGTTTAGGGGTACATAGGTAGTTTATGGGTGTTAGTGTACGTTCGAGCACAGTAGTTAAGAGCTTTATAAACCAGCGTTAGCCCTGAAAGCTCTTAACTACTGACTTTTTTCTGCGGCTGGAGTCTTGTCAGAACCGCACATGCTCCTGGTAAGCATAGGTGCAGCAGCGGAAACAGGAGCAGCCATAACCTGCGGGACACTTTGGTCCAAATGTGCAGTGCGAGTCAGCAGGGTTTGCAGGGCTAGTGCAAATTGATCCAAGCGGTGATCCTGTACATACATCCTGGAAATGATGGCAGGTAAAGGTGGATTATTAGCACCATCAGGATTCATGGCCTTTACATAATATTAGAGTGCCAGGAATCCGACTGAGACTAGAAGTGCAAAAATAATCACACCTTTATTAATAGCAAAAAATAATAAAAGTCCACAAGTCAAATAACAAGCGAGGAGTCAAAACCAGAGCTGGTAGTCAGACGAGCCGAGTCAGGAGCCAAAGCGAATAGTCAGACGAGCCAGAATCAGGAACAAGGAAAACAGCAGAGTCAGGAACATGCCAGGGAGAAGGAACAAGGAAGGACATCAGGCAGCCAGGTAATACACAGGAACTCTCACAAACAGGTCTGAGACAACACAATTCTGAGACTGCATCCTGTCTCACCCGGATGATGCACACTAGTCTGGCCATAAAAGGAAGTGCAGGAAATGAGCAGCATCCCCCACAATGCACCATAGTCAGCAAGAGAGGTGAGTAAAATGGCTGCCAGCAGCCCATGGCAAACAAAACAGGGAAAAAACCCTGACACACTGCCTGCTTTCTCTCACTCAAGTCCATATCACGAGCGCTGCTATAAGACTGTCACACTTGAGAGGCTATGTTCTGTTCCACAGCATGGATCCTGAAAGGGAAAAATTGTTTCAATTTTTACACATAAAATGCTATAACAGGGTCACAGTATGGCTCCTTTATACCTTGATAGGATCCAGGGTTAATATCCTCTGAAGGGGGTTTATTGAACAGTTGTTTTTAATTAATCAGTGTATTAATTTTTTGCATGCTGTTGTGTGATTTTTTTCCTGGGCTGATAGACTGTGTGTTTTAGGCTGGAACAAACAGGTTTAACTTTAAGGTTTCACTTTCATTTTTGAAAGTGTTGCACAGCTCCTATTACTTGCTGTACTTGTAATAACAGGGGAAGTACTGTCTTACACTCCATGTGGGTCTATGTTCATTTCCTCCATTCCAACTAAGACTTGAACTAGAGGTGAGCGTTTCCTCTGTTAACTATCTGGGTCTAGGAGGTGGTGAGTGCCCCAGCCATTGGGAGTATAAAGGTGCAGTTTTCTATAATAAAAAAAACGTTTTTATTTGTGTCCTTCTATGGGTATAACCTGAGCTATGGAGGACTCTGACATGTTAAAAGATACACCTTCTGTACTAAATCATACCTGTTTATATTGTGAGGAGGCTGTGGTTTTCCCGCCCACCCAATTATGTTCCACATGCCTTAACACCGTTAGAAAGTCTAAGAAGGGAGACAAGCCTGCTAAGGCTCTTAGTCTCCCTGAGCCATCTACCTCTTAGGACTCTGCATCCCTTGACATTACTACCCATGCTACATTATCCACTCCACATGCAGTTCACTCTGGCACATCTAATCCTCCATCCGGAGGGGGCCGTCTTCCTTTGGACTTTGCCGCGCAGTTACAAACGGCAGTGTCTGCGGCTCTCAGTGCATTACCTTGCTCTAACAAAAGCAAGAGAAAGGTTAAACATATCTCTCCTGACCTGGAGTCATCTATATATTTATCGGATTTAGCTATTATGTCACAATTATCCGATGATGAGTTAACCTCTGTAGCTTCAGAGGGTGAACTTTCTGGGTCGTAGTCCTTAGCGTCTAAGCCGCCTGCTGCGGAGTAACCGTCCTTTAGATTTAAAATTGAGCACTTGCGTTTTTTATTAAAGGAGGTTCTGTCTACATTAGAGGCTCCAGAGGCCGCGCTGCGTGAAGAACCTAAGATTCCTAAATTAGACAGTGTTTACGAAGACAGGAAAGTTCCTTTGACTTTTCCTGTGCCGGTTAAGATGGCGCACATTATTAAGAACGAATGGGAAAGAATTGCTTCTTCCTTTCCCCACTCTACTTTTATAAGTTGTTCCCGGACTCTCAACTGTATTTGTGGGGCTCCATTCCTAAGGTGGGTGGTGCTATCTCTATGCTTGTTAAATGTACTACTATATCTCTTGAGGATAGTTCTTCGTTCAGAGAGCCAATGGATAAGAAATGGAAACCGTTCTGAGAAAGATGTTTCTCATACAGGATTTTTGCTTCAACCGGCGATTGCAGTTCCCACGGTTGCCAGAGCGACCACCTACAGGTGTGTCTCTTTGTTGGAAATCATTGAGGTGGAGTCTCTCCTCGAGGATATTCAAGACAGAATTAAAGCTCTGAGAATTGCTAATTCTTTTATCTGTGATGCGAACATGCAAATTATTCGCCTAAATGCAAAGGCCTCTGGCTTTGCGGTCCTAGCCCACGGGGCGCTCTGGTTGAAGTCTTGGTCTGCGGATATGACTTCTAAGTCTAGACTCCTTTCAAGGGAAATATTTTATTTGGTCCAGGCCTGGACTCCATTATTTCTACGGTTACCGGAGGCAAGGGTGCTTTCCTACTGCAAGATAACAACATAAGAACAAGTCTAAGAGACGAGAATTTTCGTTCCTTTCGTTCTGACAAATCCCAACTACAACAATCCTCCTCCAAGCCCGAGCAACCCAAGAGTACTTGGAAGCTGGCTCAGTCCTGGAATAAATCCAAGCAGAATAAGAAGCCTGCCGAAAACAAATCGGCATGAAGGAGCAGCCCCCGATCCGGGATCGGATCGTGTAGGGGGCAGACTGTCTCTTTTTTCAGACGCCTGGTTCTAGGACGTACAGGATCTGTGGGTTCTGGAGGTGGTATCTCAGGGATACAAGAAAAGCTTCAAATCTCATCCGCCAAGAGACCAGACCAGAGAAGAGGGATGCCTTTCTAGGGTGCTTTCGGGATCTATCCTGCTTAGGAGTTATTGTCCCGGTGCCTATCGAATAAAGAGGTTTGGGGTTTTATTCAAAAATTTTCGTGGGCCCAAAGACGGAGGGAACTTTCCGCCCACTTCTTTTTCTAAAGTGCTTAAACACATTTCTCAGTGTCCCTTCCTTCAAGATGGAGACAATAAGGTCCATCCTTCCTTTAATTCAGGAAGGCCAGTTTATGACTACTATCGATCTGAAGGATGCTTACCTTCATGTTCCAGTACACAGGGAACACTTTCAGTTCCTGAGGTTTGCTTTCCTGGACCAGCACTTCCAGTTCATTGTTCTTCTTTTTTGTCTAGCTACTGCTCCAGGAATTTTTACAAAGGTTCTGGGGGCTTTTCTAGCCGTTGCCAGAACTCAGGGTATTACAGTAGCCCCATACTTGGATGACATTCTGGTGCACACACAATCCTTTTGTCTTGTGGAAGAATTCTCGGAGTCCCTTCTCAGTCTTCTTCAATCACATGGATGGAAGATAATCTTGGAAAAGAGTTCTCTTATCCCTAATACCATGGTGGACTTCCTGGGTACTATAATAGACTCCATTTCCCAAGGATATTCCTAGCAGACCAGAGACATTGCAAGCTAACTTCGGCAAGTCTTGCCATCCGGACCTCCTTGAGTCCCTCTGTGGCTCAGTGTATGAAGGTGATTGGTCTCATGGTTTCCTGCATGGACATCATTCCTTTTGACTTGTTCCGTCTCTGACCTTTACAACTGTGCATGCAGAGGCAGTGGAACGGCGTTCATTCAGATCCGTCTCAACAGATTGTATTAGACAGCCGGTCGAGAGAATCGCTCTCTTGGTGAATCTGTCCAGATCATCTGTCCCGAGAGACATGCTTCTTAATACCATCCTGGGAGATTGTGATTACGGACGCAAGTCTATCCAGATGGGGAGCTGTTTGGGGTGCCAGGAAGGCACAGGGATTGTGGACTCAGGAGGAGTCCTCCCTCCCGATCAATATTTTGGAACTACGGGCAATCTTCAAGTCCTTGAAAACTTGGCCACTTTTTGGTTCATCCCAGTTTATCATTGCTGTCAGCGATCCACATTCCGGGTGTGGACAGCTTTGAGGAGGATTTTCTCAGCAGGCAATCCTTCCATCCAGGGGAATGGTCTCTCCATCCCGAGATGTTTGTAGAGATATGCAGCAGATGGGGGACGCCGGAGATAGATCTCATGGCATTCAGTCTCAATACCAACCTACCCAGGTATGTATTAAGGTCGAGGGATCCCCAAGCGCATCTAATAAATGCACTAGCAGTGCCCTGGAGGTTCAAACTCATATATCTTTTTCCTCCATTACCGCTTCTTCTTCGAGTGGTGGCCCGCATCAAGCAAGAGCGGGTATCAGTAACTCTGATTTCTCCATCGTGGCCTCGAAGGATGTGTTTTGCGAATCTAGTGAGGATGTCCTCATCTCCGTGGAGTTACCTTGTCACAGAGACCTGCTGATACAAGGCCCATTTGTTCATCAAAATCTAGATTCTCTGAGACTGACTGCGTGGAGATTGAGCGTTTAGTCTTAGCCAAGAGAGGTTTCTCTGAGAGTGTCATTGATACTCTTATTCAAGCTTGTAAACCAGTTACTCAGCGTATTTACCACAAGGTGTGGAGGACCTACTTACTCTGGGGTGAAGAGCGAGTTTTTCCTGGCACAGAGTTAAGGTTGCCAGGATCTTATCTTTTCTCCAGGATGGGCTGGAGAAGGGCCTTTCTGCTAGTTCCCTGAGGGGACAGATTTCGGCCCTGTCGGTTTTATTGCACAAGAGACTGGCTGAGCTTCCAGATGTGCAGTCCTTTGTTAAGGCTCTGATTAGGATCAGACCTGTGTTTAGATCTGGGGCTCCTCATTGGAGCCTAAATCTTGTTCTTTGGGTTTTGCAACAGGTTCCGTTTGAGCCTCTGCATTCCGTTGACATTAAATTGTTATCTTGAAAGGTTCTCTTTTTATTGGCTATTGCCTCTGCGCGCAGAGTTTCTGAGATCTCTGCTTTGCAATGTGAGCCCCCTTATCTAATTTTTCATGCAGATAAGACAGTTTTACGTACTAAATTAGGTTTTCTTCCTAAGGTTGTGTCAGATTGCAACATCAATCAGGAGATTGTGATTCCTTCCTTGTGTCCTAATCCTTCTTCATCGAAGGAACGCTTACTTCACATTTTGGATGTGGTTTGCGCCTTGAAGTTTTATCTTCAGGCTACTAAGGAGTTTAGACAATCTTCCTCTTTGTTTGTTGTCTATTCAGGGAAATGTAAGGGGCAGAAGGCTACTTCGACTTCCCTATCTTTTTGGTTAAGAAGGGTAATCCGCTTAGCTTACGAGACAGCGCGACATCGTCCTCCTGAGAGGATAACGGCTCATTCCACTAGAGCATCAACTTTCTCTTGGGCCTTTAAGAACAAGACCTCTATGGATTAGATTTCTAAGGCGGCTACCTGGTCCTCCTTACATACTTTTTCAAAATTTTACAAATTTGATGCTTTTGCTTCGGCTGAAGTAGCTTTCGGGAGAAAGGTTTTGCAGGCTGTGGTGCCCTCAGAATAGGTCCG
Source organism: Bombina bombina (assembly GCF_027579735.1). Classification (NCBI taxonomy): domain Eukaryota; kingdom Metazoa; phylum Chordata; class Amphibia; order Anura; family Bombinatoridae; genus Bombina; species Bombina bombina. Next base: position 88,987,493 of record NC_069510.1, read on the forward strand.
CCTCTTCCTTTCTGTTTCCTCCCGTTATTCATTCAGTGTCCTCTGGAGCTTGGGTATAGTTTTCCCAACAGCAAGGAATGAAGCCGTGGACTCTCCCTATCTTAGGAAGGAAAACATAATTTATGCTTACCAGATAAATTCCTTTCCTTCCAGATAGGGAGAGTCCACGGCCCGGCCTGTTTTTTCTTGTCTATGGGTGATCCCCTATTATTTATCTTATTGTTCTGGCACCATTTATACCCTAATGTTTCTCCTACTTTTCCTTGTTCCCTCGGCAGAATGACTGGGGTAATGAGGAAGTGGGAGGGATATTTAAGCCTTTGGCTGAGGTGTCTTTGCCTCCTCCTGGTGGCCAGGTGTTGTATTTCCCAACAGTAAGGAATTAAGCCGTGGACTCTACCTATTCGGAAGGAAAGGAATTTATCTGGTAAGCATAAATTATGTTTTTCAGATTGTGAACCAAGCATGGTCTTCTATTTTAATTATTTTAAGTCTCTAGATTTATTAGGACATTTGCTTTACTGGCTTCTAATGTAGAGCTTTGGGAAACTTTTCTGTTGGATGGTGCTATAGCCAAACACACTACTGTTCCATTTGAGGATAGTACATTTTTCGGGAACCATATGGACATGAAATTTGTAACCTTAAATCAAAATGATTTTTTTTCCAGCAAGCATTGCTTCTTCTGCTTTTTGGTGTGACAATTTGTCTGAGCAAATTTCAAAATTGTTTTGAAACTTCTAAAGTATACTAATGCACTTATTTGTGGTCTCATTGTTTACATAATTTGATTTCTCTTGTAAGGTGTATCCAGTCCACGGGTTCATCCATTACTTGTGGGATATTCTCCTTCCCAACAGGAAGTTGCAAGAGGACACCCACAGCAGAGTTGTCTATATAGCTCCTCCCCTAACTGCCACCCCCAGTCATTCTCTTGCAACTCTCGACAAGAAAGGAAGTATCAAGAGATATGTGGTGACTTAGTGTAGTTTTACCTTCAATCAAGAGTTTGTTATTTTTAAACGGTACCGGCGTTGTACTGTTTTACTCTCAGGCAGAAATTAGAAGAAGAATTCTGCCTGGAGGTTTGATGATCTTAGCGGTTTGTAACTAAGGGCCATTGCTGTTCTCACACATAACTGAAGAATATGGAAAAACTTCAGTTGGGGAACGGTCTGCAGATTACCTGCTTTGAGGTATGTTCAGTATTTTTATTTCTAGAGAGATGAATAAGTTCTAGAAAATGCTGACAGAGCCTTGTGTATTTGAGGTAAGCCTGATGCAGTGATTTAACAGCGACTGGGATCATGCTTACAAAACAGGGTAATACTCATATTAATATTTATATTTCTTAGTGACAAAACGTTTACATGATTTCATAAATAGGACGTTTTTTTCTCTGAGGGAGATTAGTCTTTATTTGGGGCCTAGTTTCCACATGGCTAGTCAGATACTCCTAGGAGTATTTTCTTAAGGCCTCTCTGACATCCAGTACATGGTGGGAGGGGCCTATTTTAGCGCTCTAAGGCCTAGATTTGGAGTTCGGCGGTAAAAGGGCTGTTAACGCTCCGCGGGTTTTTTTCTGGCCGCACCATAAATTTAACTCTGGTATCGAGAGTTCAAACAAATGCTGCGTTAGGCTCCAAAAAAGGAGCGTAGAGCATATTTACCGCAAATGCAACTCTCGATACCAGAGTTGCTTACGGACGCGGCCGGCATCAAAAACGTGCTCGTGCACGATTCTCCCATAGGAAACAATGGGGCAGTTTGAGCTGAAAAAAAACCTAACACCTGCAAAAAAGCAGCGTTCAGCTCTTAACGCAGCCCCATTGTTTCCTATGGGGAAACACTTCCTACGTCTGCACCTAACACTCTAACATGTACCCCGAGTCTAAACACCCCTAACCTTACACTTATTAACCCCTAATCTGCCGCCCCCGCTATCGCTGACCCCTGCATTACACTTTTAACCCCTAATCTGCCGCTCCGTAAACCGCCGCCACCTACGTTATCCCTATGTACCCCTAATCTGCTGCCCTAACATCGCCGACCCCTATGTTATATTTATTAACCCCTAATCTGCCCCCCACAACGTCGCCGACACCTGCCTACACTTATTAACCCCTAATCTGCCGAGCGGACCTGAGCGCTACTATAATAAAGTTATTAACCCCTAATCCGCCTCACTAACCCTATCATAAATAGTATTAACCCCTAATCTGCCCTCCCTAACATCGCCGACACCTACCTTCAATTATTAACCCCTAATCTGCCGACCGGAGCTCACCGCTATTCTAATAAATGTATTAACCCCTAAAGCTAAGTCTAACCCTAACACCCCCCTAAGTTAAATATAATTTTTATCTAACGAAATAAATTAACTCTTATTAAATAAATGATTCCTATTTAAAGCTAAATACTTACCTGTAAAATAAATCCTAATATAGCTACAATATAAATTATAATTATATTATAGCTATTTTAGGATTAATATTTATTTTACAGGCAACTTTGTAATTATTTTAACCAGGTACAATAGCTATTAAATAGTTAAGAACTATTTAATAGTTACCTAGTTAAAATAATAACAAATTTACCTGTAAAATAAATCCTAACCTAAGATATAATTAAACCTAACACTACCCTATCAATAAAATAATTAAATAAACTACCTACAATTACCTACAATTAACCTAACACTACACTATCAATAAATTAATTAAACACAATTGCTACAAATAAATACAATTAAATAAACTAGCTAAAGTACAAAAAATAAAAAATAACTAAGTTACAGAAAATAATAAAATATTTACAAACATAAGAAAAATATTACAACAATTTTAAACTAATTACACCTACTCTAAGCCCCCTAATAAAATAACAAAGCCCCCCAAAATAAAAAATTCCCTACCCTATTCTAAAATACAAATATTACAAGCTCTTTTACCTTACCAGCCCTGAACAGGGCCCTTTGCGGGGCATGCCCCAAGAATTTCAGCTCTTTTGCCTGTAAAAAAAAACATACAATACCCCCCCCCCAACATTACAACCCACCACCCACATACCCCTAATCTAACCCAAACCCCCCTTAAATAAACCTAACACTAATCCCCTGAAGATCTTCCTACCTTGTCTTCACCATACCAGGTTCACCGATCCGTCCTGGCTCCAAGATCTTCATCCAACCCAAGCGGGGGTTGGCGATCCATAATCCGGTGCTCCAAAGTCTTCCTCCTATCCGGCAAGAAGAGGACATCCGGACCGGCAAACATCTTCTCCAAGCGGCATCTTCTATCTTCTTCCATCCGATGACGACCGGCTCCAACTTGAAGACCTCCAGCGCGGATCCATCCTCTTCTTCCGACGACTAGACGACGAATGACGGTTCCTTTAAGGGACGTCATCCAAGATGGCGTCCCTCGAATTCCGATTGGCTGATAGGATTCTATCAGCCAATCGGAATTAAGGTAGGAATTTTCTGATTGGCTGATGGAATCAGCCAATCAGAATATAGTTCAATCCGATTGGCTGATCCAATCAGCCAATCAGATTGAGCTCGCATTCTATTGGCTGTTCCGATCAGCCAATAGAATGCGAGCTCAATCTGATTGGCTGATTGGATCAGCCAATCGGATTGAACTATATTCTGATTGGCTGATTCCATCAGCCAATCAGAAAATTCCTACCTTAATTCCGATTGGCTGATAGAATCCTATCAGCCAATCGGAATTCGAGGGACGCCATCTTGGATGACGTCCCTTAAAGGAACCGTCATTCGTCGTCTAGTCGTCGGAAGAAGAGGATGGATCCGCGCTGGAGGTCTTCAAGATGGAGCCGGTCGTCATCGGATGGAAGAAGATAGAAGATGCCGCTTGGAGAAGATGTTTGCCGGTCCGGATGTCCTCTTCTTGCCGGATAGGAGGAAGACTTTGGAGCACCGGATTATGGATCGCCAACCCCCGCTTGGGTTGGATGAAGATCTTGGAGCCAGGACGGATCGGTGAACCTGGTATGGTGAAGACAAGGTAGGAAGATCTTCAGGGGATTAGTGTTAGGTTTATTTAAGGGGGGTTTGGGTTAGATTAGGGGTATGTGGGTGGTGGGTTGTAATGTTGGGGGGGGGGTATTGTATGTTTTTTTTTACAGGCAAAAGAGCTGAAATTCTTGGGGCATGCCCCGCAAAGGGCCCTGTTCAGGGCTGGTAAGGTAAAAGAGCTTGTAATATTTGTATTTTAGAATAGGGTAGGGAATTTTTTATTTTGGGGGGCTTTGTTATTTTATTAGGGGGCTTAGAGTAGGTGTAATTAGTTTAAAATTGTTGTAATATTTTTCTTATGTTTGTAAATATTTTATTATTTTCTGTAACTTAGTTATTTTTTATTTTTTGTACTTTAGCTAGTTTATTTAATTGTATTTATTTGTAGCAATTGTGTTTAATTAATTTATTGATAGTGTAGTGTTAGGTTAATTGTAGGTAATTGTAGGTAGTTTATTTAATTATTTTATTGATAGGGTAGTGTTAGGTTTAATTATATCTTAGGTTAGGATTTATTTTACAGGTAAATTTGTTATTATTTTAACTAGGTAACTATTAAATAGTTCTTAACTATTTAATAGCTATTGTACCTGGTTAAAATAATTACAAAGTTGCCTGTAAAATAAATATTAATCCTAAAATAGCTATAATATAATTATAATTTATATTGTAGCTATATTAGGATGTATTTTACAGGTAAGTATTTAGCTTTAAATAGGAATCATTTATTTAATAAGAGTTAATTTATTTCGTTAGATAAAAATTATATTTAACTTAGGGGGGTGTTAGTGTTAGGGTTAGACTTAGCTTTAGGGGTTATTACATTTATTAGAATAGCGGTGAGCTCCGGTCGGCAGATTAGGGGTTAATAATTGAAGGTAGGTGTCGGCGATGTTAGGGAGGGCAGATTAGGGGTTAATACTATTTATGATAGGGTTAGTGAGGCGGATTAGGGGTTAATAACTTTATTATAGTAGCGCTCAGGTCCGCTCGGCAGATTAGGGGTTAATAAGTGTAGGTAGGTGTCGGCGACGTTGAGGGGGGCAGATTAGGGGTTAATAAATATAACATAGGGGTCGGCGATGTTAGGGGTAGCAGATTAGGGGTACATAGGGATAACGTAGGTGGCGGCGATTTGCGGTCGGAAGATTAGGGGTTAATTATTTTAAGTAGCTTGCGGCGACGTTGTGGGGGGCAAGTTAGGGGTTAATAGATATAATACAGGGGTCGGCGGTGTTAGGGGCAGCAGATTAGGGGTACATAAGTATAACGTAGGTGGCGGTCGGCAGATTAGGGGTTAAAAATTTTAATCGAGTGGCGGCGATGTGGGGGGACCTCGGTTTAGGGGTACATAGGTAGTTTATGGGTGTTAGTGTACTTTAGGGTACAGTAGTTAAGAGCTTTATAAACCGGCGTTAGCCAGAAAGCTCTTAACTCCTGCTATTTTCAGGCGGCTGGAATCTTGTCGTTAGAGCTCTAACGCTCACTGCAGAAACGACTCTAAATACCGGCGTTAGGAAGATCCCATTGAAAAGATAGGCTACGCAAATGGCGTAGGGGGATCTGCGGTATGGAAAAGTCGCGGCTGAAAAGTGAGCGTTAGACCCTTTAATCACTGACTCCAAATACCAGCGGGCGGCCAAAACCAGCGTTAGGAGCCTCTAACGCTGGTTTTGACGGCTACCGCCGAACTCTAAATCTAGGCCTAACTGAGCAGTTTTAATTCAGACTGAGACATCCAGCTTTCCTAGAGGAGTCCTCTGGCATCTGAGGACAATTTCAAAGGGGTTATTCCATTTGCAAGTGGGTGCAATGTTGCTTTAGTCCCTTACTCACACTGTAAAAATTTCAAAGACTTTACTGTATTTTTACACTGTTTTGCAGTTTAAGTGCTAGTTTTTTTCTCTTAAAGGCACAATAACGTTTTTGTTTAATTGCTGTTTCACCTTTATTAAAGTGTTTTCCAAGCTTGCTTGTGTCTCATTACTAGTCTGTTAAACATGTCTGACATAGAGGAAACTCCTTGTTCAATATGTTTGGAAGCCATGGTGGAACCCCCTCTTAGAATGTGTACCAAATGTACTAAAATTTCTATAAACTATGAAGACCATATTATGCCGCTTAAAGATTTATCTCCAGGGGATTCTCTGACTGAAAAGAGGGAGATTATGCCATCTAACTCTCCCCATGTGTCAGAACCTATAACTCCCGCTCAAGTGACGCCAAGTACATCTAGCGCGTCTAATTCTTTTACCTTACAGGACATGGCGGCAGTTATGAATGCTACCCTTTCAGAGGTATTCTTCAAACTGCCAGGGCTACAAGGAAAGCGAGACAGCTCTGGGGCTAGAACTAATACAGAGCTTTCTGATGCTTTAATGTCTGTGTCCAATATACCCTCACAATACTCAGAAGCCGAGGCAGGTGAACTTCTATCTGTGGGTGACATTTCAGACTCAGGGAAGGCGTTACTTCAGTCTGATTCTGAAATGACAGCGTTCAAATTTAAGCTTGAACACCTCCGCTTATTGCTTAGGGAGGTTTTAGCGACTCTGGATGACTGTGACCCCATTGTGGTTCCAGAGAAATTGTGTAAAATGGACAAATACTTTGCAGTGCCTGTTTACACTGATGTTTTTCCAGTCCCTAAGAGGTTTTCGGAAATTATTTCTAAGGAATGGGATATACCAGGTGTGCCGTTCTCTCCCCCTCCTGCTTTCAAAAAGATGTTTCCCATATATGCCACCATACGGGACTCGTGGCAGACGGTTCCTAAGGTGGAGGGAGCAGTCTCTACCCTAGCTAAGCGTACAACTATCCCCGTCGAGGACAGTTGTGCTTTCCTAGATCCTATGGTTATAAAAATTGGAGGGTCTCCTTAAGAAAATTTGCATGCATTGCCCCAGTTACTGCTGCAGCGGCTTTTTGGTTTGAGTCTCTTGAGGAGGCTCTACAGGTGGAGACCCCATTAGATGATATTCTAGACAGGATTAAAGCTCTTAAGTTAGCTAACTACTTTATTTCTGACGCCATTTTTTATTTAGCCAAGCTAACGGCTAAGAATTCAAGTTTTGCCATTTTGGTGCGTAGGGTGCTATGGCTTAAGTCCTGGTCAGCAGACGTTACTTCAAAGTCTAAGCTTCTTAACATCCCCTTCAAGGGACAGACCCTATTCAGGCCCGGTCTGAAGGAGATCATTTCTGATATTACTGGAGGAAAAGGTCATGCCCTTCCTCAGGATAGGTCCAATAAGTTAAGGACCAAACAGAATAATTTTCGTTCCTTTCGAAACTTCAAGAGTGGCGCAGCTTCAGTTTCCTCTAATGCAAAACAAGAGGGAAATTTTGCCCAGTCTAAACCAGTCTGGAGACCTAACCAGGCTTGGAACAAGGGGAAGCAGGCCAAGAAACCTGCGGCTGCCTCTAAGACAGCATGAAAGAGTAGCCCCCAATCCGGGACCGGATCTAGTGGGGGGCAGACTTTCTCTCTTCGCCCAGGCTTGGGCAAGAGACGTCCAGGATCCCTGGGCATTAGAGATTGTTTCCCAGGGTTATCTTCTGGACTTCAAAGCTTCATCCCCAAAGGGGAGATTTCATCTCTCACAATTATCTGTAAACCAGATAAATAGAGAGGCATTCTTACGTTGTGTTCAAGACCTACTGGTTATGAGAGTGATCCACCCAGTTCCAAGGGAGGAACAGGGGCAGGGCTTCTATTCAAATCTGTTTATAGTTCCCAAAAAAGAGGGAACTTTCAGACCAATCTTGGATCTCAAGATCCTAAACAAATTTCTCAGGGTCCCATCCTTCAAGATGGAGACTATCCGAACCATCCTCCCTATGATCCAGGAGGGTCAATATATGACTACCGTGGACTTAAAGGATGCTTATCTCCACATTCCGATTCACAGAGATCATCATCAGTTCCTCAGGTTCGCCTTCTTAGACAGGCATTACCAGTTTGTGGCTCTTCCCTTCGGGTTAGCCACGGCACCAAGATTCTTTACGAAGGTTCTAGGGTCCCTACTGGCGGTTCTAAGGCCACAGGGCATAGCGGTGGCTCCTTACCTAGACGACATTCTGATACAGGCGTCGACTTTTCAAATCGCCAAGTCCCATACGGACATTGTTCTGGCCTTTCTGAGGTCTCATGGGTGGAAGGTGAAGGAAGAAAAGAGTTCTCTCTCCCCTCTCACAAGAGTTTCCTTCCTAGATTCAGTAGAAATTAAACATTTTCTTACAGAGGTCAGGTTATCAAAGCTTTTAACTTCCTGCCGTGCTCTTCATTCCACTTATTGGCCGTCAGTGGCTCAGTGTATGGAAGTAATCGGCCTAATGGTAGCAGCAATGGACATAGTTCCGTTTGCCCGCCTACATCGCAGACCACTGCAACTTTGCATGCTCAATCAGTGGAATGGGGTTTACACAGATTTGTCCCCTCTGCTAAATCTGGATGAAGAGACCAGGGATTCTCTTCTCTGGTGGTTATCTCAGGTCCATCTGTCCAGGGGAATGAGTTTCCGCAGGCCAGAATGGACTATAGTGACGACAGATCTGGGCTGGGGCGCAGTCTAGAACTCCCTGAAGGCTCAGGGTTCGTGGACTCAGGAGGAAGCCCTCCTTCTGATAAACATTCTGGAACTGAGAGCGATATTCAATGCTCTTCAGGCTTGGCCTCAACTAGCTGCGGTCAGGTTCATCAGATTTCAGTCGGACAATATCACGACTGTAGCCTATATCAACCATCAGGGGGAACAAGAAGCCCCCTGGCAATGTTGGAGGTTTCAAAGATAATTCTATGGGCAGAGGTTCACTCTTGCCATCTCTCATCTATCCATATCTCAGGAGTAGAGAACTGGGAGGCGGATTTTCTAAGTCGGCAGACTTTTCATCCGGGGGAGTGGGAACTCCATCCGGAGGTATTTGCCCAACTGATTCAACTATGGGGCAAACCAGAACTGGATCTCATGGCGTCTCATCAGAACGCCAAGCTTCCTTGTTACGGGTCCAGGTCAAGGGATCTCCAGGCAGCGCTGATAGATGCTCTAGCAGTGCCCTGGTCCTTCAGCCTGGCTTATGTGTTTCCACCATTTCCTCTCCTCCCTCGTCTGATTGCCAAGATCAAGCAGGAGAGAGCTTCAGTGATTTTGATAGCACCTGTGTGGCCACGCAGGACTTGGTATGTAGATCTGGTGGACATGTCATCCCTTCCACCATGGACTCTGCTGCTGAGGCAGGACCTTCTACTCCAAGGTCCATTCAAACATCCAAATCTAATTTCTCTGCGGCTGACTGCTTGGAGATTGAACGCTTGATTTTATCAAAACGTGGTTTCTCTGAGTCGGTCATTGATTCCTTAATTCAGGCTCGAAAGCCTGTCACCAGGAAAATCTATCATAAGATATGGTGTAAATATCTTCATTGGTGTGAATCCAAGGGTTACTCATGGAGTAAAGTCAGGATTCCTAGGATATTATCCTTTCTCCAAGAAGGATTGGAGAAGGGATTGTCAGCTAGTTCCTTAAAGGGACAGATTTCTGCTCTGTCTATTCTTCTGCACAAGCATCTGGCAGATGTTCCAGATGTTCAGACGTTTTGTCAGGCTTTAGTTAGAATCAAGCCTGTGTTTAAACCTGTTGCTCCGCCATGGAGTTTAAATTTAGTTCTTAAAGTTCTTCAAGGGGTTCCATTTGAGCCTCTGCATTCCATAGATATCAAGCTTTTATCTTGGAAAGTTCTGTTTTTGGTAGCTATCTCTTCGGCTCGAAGAGTTTCAGAGTTATCTGCCTTACAGTGTGATTCCCCTTATCTGATCTTCCATGCAGATAAGGTAGTTTTGCGTACCAAACCTGGGTTTCTTCCTAAGGTAGTATCTAATAAGAATATGAATCAGGAGATTGTTGTTCCCTCACTGTGTCCTAATCCTTCTTCAAAGAAGGAACGTCTATTACACAATCTTGACGTGGTTCGTGCTTTAAAGTTTTATTTACAAGCTACTAAGGATTTTCGTCAAACATCTGCATTGTTTGTTGTCTACTCTGGACAGAGGAGAGGCCAAAAGGCTTCGGCATCTTCTCTTTCTTTTTGGCTGAGAAGCATAATCCGTTTAGCTTATGAGACTGCTGGCCAGCACTAGAGCGGTCGCTTCCATATGGGCTTTTAAAAATGAGGCCTCTGTTGAACAGATTTGTAAGGCGGCGACTTGGTCTTCGCTTCATACTTTTTCTAAATTCTACAAATTTGATACTTTTGCTTCCTCTGAGGCTATTTTTGGGAGAAAGGTCTTGCATTCAGTGGTGCCTTCCGTTTAAGTTCCTGCCTTGTCCCTCCCTTCATCCGTGTCCTAAAGCTTTGGTATTGTTATCCCACAAGTAATGGATGAACCCGTGGACTGGATACACCTTACAAGAGAAAACAAAATTTATGCTTACCTGATAAATTTCTTTCTCTTGTAGTGTATCCAGTCCACGGCCCGCCCTGTCACTTTAAGGCAGGTGTTTTTTATTTTTAAACTACAGTCACCACTGCACCCTATAGTTTCTCCTTTTTTCTTGCTTGTCTTCGGTCGAATGACTGGGGGTGGCAGTTAGGGGAGGAGCTATACTGTATAGACAGCTCTGCTACATTTATCAGGTAAGCATACATTTTGTTTTTATACTAAGTATATGACTGCAGCAATTGTCAGCAAAAAGGGTTATTAAAGGGTGTCTTTTTGCAATTGTTGATTATGTAAATCTACATTATTTACTGGTCTTTTAAACAAAATTCTCACTGTTCCTATTTTCAAAATATGAATAATCGGGATAATCCTACCCCTTATTCCACAGGGTCAATTGATGTCAATGTTTAATTTGAATGATGCCTTCCTATTCCTAGACCATCTTCAGTTTCTAAGATTTGTCTTTCATGTAAACTTTTGTTCAGTTTGTGGCTCTTCCATTTGGTTTATCTACATGTCCTAGAATTTTTACAAAGGTTCTAAGAACACTTTTATCTGTAATAAAAACTTACTGTATGTAGTTCAGTGGCTTTATACCTGGATGACATATTGGTTCAGGCTCCATTTTTCCTTCAGCTGTATTTCATAAAAATAGTCTGTTTTCTTCATAAATGCAAAGAGTCCACAGCTGCATTCATTACTTTTGGGAAATAAGAACCTGGCCACCAGGAGGAGGCAAAGACACCCCAGCCAAAGGCTTAAATACTCCTCCCACTCCCCTCATCCCCCAGTCATTCTTTACCTTTCGTCCCAGGAGGTTGGCAGAGAAGTGTCAGAAGTTGTTTTTTGTCTCTTATGGAGGGTAGTACTCTTCGACATGGGACGGGAGTTTTAAGTAATCCTGTCAGTCTCTCAGGGAGGGCTTGGATGAAAGTTAGAGTCCGGAGATGCAGGGAGAGTCTTTCTGCAAAACCATCCCAACTCATATTAACAACTCCACAAGCAATCGGCGTTGACAAACTTCACTTTGCTGCCTGCTTTCTTCTCTGAAGTCCATGGCAGAGGCAATGCTACTATCCGTCACACTTGATGGGCTGTATTCTTGTTCCACTGCATAGATTCTGGTAAGATCATTCCATTTTACTTCTTCGTGAATGTACTGTAACTCATTTGTTCCTGCAAACTTACATGAACAATACAGGGTCTCAGTGGCAATTCTTTAGTTTCTTGGAATCAAGGGTTAATATCTCCTGAGGGGGATTATTGAACAGGGTTTTTTTTAATCATGTTTGTTATGTGATTCAATCTGCTTATGTGTAGTGTTAACTGGGCTCATGGCTTTTGAAACATAACAGCCTTTGGAAGTGACGCAACCTTAAGTTGGGCGTGCTTTTTATGGACTGTACGGTTCACCTTGTGACCAGGTATGTTTACGTTCTGGTCTCCCATTTCCACATTCCTGACTGTGTGGAAAGGAGAAATCTAGTCCGCTGGTGTCTGGTTCATAGGAGGTGGTGAGTGCCCCAGCCATTGTGGGTGTCAGGTGCCATTTAAATTGTTTTCTATATAGTCCATCTTTTGGTATCTTTTATCCAGTTATGGAGGATTCTGATGTTGAGATTGTTCGTCTTTCTGATTCAGATTCTTCGTCCTGTAAAGAATGTGAATTGGCCCCGTTGACTCAGGTCATTCAGTTATGTTCTGTAGGCCGTACTAGAGCGCCTTGTTCCTCTGGCTCGGGGATTCAAGGGACTGCTAAACCATCCGCCTTGGGGGGCCCTGTCCTCCGAGAGGCAAGTTCCCTACCACTCCCTATTACTACACATTATGTTATGTTATTAGGTTATGTTTATCCCTCCTTGGAGGGTGGATTTTTCCCCCGGAGGTTGTGCACATTTTCGCTTTCACATACAGATTTTATTTGCGATTGAGCTTGTTCCCTATTGTCCCGGGTCTCCCGGCCATGTGAGGGCATGTGCAGTTCTCTGCGGGTGTAACTGTTCCTGAGTGTTGTGCCTTTTGTTACAGGCTGGCTTGCCTTCATGTTCTACTCAGTGTATGGGTTAGATTAAGATTAGCGCCAAGTTATTATCCTTATGCTCCCTCACAGGTAATCTTCCCTATGATTACCAATTTACAAAAATAACAACACCAAAGTAATATAGTTCAGGAGCGCTAGAAAAGCTTAAAGGATGATATGGAGACTTTTATTAAAGTAATAGGTGCAATTTATTTGCTAAAATAGCATAAAGAATGATGCAGTTACTTCTATAAAAATGATAAAACTAAGTTTTTATAAAAACAAAAACAAAAACAGAGAAATATTCACTAAAACAAAGACAGAAAAATATTTGAATAAGGGACGTCTCCCTGTATAGTTAGTGTTTATATATGTAAACAAATAATTACTTATGGTTGATAGATGTATATACCTAACATTTTATGTATTTCACATTTGATAACACACTACTGTTATTGTATAATTAGAAACATATAATATATATATATATATACCACCTTAATCCACCTTGTTTAACAATGGATATAAAAAAACAAAATAAAGTATCTTTAAAATGATTCCACCTTGATATTATCGTATCAAATTGTCAATCTAAATGTTCATCAAAATGTTCCGGTTTTAAAAGTTCATTTTGTCAATGAAAATGTTTCGGTTTAAAAGTTCATTTATACTGTGTAATGCGATTTTAAAAGTTCATTACACAGTATAAATGAACTTTTAAACCGAAACATTTTCATTGACAAAATTAACTTTTAAAACCGGAACATTTTGATGAACATTTTGATTGACAATTTGATACGATAATATCAAGGTGGAATAATTTTAAAGATACTTTATTTTGTTTTTTTATATCTATTGTTAAACAAGGTGGATTAAGGTGGTATATATATATTACATGTTTCTAATTATACAATAACAGTAGTGTGTTATCAAATGTGAAATACATAAAATGTTAGGTATATACATCTATCAACCATAAGTAATTATTTGTTTACATATATAAACACTAACTATACAGGGAGACGTCCCTTATTCAAATATTTTTCTGTCTTTGTTTTAGTGAATATTTCTCTGTTTTTGTTTTTAGAATTTTTTTTTATAGAAGTAACTGCATCATTCTTTATGCTATTTTAGCAAATAAATTGCACCTATTACTTTAATAAAAGTCTCCATATCATCCTTTAAGCTTTTCTAGCGCTCCTGAACTATATTACTTTGGTGTTGTTATTCGTGTTCTACTCAGACACGTTTTTGAGTTGTTAGGGGACCCTATCCTTAACGGCTATGGGACTCCTCAGTCTTCTACTTCGAATGGCTCACCTCATTAGACATGAGGGGATGACGTTATCTCCTTTTAGTCTTGTTATCGAGATCCTTCCCAGTTTTGTTGGAAGAACAGGGTTTCCGTTCTGGTCCTGCGGTATTTCTGTTCTTTTTAGGCGTTAACCTTCGGGTTGCCTCTCATTTAATTTTATCCGGTTAGGATGAATTTTATTTTTTACTTTTATGTTTCCTTCAGGAACTTACTCTGGGGTCGATACTCGCTGTTTACTTCTGAGAAAGTTTGTTCGGGACACATTTGTCCCATGTTTGTCTGTTTTTTTCTTCCTCCCTCTTTGACGGCTGATTTAGGCAGCTTGACAGTTATGACTCTGGTTGCAGGCTGATCCTGCTTGGGTTCAGATCTTCTGTCTCGGGGTGTATTCAGACGCGTGGCGCCTGTTCTACCTGACTTGTCAGGTTGAGGCGCCAAGTGCTCACAATATTATTTGTGTTTCCTGTTATTTTATTTTGCAAGTTTCAACTATGCTTTCTTGAGCGGACTTGCGGGTCCGTGGGGCTCACAGGATTGTTTCAGTCCTTAATAGCCGTCTATCTGGTGACTGGGTCAGTGAATTTTCGCTGCGTCAGTCTCTGTTGCTTCCGATATCCTCGTGACCTAGAGTATTCCTTCCCATGTGGTTGGAAGGTGGAGGGTTTAGCTGCTTTTTTTCCGCCGGTCTGGACAGTTTTGCCTTTCGGAGGCTCTGGGAATTGTTCTTCTTGGTAGCTGTTCCTTTAGTGGTTCTCTTCTCATTGAGACCTTTTTGGACTATGTCTGTTTCATCTTGTGGATCGGGTCACCTTCTGGGGGTCCTGGATTTCCGGGAGTTGGTTGTTCCCTTTTTAGGGATATTAGACAGTGGTGTCTCTGGGCTCCGTTTAGGGGTCCCTTCCCGGAGTCGGGAATGCTCTGCATCTCCTTCTTGGGTAGAAGAGGTCCTAGTGGCTTTTCCACTCATATGGTTCAGGTATTGTCATCTATTGTGGCATCTCTACCCATGTTTTTCCTTTCCTCTGATTTCGTATCTGAGGTCATGTGTAGACTTGCTGTACTCTGTTCGGGTGACTTGTCATCACTGTTCCCCTTGTACTTGGAGTTTGTGGTGTTGTTTGGACCCATGTTAGACTCTAGAGTAAGGCTTTAGCTCTTTGGAGTGGGCTCCTGCAAGGGGTGGTCTCTTCCCTTTGGGTTGGGACTTTCAAGGGGCTCTTGTTATACGGGATAATCTGGATTTTCCCCTGTGGGTCTTTTTTCTATATCAGACGGGGTATTTAAGTTCCTGGAATGTTGTTTTTAATAAACATTTGTGGCCCTGTCCTGGTTCTTCCGGTTGTCAAGTGTTTCACTCAGCATTTTCACATGTGGATCCCGCTGTGGGTTGTTACCAGACCTTTATGATCCTAGGGCTGGTTCGGGGTGCTCCAGTTTCCAGGGTACTTGGGCTTAGCCTTTGTTTTGGCTGTTCTGTTTTACAACTTGGCCAGTATTCCTGAGAGCCAAGGCTCTTTGGGGCTCGTCTTGTGCTGGAGAGCCAACTGTTGTAACCTGATGGGGGTCTTTGCTGCCTAGCAAGCGGACGGTTTGCAGTTGTTCAGCTGTAGCTATTGCACCTTGCATGTGTGTTCATAAGTAGTTTTTTTAAAGGGTTCTTTCCGTGTTCATTAGTGGCGTGGCCTTGAATTCTCTCGATTTGGCCTCCGGCTTCCTGTTATAAGCTTGTATAATGTGGCTATTCCCAGAGAACCTTAAGTAAAACAGGCTTATTCAAAAGGTTATTACCAAGGGAGATAGCTGGTTTACTTAGTACAAGTTCTTTTTATAACACTTTACAAAATCAAAATAAAGTGAATAAAACAGATGAAATGAAGCCTTTGTATATTTTACACAGTTGTAAAGAGTTGTGTTCTTTAAAGATAGAAGGCAGCAAACAAGCAGCTTATTGGTATTGTCTGAGAAAAGCAGAATTTTATAGCAAAGTCTCTTTATAGTTAAGCTTAGAAATGAGAAACTGATTTGCAGTCTGCAGTGTCCATATATCAAGAGGTATCAGGTTACAGCAGGCAGAGTGTGTGATGCAGAGAGAAGGAGAGAGCCAGATTTAACCAGTTGTGAGCACTTTAGCAGTTTGTATGTCAGCAGAACTTTGGATAAGAATATATACAGCTAGAGACAATTGTATATAAAATTAATGATACTTGCGAGTGAGTTTAGAACTGCAGAGAGCGAAGTTGGCACTGAGTCAAAATGGATCACAGCAGGGAAGATGTTCTTATGTAATACCAGGACTCTATTAAGAATTGGGAATTAGGTTCAAGTTCCACTCAGTCTCACAAAATAGCGGAATTAATAAAATAATCCCTGTTCTGCTCATAGACTGAGGGCCCAAAAGGGAATAGCAGCAATGTGTTGCAGAGATTGCAAACTGTCTCTTTAAATATTGGTGCTTTGAGCTGTAACCACTCCAAATAGCAAGGTATAACAAACACTCCCAGTGTAGCAAAGTTATCAACAGACAGGATAAAATAAATCAATCACACTCAATATTGCAGATTATTTGTATTCCAGTTAACAATGGTGCAGTCTCTTTATAAACAGATGCAGCAAGTTCAGGATTAATTACAGGAATGTCTAGAGAATGCAGGCAATATATAAATCAAGTCTTGCAAGGCAAATGTGCAGAGTTTTAGAAAACAAGTTTAAAGTAATCTCACCCCAGGAGTTGCAGTTCGTTTGGCAGCTACAGTGTGATGAGAGACAGAGAGAGGTGCTGTGAAATCCGTTTCTGTGTAACAGCTTGCAGACTGAGTCAGGAAGTGCTGGAGAGCAGGAGGAGGTGCCAGTAAGGAAGGTAAGACTTACAATTCCAGCAGGATATCCAGGAATTTGCCTGTGAAAGGAGAGGTAAAGTTTACCTTAACAGAAGCTCTTACTTCAGACTGCCAGGTCAGAGAGAGCTTAATGCTGCAGCAGTAGTTGTTTTCCAGGTTACAGCTGACAAAGGAGAGATGGTAAATTAAGTGGAGGCTTAGCTGAACTACTTAGACAGTAGTTAATGTGATCCAGGTATCAGAAGACAATACTAAGCAAAGAGAGGTTGGGGGAGGAGACTTTTATAGGGTTCAGATACAGGATTTAAAGGGATATACATGACAGAACCCCCCCTGCAAGGAGCCACTCTGGGGCTCAGGGTCTGGGACGATCGGGGTTCCTGCGGTGAAATAAAGAAACCATTCGAGGAGCAGAGAGGTTGGAAGATGGCTCCCAGGAATCCTCCTCATGAGAATAACCCTTCCAATGAATAAGATACTGCAGAGTGTCACCATGATATCTGGAATCCAAAATGGAATGAATTTCATACTCAGGTTCAATGGTATAAGTAGGTGTGAAAGCTGAACCAGTAACTGGAGGCTTGTCAGAAGTATAAGGTTTGAGAAGGGATACATGGAATGAAGGATGTATCGGTAGAGTTTCAGGCAAATCCAAAATTACAGAATTAGGATTAATAATTTTAACAATGGAAAAAGGACCAATATAGAGGGCTCCGAGTTTTCTTGAAGGATACTTGAGTCTTAAATGTTTAGTGGAAAGCCAAACAAAATCACCCACCTGATAAGATGGAGAGACACGCCTTCGTAGATCATAATAAACCTTTTGGTGGGCTTGAGCGGTCTTGAGATTGTCTTGAATCACAGTAAAATGTTGAGCTAGTTCATTCAACATGTCATTAACCAATGGGGAAGTACTCTCTTCTCTGGGATATAGATGAAATCGGGGATGAAAACCATAATTAGCGTAGAATGGGGTCATCTTAGTTGATGAATTTAATGTATTGTTGAAAGCGAATTCAGCCGTGGGTAAAAGAGAAAACCAATTATCTTGTAGTTGAGTGCAATAGCACCTTAAATACTGTTCGAGAGTCTGATTTGTTCTCTCGGTCTGGCCGTTTGTCTGGGGATGATAGGAAGTGCTGAGCCGAGGTTGAATTTTTAGAATGTGGCAAAGCTGGGTCCAGAACTTGGAGGTAAATTGCGAACCCCTATCTGAAGTGATGGTATCCGGAAGACCATGTAATCTGACAATATGTGTGAGAAAAAGTTGAGCAGTTTCTGAAGCAGTGGGTAGCGAATGTGATGGGAGAAAATGTGCCATCTTTGTAAATAAGTCCACTACAACCATTATACAACTATGGTTGTTTGACGGAGGTAATTCTACAATGAAATCCATTGCAATGTCCTTCCATGGTTTATTTGGTATGGGTAGAGGCATGAGGAAACCATAAGGATGTGCTCTGTCGTTTTTTACTTTGGCACAGGTATCACAGGACTTAATGAAGTTAGTAACATCAGAATTCATAGCAGGCCACCAGAAGTCTCGTCTAAGTAACTCAATTGTTTTATGTATACCAGGATGTCCAGATACAATTGAGTTATGTGTTGAATTGAGTATTTCAGTACGAAGTTGTAAAGGTACATATACCTTTCCTTGGTGATAATATAGGTCATCTTTACCTTTCTCAAGGATGCTAGTAGGCAGATCTTGATCTTGTTGTTGGGCTAGTCTTAACTGAGTTGAAGAATCGATACTTAAAGCGATGAACCTCTCTTGAGGTATTACGGTTGACTCGGGAACAGCAAAGGTGGGTCTTGGATCTTTCCTCGACAGAGAATCGGCCTTTCCGTTTTTACTTCCAGGACGGAATGTGATATTATAATCAAACCTGGAGAAGAACAAATTCCATCTAATCTGGCGTGCAGACAAGGTCTTATTAGTTTTTAGATACTCTAGGTTTTTGTGGTCCGTGTAAATTAGTATAGGATATTTGGTGCCCTCAAGTAGGTGTCTCCAAAATTCTAGTGAGCTCTTAATTGCCAAGAGCTCTTTCTCACCAATCGGATAGTTGACTTCAGAACTGGTCATAATTCTTGAGAAAAATCCAACTGGGTGAAGAGGATCTTTAGGAGACATGCGTTGGGACAAAATAGCTCCCAAGGCATAATCTGACGCGTCCACTTCTAAGACATATTGTAATTGGGGATCAGGAAATTTAAGGATAGGTGCTGTAGTAAAAGCTTTCTTTAATTTATTAAATGCTGTATTAGCCTGTGATGTCCATAAAAATGGAGTATGGGAACCTGTGAGAGCAGTTAAGGGTTTAGCTATTAGAGAGAAATTTTTTATGAATTTTCTATAAAAGTTCGAAAATCCAATAAAACACTGTACATCTTTCTTAGTTTTGGGAATGGGCCATGATGCTATAGCCTCTACCTTTTTATTCTCCATCTGTATGCCCTGAGGAGATATATGGTATCCCAAGAAAGAGATAGTATCAGTATTAAAGATACATTTTTCTGGTTTGGCAAACAATGAGTTTTGTCTCAGTCGCTGTAACACAGTTCTAACATGTGATATGTGTTGGTCTAATGTTTTAGAGTAAATGAGTATGTCATCAAGGTACACAATCATATACACATCCAAGAGGTCACGAAACAAGTCATTGATGAAACTCTGAAATGTCGCTGGGGCATTACATAGCCCAAACGGCATGACCGTATACTCAAACAATCCATATCTTGTTCTAAACGCGGTCAGCCATTCATGTCCAGCTTTTACTCTTATTAAATTGTATGCCCCTCTTAGGTCAAGTTTTGTAAATATCGTAGCTGCCTGAAGTCGTTCTATTATTTCAGGTATGAGGGGTAGCGGGTATCTGTTTTTCTTGGTTCGTTTGTTCAGTTCCCTATAGTCAATTATAGGTCTTAAGGTGTCGTCTTTATTACGAACAAAAAACATACCTGCCCCAGCGGGTGACGTAGAGGGCCTAATAAAGCCCTTTCTTAGGTTATCATCAAGGTATTGTTTTAAATGTACTAGCTCTGGTTCTGACAGTGGATATATATGCCCATAAGGAATATCAGAACCTGGTAGGAGCTCTATTGGGCAGTCATATGTTCTATGAGGTGGTAACCTCTCTGCTTCTACTTTATCAAATACATCTGAGTAGTCAGAATAACAGTCAGGAATAAGATGTTGTTCTGACGTGGTCTGAAGAATATGTGTGGATGTAAAACAAGTGTTAGTGCAATACTCAGAAATAAAGTTTACCTCTGAAGTATTCCACACAATATGTGGTTCGTGTGTTTGTAACCACCGTAAGCCTAGTACAATAGGAAAAAGAGGAGAGGCTATAACATCAAAGGTAACATGTTCCCTATGACCTGAAGTAGTGGTCATTAGAAGAGGTGTGGTATGGTGAGTGATTGGCCCAGATGAAATAAAAGAACCATCTATAACACGGATGGCAAGTGAATCACCTCTTTTTATTAATGGAATATCATACAACTCTGTGAAAGACTTATCTATTAAATTACCAAAAGTTCCAGAGTCAATAATTGCTTGGGTCTGTATTCTTTGGGTTTCCCACTGTAGAGTAACAGAGAGATTACAATGAGTATTAGAAAATGTGCTATTTGTACAGATAATATTACTAGAATTTCTCTTACCCTTCTGTTTAAGAAGACTTGGGCATTCTTTGACAGAATGTGTCTTTGCTGCACAATATAAACATAAATTGTTTATCCTTCTTCTATTTTTCTCTTCAGCAGAAAGTGGTCCTTTAGTAAAGGCCACTTCCATTGGTTCATCCAAACGTAGAGTGGGGTTTGGATAAGCAGATGTGGGAGGCCTTTTCCAAGTATATTCTGTGGGAGCTTTTTCATGTCTGCGCTCTCTTAGACGGTGATCAATAGTAACCACTTGGGTCATAAGGGCATCCAGAGTGGTTGGCATAGAACCCCGGGCTAGTTCATCCTTTATTAGATCTGATAACCCTTGGCGAAACTGGAAAAATAGAGCTGCCTCATTCCAGAGGGTGTCAGGTGCCCATCTTTTAAAATCTGAAATGTAATCTTCAGCAGGGTGTTTGTTCTGTTTTAGAGCTTTAAGGGCTATCTCAGCGGTGCTCTGTTTGTTCTTGTCTTCATAGAGAAAAGACATTTTATCAAAGAACAACTGAAGTGAATCCAACACTGGATCGTTGGTTTCGAAAAAATTAGTAGCCCAAGTTTTAGGTTCCCCTTTAAGATATGATATCACGGTAAGAACCTTGATACGATCAGTGGAATATGTTTTAGGTTTGAGTGAAAAATATAACAAACAGGAGTTTTTAAACTCCCTGAAAGAGTTCCTATCACCTGTGAACCTTTCAGGGGGACAAACCTGAGGTTCAGGCTGAGTCTCAGATACTGAAGGTCTTTTATCAATATGATCTCTGATTACAGTACGTAAATATTGATTCTCAGATTGGATCTCTCTTATCCCCTGTATTAAGAGATCCATATTCTGAGTGAGAGCATTCACCTTATTTGTAAGGTCTGCTATTTCCATTATAATTCCTTTTATGGCTTAGTATTTTGTAATACCAGGACTCTATTAAGAATTGGGAATTAGGTTCAAGTTCCACTCAGTCTCACAAAATAGCGGAATTAATAAAATAATCCCTGTTCTGCTCATAGACTGAGGGCCCAAAAGGGAATAGCAGCAATGTGTTGCAGAGATTGCAAACTGTCTCTTTAAATATTGGTGCTTTGAGCTGTAACCACTCCAAATAGCAAGGTATAACAAACACTCCCAGTGTAGTAAAGTTATCAACAGACAGGATAAAATAAATCAATCACACTCAATATTGCAGATTATTTGTATTCCAGTTAACAATGGTGCAGTCTCTTTATAAACAGATGCAGCAAGTTCAGGATTAATTACAGGAATGTCTAGAGAATGCAGGCAATATATAAATCAAGTCTTGCAAGGCAAATGTGCAGAGTTTTAGAAAACAAGTTTAAAGTAATCTCACCCCAGGAGTTGCAGTTCGTTTGGCAGCTACAGTGTGATGAGAGACAGAGAGAGGTGCTGTGAAAACCGTTTCTGTGTAACAGCTTGCAGACTGAGTCAGGAAGTGCTGGAGAGCAGGAGGAGGTGCCAGTAAGGAAGGTAAGACTTACAATTCCAGCAGGATATCCAGGAATTTGCCTGTGAAAGGAGAGGTAAAGTTTACCTTAACAGAAGCTCTTACTTCAGACTGCCAGGGCAGAGAGAGCTTAATGCTGCAGCAGTAGTTGTTTTCCAGGTTACAGCTGACAAAGGAGAGATGGTAAATTAAGTGGAGGCTTAGCTGAACTACTTAGACAGTAGTTAATGTGATCCAGGTATCAGAAGACAATACTAAGCAAAGAGAGGTTGGGGGAGGAGACTTTTATAGGGTTCAGATACAGGATTTAAAGGGATATACATGACATCTTATTTCCTGGTAGAGGTAAACACTCAGTAATGGAGCTGGCTGGAAAATCAGACTGCAGAGTTAACACAGACTTGCAAGAGTTGCTGCCAAAGACTGTTCCTTGAAGTGTAAAGCAGCAGGAAATGCTTCTTAGGTTTAGAAGCTGGAGAAATGACAACAAGGATTTCCTTTAACAGGTACAAAAGCAGGATCTGTAGATTTTAGCTTTAGAGCTTGAAGCAGAGTGGGAACTACAAACTTCAATTATCAAGCAAAGCACAGGTGTACTGAACACACCTTTAAAGGGAGGTGAAGGAGTGGGTTGGTCTTAGTTCTTAAAGCTACAGGAATATGACAGATCCCCCCTTTCAGGGGCGCCCCCTTCCCGGCTCCAAACCTGGTTTGTCAGGATGTAGACGATGGAAGGATGTGAGCAATTGGGGAGCATGTAAGTCCCTAAGGGGTATCCAAGAATCCTCCTCATGACCATACCCTTTCCAATGTACTAGATACTCAATTGTTCTACCCCGGCGGCGCAAATCCAGAATTGATTCCACTTCGAATTCCGCTTGATCTTCTATCAGCTGAGGAGAGTCCTCGATGACTTGAGGAATATTAACATCAGATCCTTGATAGGGTTTAAGTAGAGAAACATGGAAGGATGGGTGTATCCTGTAAGATACAGGTAGATCAAGAATCGCTGCATTAGAGTTGATCATTCTTTTTATCTTGAACGGACCTATGAACTGGTTAGCCAGTTTTTTGCTTGGTACCTTTAATTTGAGGTTTTTTGTTGAGAGCCAAACTCTATCGCCAACTGAGTATTGAGGTGGAGTTAGATGTTTTTTATCAAAATAACTCTTTTGGGTACATTTAGATTTCTCTAAGTGAATCTTTAGGGAAGTCAAAGTTTGTTTCAAATTAGAGACATAATCCAGAGCATAAGGTGATTTTGAGGTGGAGATGAAGTTGGGTACAGTGGTTGGATGGTAACCATAAGTGGCAAAGAAGGGTGAGACTTTAGTAGAAGAGTTGATGGAGTTGTTGTATGCGAACTCTGCAAGCGGTAACCATTCAACCCAGTCATCCTGGTTCTGTGAGATATAACACCTTAAGTATTGCTCCAAAGTCTGATTCAGTCTTTCAGTAAGGCCATTAGATTGGGGATGAAATGCTGTTGTCATTCTAGAGGAGATTCTTAACAATTTACATAGTGCCTTCCAAAACCTGGATGTGAATTGAGTCCCTCGATCAGTGACTATAGAGGTCGGTAAACCATGGAGTTTCACAATGTGATCAAAGAATGTTTTAGCTGTTGTGATAGCGTTTGGAATTCTCTTAAGAGGTATGAAATGAGAGAGTTTAGTAAGATGATCTATAACCACTAATATGGTTGTGAATGAATTAGATGGTGGTAATTCGACTATGAAGTCCATTCCAATCATGGTCCAAGGGACTTCAGGTATAGGTAATGGTTTTAGTAAACCAAAAGGTCTGTGGTGTTCTTTTTTGCAAGCTGCACATACATGACAATCTGACACAAAGGTAACTACATCTTGTCTTAAACCAGGCCACCAGTAATTCCTTGTTAATAAATCCTGGGTTTTAGTGATTCCAGGATGACCGGACATAGGGTTCGTATGATGTAGATGTAGGATCTCCTTCCTTACAGAAGAAGGAACGTATAACAAATTGTTGTAGAAGTATAAACCTGAAGTGGTGTCCTTTACGCAGCATGATGGAATGGTAGAATCTTTTAGTAAAGCTAATAAAATGTCTTTTTGTAGGCTAGAAGTTACAGCTATAAACTTGGTCGACGGTATAACTGTTTGTTGTTCTTCCTTTTCATTATGTTTAATGAAAGAACGGGAAAGAGCATCAGCTTGGATGTTCCTTGAACCTGGTCTATATGTGATCTGAAAGTTAAATCGGTCCAGGAATAAAGACCATCGGGCTTGTCTTGATGACAAGGTCTTGTTTTTTCTAAGATATTGTAAATTCTTATGATCTGTAAGAACTGTAAAAGGTTTGAGTGTCACTTCCAGTAGGTGTCTCCAGTGTTCCAGGGCACATTTGATAGCTAGAAGTTCCAGGTCCCCCACGGAGTAATTCCTTTCAGCTATAGACAGGAGTCGAGAGTAAAAGGCTACAGGATGTAGGACTGAAGTATCGGTTTGTTGTTGGGAGAGAATAGCACCAATACCAACAGTGGAAGCATCAACCTCTAACACAAATTGAAATTCTGGATTAGGAAGCTGTAGGATAGGAGCTGAAGTAAAACATTCTTTTAAGTGCTCAAAAGCTTGTTGGGCTTCTACAGTCCAAACGAGTCGATTCTTACCGGTTAACTTAGTTAGAGGTTGGACAATGGATGAAAATCCTTTGATGAATCTCCTATAAAAATTAGAGAAGCCTAGAAACCTCTGAAGTGATTTCACAGAGGTAGGTACAGGCCATTTGAGTATGGATGTAACCTTCTCTGGATCCATGTTTACACCGTTAGGGGAAATTATGTAACCCAAAAATTTTATTGTCTTTACATGGAATACACATTTCTCAGCCTTGGCGTATAGCTGATGTTCTCTTAATCTAGACAAAACCCATCTTACATGTTTTACATGATCAGTTAGATTTTTGGAGTATATCAAAATATCGTCTAGATATATTACAACACACACATCCATTAAGACTTTGAAAATATCGTTTATGAAAAATTGAAATGTGGCCGGAGCATTAGTTAAGCCGAATGGCATAACATTATATTGAAAGAGACCATAACGGGTTCTAAATGCTGTTTTCCATTCGTCACCGCTTTTTATCCTGATTAAATTGTATGCTCCCTTCAAATCTAGTTTGGTAAAAATGGTTGCATCTGTTAACCGTTCAAGTAATTCAGGTATTAAAGGAAGTGGATACCTATTTTTAATCGTAATAGAGTTTAATGCTCTGTAGTCAATGATTGGGCGTAAGGTCCCATCTTTATTTGTGACAAAGAATATGCCCGCTGCTGCAGGAGAGGTTGAGGTAGAAATAAAACCTTTCCTTAGATTATCGTCTAGGTACTCTCTGAGAAATTTTAATTCTTTTTGAGAGAGTGGAAAAATTCGGCCGAACGGTATGATAGACCCAGGTTTAGTATCAATGGGGCAATCATAAGGTCTGTGTGGAGGTAGATTTTCGGCTTCCTTAAGGTCAAATACATCTGAAAAGTCTGAATACTGCAATGGTATATGAGGGTGTAGAGTTTTAATTTCCACACAGGGAAAACAGGTAGCAGAACAGTATGGGGAAGAGAAAGTTACTGTGTTACTGCTCCAGTCTATTTGAGGGTTGTGTTTTCTTAACCAAGGATAACCCAATATTAAGGGGTGTAGTGAGCTAGGAATGATATCAAACGTAATGTATTCTGTATGACCCATGTTACAAGAGACAAGTAAAGGAACAGTATGGTGTGTGATTGGGCCTTTTAAATAAGTAGAGCCATCAATAACCTTCACATAGATAGGGGTTTGCTTTTGCACACAAGGTATTTTATTAGTATCTACAAGGGTTTTGTCAATGAAGCTTCCATAAGCTCCAGAATCTATCAGCGCCTCAGTCTTGAGAAGATGCTGGTCCCACTGTAAAGACAATGTGAAAGTTAATTGTGATTCATGAATGTTATCAGTATTTGGGTTAACTATAAGAATCGTACCCCTTTTTTGCCGGTTCAGAATAGGGCAGGAAGAGACACTGTGTTCTTTATTCCCACAGTACATACAGAGGTTTGAAATCCTCCTTCTCTGTTTCTCTTCTTGGGATAATGGTCCACGGATGGCCCCAATTTCCATGGGCACAGGGGCTGTGGAGGTCTTTTCAGAATGAGAGGGTGTAAACCTTTTGAGGTAAGTTTCTGGGTGTTGTTTTTCAGCTCTCCTCTCTCTGTATCGTCTGTCCATGGCTATGCATATCTTTATGAGGGATTCCATGGTGTCTGGAGGTTCAATGCGAGAGATCTCATCCTTAAGATGTTCAGAGAGACCTAAACGGAATTGGTTTTTTGGACTTACAGTATTCCACTGTGAATCTGTAGCCCAGAGCTGAAAATCTGCCACATAGTCCTCAACTGGACGTTTGCCTTGCTTCAGGGTGCGCAAATTTGTTTCTGCGGTTAACTGGGTGTTGCAATCCTCATATAAGACA
Source organism: Bombina bombina (assembly GCF_027579735.1). Taxonomy (NCBI): domain Eukaryota; kingdom Metazoa; phylum Chordata; class Amphibia; order Anura; family Bombinatoridae; genus Bombina; species Bombina bombina. Next base: position 89,013,768 of record NC_069510.1, read on the forward strand.
GCCATCTCCTTAAAAAATTCACTGATAGAATTCAAAATAGGATCATCAGTTTCATAAAACTTATCAGCCCACGAACGGGGATCTCCAGTTAGATAAGAGATGGTAGTACAAACCTTGATCTTGTCAGTATAATATGTCCTGGGCTTCATGGAAAACATCAGCATGCATGCATTTCTGAATTCACGAAAGCGTGTTCTTTCACCAGAAAAAATGCGTGGAGGGTTAACCTGTGGTTCAGGGTGATCAGCCTCTTTCCTTGAAAAGAAATCATTCATTAACCTCTTCAGGGTGTGGTTTTCATTTTTAACTTCAGTCAAACCTTGTGCTAAAATTTCAACTTTCTGGTTTAAGGAAGCTATTTCAATTGCCATTGAGGCAGGATCCATGATTTTTTTATATACAAGCTTTAAACTATAATGTATATATGTTAGTAAATTTCTTTATGGCTTGATAATTCTGTTATAAGCTTGTATAATGTGGCTATTCCCAGAGAACCTTAAGTAAAACAGGCTTATTCAAAAGGTTATTACCAAGGGAGATAGCTGGTTTACTTAGTACAAGTTCTTTATATAACACTTTACAAAATCAAAATAAAGTGAATAAAACAGATGAAATGAAGCCTTTGTATATTTTACACAGTTGTAAAGAGTTGTGTTCTTTAAAGATAGAAGGCAGCAAACAAGCAGCTTATTGGTATTGTCTGAGAAAAGCAGAATTTTATAGCAAAGTCTCTTTATAGTTAAGCTTAGAAATGAGAAACTGATTTGCAGTCTGCAGTGTCCATATATCAAGAGGTATCAGGTTACAGCAGGCAGAGTGTGTGATGCAGAGAGAAGGAGAGAGCCAGATTTAACCAGTTGTGAGCACTTTAGCAGTTTGTATGTCAGCAGAACTTTGGATAAGAATATATACAGCTAGAGACAATTGTATATAAAATTAATGATACTTGCGAGTGAGTTTAGAACTGCAGAGAGCGAAGTTGGCACTGAGTCAAAATGGATCACAGCAGGGAAGATGTTCTTATTTCCTGGTAGAGGTAAACACTCAGTAATGGAGCTGGCTGGAAAATCAGACTGCAGAGTTAACACAGACTTGCAAGAGTTGCTGCCAAAGACTGTTCCTTGAAGTGTAAAGCAGCAGGAAATGCTTCTTAGGTTTAGAAGCTGGAGAAATGACAACAAGGATTTCCTTTAACAGGTACAAAAGCAGGATCTGTAGATTTTAGCTTTAGAGCTTGAAGCAGAGTGGGAACTACAAACTTCAATTATCAAGCAAAGCACAGGTGTACTGAACACACCTTTAAAGGGAGGTGAAGGAGTGGGTTGGTCTTAGTTCTTAAAGCTACAGGAATATGACACTTCCTGTCTTATGGGCAGGTGCTTATCGATGTTCTCTTTTCAGGGAGTTAGTTGGTTCCTATTTTAAGGGCCTCTCCTGTATACGGGAGGTTGAACCGATGTTTTATCTGGTTCAGGGAATGGTCTGCTCTTTGAGTTGTTCCTTTCCATCTGGGGAGCTGCTGGCTCTGCGTTGAGACTTTAGTTGGGTGATTTTGCTAGATCTCATTGAGTCTAAAACCTGTTTGACTGTCTCTAAGGAGGAGTTTTTGGGTTGGCACCAGAGCTCTGTTGGAATGGCTGTGTCCATTCTTCCGCCCTCTTGGGGGCTGGTCTTGGGGTCTCTTTTGTTCCCTTGCTTTCAGATCTGCCGTTGCTTGGGCTGGTCAGACTAGGTGTATGATCTGAGATCTGTTGCTCATCCTCAGGTCTTGGGGATGTCAGTGGGCCTTTTTTTGAGGTTCTGTGCTTCTCCCCTTTTTGAGATCTGTGAGTAGGTTGGGCAGCTTGGGATTGCCTGGAGTGTGCCCTCTGTCTTGGAGGTTTGGCAATCTGATATTTTGTTTGGCTGCTTTTTCCTTACGTATAGTTTTTTCTTCCGTGTCTTCCTACGGATGGCAGCGTGTTACTGGACTCAGATGTTTACCTTTCTGGGTTTGCTACACGTATTGTTTCTGTTTGCTCAGTTTTTTTGAGTTCTGACGGTTTGAGGACTTTGTCTTCAGCTGTCTTTTTCGGTGCTGTTGCACAATCTTTGGGAGATGTTTTCTTCTCCTTGCCAATGCCCGATTTTGCACCTTGTGGTTCTGCTTGGTCTGGGTGTTGTCTCATCTTGTTCTCAGGACCCATTTGGGTCTCTGTGGGCTTGGCTTACTTTTAAAGTTTTTTTTTCCTTTATGGGATATTGCTGTACCCTTTGGGTATCCCTGTGGTTCCTCCTTGCCTCCTCCCTTTTGGGAGCTAGTAAGGGTTGTGTGGGGACTGACTGCAGGGCGACGGTCTCTCCTGGAAGAGTGTTGGCTCAGTGAGTCTGCTTTTGCGGTCTCTAGTTAGGTCAGTGTCCTTGGGGCCTTTTCCTTCTATTTTTTTTCCCGGCTTCGATCGAAGCGGGGTTTGGTTGGGTCGTGGTTTTTCAGGCCTGGTGCCCTCAGAATGGGCCGCCTATTGTACCCTCCCATTTTCGCATTCAGTGTCCTCTGTAGCTTGGGTATTGTTTTCCCAAAAGTAATGAATGCAGCTGTGGACTCTTTCCATTTATGAAGAAAGAGTCCACAGCTCCCTGCCGTTTTTTCTGTGGGGCGTCTGTTTTTTTTATTCTTCTGGCACCTTTTCACCCTGGTATTTCTTCTACTGTTCCTTGTTCCTCGGCAGAATGACTGGGGGATGAGGGGAGTGTGGGAGGTATTTAAGCCTTTTCCTGGGGTGTCTTTGCCTCCTCCTGGTGGCCAGGTTCTTATTTCCCAAAAGTAATGAATGCAGCTGTGGACTCTTTCCATCTGAAGAAAAGAAAATTATCAGGTAAGCATAATTTAAGTTTTTGTCTTTGCAGAGATGGTTTTAAAATTAATTTAAAAGAGTTCTCTTTCTCATTAATCTTTTCTAGGTGTCATTATAGACTTGTTTTCTCTAAAGGATCTGGGATCAATGTTGCAGTCCGTTTTGTTTTCAACTTCACTAATTCTCCAACCTATCTGTACCTCAATGTATGGAAGTGTTAGGGCTTTTTATTGCAGTATCAGATGTTCTTCCTTTTGCACAGTTCCATATGAGACTATACTGCTGTCCTAACACTGCGCTAACAGAAACAAAACCGCTGGGACTCTAAATTAATCCAAGCCTATTTGAGTCCTCAGCACCCGTGAAGTTACTCAATAATCTTTGTGAAAAATCCTGTATTAACAGTGTCAGGTCGAGCTGCTGGCTAAGTACACTACCATAAATAATATAACTGTGAACCTATACAATTTGTGCAATTATCAGCAATAATAATAATGTTACTAATAAATAAATCAACAAATAATGAAATTATAGTCCATAAAATAATACAATTAAAGTCCATACAATAATGCTTCTAATATTAATGTTCTCACCTCGATGTCCCTAGGAGTATGGTAAAAACTGTATCTTTAATTCAATCTAGAATACCTTGTATACGAAATCCTCCTGTCTCTGTGTTTGAGAGCGGTGCAGCTTCACTGGTCACAGGACGCTAAAGAGCGCCCAGCCGTATGGATACTGAAAACACAAGAAGTTTTACATCAATTGGACCGCAATCCGTCAGGCAGCACTCCAGGCTGGATTCCGAAGTTGTGTCTGTACAAAGTCCAAAGGCACTGGTGCTAGTGACCCCAAATTACAAACTTGCAACCACAACAGATAAAGTGTATGTAACGATGTCCCTCTTTGGTTGGTCTACGCGTTTCGTCCGTTTCATCAGGACTTTTTCAAGACTCAAGACTTCTGATATTAAGTTCGTGGGGATCCTCCTTTTAAACTCTTGCCTGAATTCAATTGGCTGGCCAACAGTCCAATCCAGAGACCGGCTCAGACACACCTTCCTCCCTTCACACTACGGGACTGTGGCGTGTCTGAATGAAATACTGCCAGCCTCTGTTTCTAAACCCAAACATACATTTTCTAATACAACACTAACCAGTGAAGAAGTAGAATACACTTAATACAAAAGATTCTCGTGCATAAACAAATAAATACAGAACATTAAATTACTTAAAAATTACTTAAAATTACAATACTAATACTTAATGCTTGATAAATAACACCTAAAATTCTCAATATAATACACTTACTTCATCATATTAATACATGATATGATCAACAAATGATCAAATAATATTATATTAAAATCTTATCCCTGTTTTTTTTTTTTAAATACTGTTTTTATTGAGAACAAGAGAAAGGTTACAAGGACGTGCATACATACACTTTTCAAACTTACAAAAATAATAATAACATCTGTAGCAGTCAGCCACAACAATTGTGTTTACAGTCGGCAAAACAGAAATACTTTGAATCAAATCTTAATCCACCTTTCATTGTCCTCTTTTCTTAGTTGGGGTACATTATGTATTTAACTAAACCAATAAACATCAACTGACTAACTATTACAACCTTATTCAGCCAGATATTGGTTGGGTCTCCAGAGTGATTTGTAGGAGTCATGGTACATGCTCTATGGTATAAAAAAAAAAAAAAAGGGGGGGGGGAGGCGAGACAGAGACTGAGGAGGAGGGGGAGGGGGCAGACAATGGGAGGAAGGATCTAAGAGTCATCTAGCAATGTTTATATGATAATATTCTCTCTCCCCCTCTCCCCACCGCTACGTGGCTGATACAAAAATTCCCACTCGCCTCTCAAGGATGCTGTCAACATGTATTCAGTATGTGCAAAGGAGATTAAAATTTGTCTTTGTAGGTCTAGGTTCAGTGATTCAATATAACGTCGCCATTTGGTTACAAATTGTTTAAGTCTCCTATTAGTGTCCAGTTTGGTGTCTAGTTGCTCAATGAGCAGCTGTTTGTGTAGACGATGTCTAAATGCACTGAAGGTCGGAGCAGTGTTCTCCGCCCAGACACCCAAAATGGTCTTCCTAGCAATTAAAATGATAGTGTTAAGTAAGGGGGCATCTCTGAGACAGAGGTCACGCCACTCCAAGAAACATATCTGTTCCACTTCTAGTTGGGCCCTTAGCTTAATAACACTCGTAATCCAAAAGGCAACTCTACCCCAAAACTGTCCGATTTTTGGGCATGAGTAGAAAAAGTGGAGGATATCCGGATCATTCAGTTTACACTTACTATATTCATTCAACGTCCCGGGTTTCCTCTTGGCTAGTCTTCGAGGTATAATGTAATCCCTATGTAAAATCCTAATCTGAGATTCTCTTAGGGACATGGATAAGGTCTCTCTCCGAGCATTCACCACACTTTGCTGGATTAGTTCCGCGAGATCATCCCTCACTACACTCCCGCTCCACTTACCAACCAACCGAGTTAAATTTTTAGATTCAATGAAGCTTAAAAGCATTCTATACATTCCCGAAATGGTGAAGTTGCCCAACTTAAATGAAGACACCGTCTCGGCGAACGCATGTGGATCCCAAAACTGTGGGTCCCCTCTTATCAGTTGGTCTATATAATGCCACATTTTTAGGTAGGCGTAGAAGTGGACCCGAGGTAGCCCAAATTGGGTCTGAAGATCAGTAAAAGATTTAATGCATCTTCTAGAGAGGTCGAGAGCGTCTCCAACAGAGCTCAGCCCTCTGGAAGCCCATATGACGAAAGGAGATGAGTCAGATCCAGGGGGAAAGCTAGCATTGTTTCGTAATGGAATCATTCTAGACGCCACACAGCAGCGACCAACGTGATTGAGGGCTAGTCGCCAAGCCCTCAGTGTGTCCTTATAGAGGAAGTTATCTCTAAGCTCCGAGTGCGAGGCACTGGGAGTGGTGAAGGGCAAGACCGCCAGGTCGATGCCCTCCCAGGGCTTGTCTCTCTAATTCAGGAGAGTGTAAGTGTTTCGTTTGTAGCTGCCAATCAATCATGAGGCGGTTAAGAGTTGCCCAGTTATATAATTTTAAATTGGGTAGGCCCAGCCCTCCGACTGAAGGGTGTGCATATAGCTTCGTAAGAGCTATTCTCGGTCTACCTCCCTTCCACAAGAATTTTGAAAGAGCCCGATTGTACACCGCCATGTCCCTCGTAGTAATAAGGAATGGTAACATTAGCAGTGGGTACAACAGTCGTGGTAGGATTACCATCTTAACTAGGTTTATGTGCCCAGAGAGGGAGACCGGCAGGTTTCTCCATCCCTCCATCGTAGTCACGGCATCTCGACACAGGGCCTGGCTGCTGGAGGACAACTGAATACCCAAGTAGGTCAAGGTGGGTTTAGCCTCTCGAAATGGGTATGAGAATATTTGAGTTTTACGCTTCCGTAGCCACAGAATTTCTGATTTGCTATTGTTTACTCTGTAGCCAGAAAAGGATCCGAAAGCTTCAATTGTCACTAATATCTTCGGGATATATTTCGCCGGATGCTCTACAAACAAGAGCATGTCGTCTGCATACAGAGCGAGGTGGAGCCTCTCCTGTCCAAGCAGAATGCCTGGGTATGTCGATCGCAGCTTTACGGCCAATGGCTCCAAGGCCATGTTAAAAAGGAGGGAAGATAATGGGGCACCCTTGGCGTGTGCCTCTTTGCAATGATATGCGTGGGGAGAACAAGCCGTTAGCCATAATGTGGACCCATGGGGTTGTATAAACATGTCCAACATAAGCAAGGAAGGAGCCCGCAAAGCCAAAACGCTGTAATGTATCTATGAGATGACTCCACTCCACCCTGTCGAAGGCCTTCTCTGCATCCAGGGATAGCAGGAAGGCCTCCGATTTCCCTCCCATCTCTGGGGCTTCAGGATTTGCTGTAAAATCCGCACATTCGTCACCGAAGTTCTATGACACATAAATCCGATTTGATCCGGATGGATAATGTCTGTCAGGATTACTTTTAATCTATCGGCCAGGATTTTCACGAGTATCTTATAATCCGAATTGAGAAGGGAAATGGGGCAATATGATTCAGGGAGACCGGGGTCTTTCCCTGGTTTCAAGATCAGCGATACATGTGCCATTGTGAATGTCTTGAATGGAGCAACCATCTCTTTATAATATAGGTTATAGAGCCTAGTTAAAGTAGGGGTGATTTGGGGTTTCAACATTTTGAAAAATTCAATGGGTAGGCCGTCAGGGCCTGCCGCTTTCCCATTGGATATGGAGGAGATTGTTTTTTGGATCTCTTCCGGGGATATCGGGGAGTTTAGAGCTTCAAGTTGCTCGTCTTTGAGCTGAGGAAGCTCAAGGTCTTTCCAAAAGTCTGACACACTCTCCCGAGCAGGTTTCTTTTGGCTAGTGTACAGGTTGGAGTAGTAGAGTGCCAGAGCCTCCACAATGGCCTCCGGGGTCTTGTGTGTTTTGTTACCGTACTTAATGGCCGCTATGGGCTTACGGGCCGTCTGTTTATTTATCAGCAAGGCCAACAGTCTGCCGGACCTGTCTCCTTCTCTATAGTACTTAGCACTGGTTCGAAGGAGTTGCCCAACCGCTTGATGGTTGAGGAACACATCTAGTTCGTCCTTCTTGGCGAGGTACCTGTCCTTAGAGGTCTGGCATGGTTCGCCACAATAAGCCTGGTAGGATTCTGTTAAGGCTAGTTGTAATGCCTGTAATTTGGCCTGGGCCTTCTTCCGTAGAGCGGCCACATAAGAGATGATATCCCCCGTCAAGACTGCTTTCGCCGTACTCCAGAACAGCTCTGGGTTGTCTTGATGAGCTTGATTATCCGTGTAAAAGTAATTCCAGGCGTGTGTCAGGTGCTTTAAGAAAGCATCCGAGGTGTACAAGAAGCCAGGGAATCGTAGAGTCCGCTTATTAGCAGTCATTGCCCCCAAAGAGATCAAAAGTTCTACTGGTGCGTGGTCAGAGACCACTACCGGATGTATCTTGGCCTTAGTAACCCGTGAGACTATATTAGAAGAAATCAAAAACAGGTCTATTCGCGACACCGTAGGTGACGCTCTGGAGATACATGTGAAGTCCTTGCTTTCCGCGTTCCGTAACCTCCACACATCTACCAGTTGTAAGGAATTCGACAGCCTAGCGAAAGTCTTCTGTTCAAAAGTACCAATATTTCTAGGCTGAGTGCTCCCTGTCGCACGCTCAGGATCGCGCATCCTGTCACAGACAGGGTTTGGTGCTAAGTTAAAGTCTCCCCCTAGTATGATATCTAGACCAAGATAAGGGAACAGAGTTTGAATGAGTCTGGTCCAGAAAGTTGTGGATTTGCAGTTCGGGGCATAAATATTACAAATTACCAAGATCTTTTGATTTATTCTAACTTTATCTATTAGGAAGCGACCCTCCACGTCTTTGTGAGTGTGTAATATCTCAATATTTCCCCTCTTCCCGAACAAGATGGCTATGCCTCTGCTAGAGTTGGTGTATGATACATGCTCCACCGCTCCCACCCAGTCCCGTCTAAGTTTTTCGTGTTCCACCTCCGAGAGGTGTGTCTCTTGTATTAGGGCGACATCAGCCCCCAACCGTCGCAAGTGCGTCAAAATAGTACTTCTCTTAGCAGGTGAGTTAATCCCCCCCACGTTCCATGTCACTAATCTCACAGCCATTTAAGTAACTTTGTGTAATGTCCACCTAAGCCGATCCTTCTCAGGAAAAAAGCGAGGAAAGGCAAGGAGAGCAGCAGGCGGGGGAGAGAGGAGAGAAAGACGTAGGAAGAAGAAAGAAAAAAAAAAAACATTTGATACTATACTGATAAATTGGATCCTCCAGAGTGGGGAGGTTTTTTTCCCATCAGAGTTGTCTTGAGTAATTAAGCTAATGAAGTTACGGGAACACCACTCCCGGAAACAGAGCCTGTGTCCCACTCTTTAGAGAGGCCAGTGAGTATGCAATATCAGTATGTTGACAAACTAAACAGGTCCAGTAGAGCATGAAAGTACATCTAAACAACTTTAGTGCAATATCAAAAATGCTAATTCGGTACCCATGATCCTACCAAATAGCTAGCATAAACTGTCTAATAAATTGTAACATCAATACCTTAACCTTACTCTGAGTGTTGGAGGCAAGGTAGCCCCCTCGCTCCAGTCTTGGTGCCTGAAGTTCTGTCCCATACCTATGGAAACTACATCTCAGACAAAGAAACATTATCAACACATACATTAAACTTGGTTCACGTATAAACATAACAAGAGAGCTTTTTATGTAAAAAACAGACATCATAACCTATTATTAGGGCTATATGACATTTACCCTGTAAATGAAAACCCAGACCTACTCAAGGCCAGTGAGGCAAACCCTATCAGCCCGGGTCTGAGTGTGATGGACCAGATGGGCTACCCACTCTTCTATTTTGTTCTCTTCCCAGATACTCTGTAACCTCACATGGGGATTCAAAAAATCTATAGCCCAAGGGGGTTAATAGTTTAAGTCTAGCAGGGTACAAAAGGTATACCTGCCTACCCTCTGCATTAAGTCTTGAGCACAGCGGGGAGAATTCTTTACGCTTCCTCATTAATTCTGAGGAATAGTCTTGGAAAATAAGCAATTTAGAGCCTTCATATATTATGGGGGACATTTTCCTATATGCTCGCAGCAATTCTACCTTCAATTGGAAATGTAGTAGCTTGACCATCACTTGTCTAGGCTGCGCATTGTCTCTCTCCTGCTGCCTTTCAGGCCCCACCCGATGTGCCCTTTCCACACTACCTTTGAAAATGATGGGGGTGAGTTTAAGCACTAGGGGTAGGGTGTTTTCTATGAAGTGGATAAGATCTTTGGGTTTAACGCTCTCTGGGATCCCCAAGTTTTTGCGGCGGGATCTATTTTCCAAATCCTCAAGCCTCCTTGACTAGCACATCTATTTGAGTACCATGAGTAACCGCTGTGTCCTCAAGCCCTGACACTCTGTTCTCTACCTCCGTAAAGCGGACCGAGAATTGTTTCATCTCTCCTGCTAGGTGATCTAAGCCTTTCTGTAAGCTATCAATTCTGGGGAGAAAGATGGAGGAGAGCTGCTGCACCACAATGTGCGAATCGGAGGGTAACCCACTAAAGTCCTGCACAGCAGAGGGTGTATCCTGTGAGTGGTCAGCAGCACCCCTGTTCTTTCCTGATGACTTATTTTTCCCTGACATTTTGCCCCCAGTCAAAAATCTATCCATACACAGGTATAGTCACTATTAGAGGTAGTATCCCACCTCTCCCCTACCTTTCAGAACTACAAACAGAAGTATATATAGAAGGGCTATGCAATGCAGCACTAGCTGCGCTCCAATTTAGCTGTTACAAAAGCTTATCACAGTCTATATAAAGTCTTAGTTTTAGGTGTCTCCCTGTGTGCACTCAAAGAGTATTCAGGCAAAAAACGTACACAGGAGAGTCTTTCTTTCCTTCTTGTATTTTTCTCCCCCTTCCTTCTCCTTAGAAGCACAATTGACTAGCCTTGGTGGGTGAATAAATATATTTGCTTTCACAGTGTGGGGCTACCCCCGTTGTGTTTTGAGTGAGTCAACCACAAAGAGTCCCTGCTGCTTGAAGAACGTTCTGAAAAGATCCCCACAAAGTGTATCAAAAGGGGGGAAAAGCAAGATCCATGAGGTGGGGAGAACCGCTAGTTCTGCATAAAGTTCTCTGCTGGCTGGGCCTCTTATGGCCTAAGCTATGATTCCCCCTCTGCTATTAAGTCTCCTGGGCCTTATTATAACACTGTCCAGGCCCCAATATGACTAGCAAAGTCAGTATCTCCCCTTGTGTAAAATATGTTCTTGTGCCAAGTGTACAGAAAAACCCTGTCCCAATCTGTGAGGCTTCTCCCACTGTGAACGTGCAGGAGTCTAAAATTACCTTTTAATCGGTCACAGGGTGCACTCTGCAGGGACTTTGAGGCGTCGGTGGTATTAGACTTGAGCGCTCCGATGCAAGATGTAAGGCGTCCTCACTCTGAGGAGAGTAAAGCTAGTGCTTCCCTCTATTCAGCCTTTAGCTGCGTGGTCTTGGTTCCGGTCTTTCACTGCGGTCTGCGGCAATCAATATGGCGCCTTTTCGCGCCGTTTTTTTCTGGCCTTGATGATCCGCTTGCCTCTGCCCATAAACAGCCCCGAACACCTCAGCAGCTACCGTAGTCACCACACGGTAAGTTTACCTCTGACCGGCACTCTCCGCTGGTTACTTTCTCACCGCTGGTAAATGTGTGCAGGTTTCCTCGGGGCCGGTGGTGTGTCTCGCTACGCTTCAGGCGGAGGTCTCAGACTCTGTGGCCACCCCGTTTGGGTGGGGGTATCAACCTGTTCCCTGCCAGCAGCGACCGGGTCGTGAGAGTCAGTCCGGTAGGTTGCACTTAGGATGGCGCACTTTCATGTGCTGTCGTTCAACGGTGGGGGCGAGATGACTGTCGCCAGTGTTTAAAGTGCCGAACACCTTGTGTGTTAAGGCTGCATTACACTTAGGGTTAGCCAAGAGTAAAAGTGGGCAAACTGAGTGAAAATCTCAATTAAAAAACGTATTAAGTTGGGGGCGTGTCCATGCAGCGTACTGGATAGGACGCATATTCTGAGTGCTCCAGAGCAATCTTTGATAATCCGCCGATTATTAACTCTCAGCAGCAATATTAAGCATATATTTTATAAGGGTATCGCAGTCATGCTAACTGTGCCCACATTTGTTATTCTCCCGGCTGCTGTAAGATACTGGGACCTCAGATTGGAACATTAAGGCCTAAGGCGGCGGCCTACTACTAGGTATTCACCTCCCCCCCGGGAAGAGCCGGGTCATCAGTGCCGTCAGGAACACTGACTTACTGAACCTCTTCAAAACCTTACTAAGAAGTCCTCCAACTAATCTACTGTTCTCCACTATCAAGCAGCCTTAAGTTCCTTACAACGAGGAATGGAAAACTTTATTCAGCAACACTTGACAAGCATGGCGGAAGAGAGCTGCCTGTCGCAACCTGAAAATTTTTTTACAAAACTTGACATCCTCATGCACAGGTTAATTGAGAGAGCTCCGTATGATTATTTACTGAAGCGCCTAAACCTGGAGGGAGAGACCGCACATATGATAGACCCACTGGCGGTAAAACCCTGCAACGAACATACTGGTGCTAAATACAAACCCATTCCAAGGGAGCCGCACAGCTCAATGAGTGATCAACAACCCTCCAATACATACAAAGGCTCTCACAGTAAAGAGCTGCATTCGCAGCCTCAAAAGAACCGGCCATCGGTAAAGGGAAAGACCGCGGAGCTGCCTGAAATGCCTGTAATAGCGGAGGAAGAACCTAACAAATGGAGCGCAAAAACAAGGTACCGCATACTAGAAAATATTTGGGCCGATTAGCAGACAAAACCGGCACAAGCTATCTCAATGCAAAGGCCCGGAGGGGCCCCCCCGGAAAAGCGATACCAAATGCCGGGCAAGCCTCTTAACTGCAAACCTATCAGTGATGGATCTCGCAGACACGGCAACACATTACCTACAACGCCTGCTACCTCTCGGCAAGACACCCTACACCTTCACAATGAGGGACATATCCCCAAGACAGGAGAGGGGTAATATGAAGGCGTCTTTTTCAAGCAACATAATGCTGAAGCGCTGTTAAATAGGTTCCTGTTGCGCTTGGCAGTAGTGGCAATGATATTGTTAGGACATGTTTTAATGTGATGTCAGCCATATATTTTTTTTTTTTCCATTTAAATAGCGATCATTTTTACACACAACCTCCCCATCAGACTTTGCCTAAAGGGGAAAATCCGGGGACTGAGTATGATTGGACTCCCTGCTAGAGTTAAGTGCGGTAAATATCAGTGGACTGAGTCTATTACTATTTATTTATGCTTTGTGGTGCCTGCAGTTTCCTATAGCTTACATATTCAGCTAGGTACTTTCAGTGAGTGTATATGTTTAGCAAGACATATGTGATATTACAGATTATGGTGAATTATACTTATGTTCTATTTATGACATCTTATTGTGTTTTGGGGTATTGAAGGGATTGATATATCCTTTAATTAATATATCTCGGGTTTATTGCATCCCAGAAAGCAAATAGGACACAGAAGGTTAATCTGATAAGTGACCCACGGCCGGGGTTACCAGAGAGCAGAATGGGCTATAATAAAGCAATCTCTTTTGAGAACCAGTTTACCCATAAGCAATCCCCTAATTGTTATGCTACTATAAGCTTCCCGCTACCTAACTTAGCCGGCAACCACGTAAAGGCGACAGTTCCACATAGTACTGATTATGAGATCTCTGGCAGGAGCATAACAACGCAGTTTTTACCTCACTAGAATGGATATAATACTTAGAACCAATACCACTTAGAAATTTGAACCCCTTATCCCCCTTTCCCCTCAAATCTTTTTGTTATACATCCCCAATGCAGTATAGCTAAGCCCCCTCATTAAAGCGCACACACCAAACTACTTATACCCCTGGTAAACTATAAGCTCCCACTTAGAAATCACACAAGTTTGATAGATTGCTGGGACTGTACAAGCACAGATAACAATGTTGTCCGCAGCTATGGCTCATCACATCTCAAGTTGTTTCTGTTCTTAACTATTTTTTCTTTTATGTCACTGTTATGTTCACTCAGCTATGGCTCATCACAATTTGTTTTTGTTCTTAACCATTCCTTTCTATGTTACTGTTTTGTTTATTATGGTTATTAATAATCCCTATTTATGGACATATATAACATCACAGGTCCAAGAGTGACCTCTTAGATTAGAAGGGATGGAAAAAATGAGGACTCTCATTGTGTCAGTTATAAACCACCAAGATTGACTTGAATACTTGATGTTATGACAATTATGTTGTAATGATGTTTTCTTATACTGTCCTCAATAAAAAGAATAAAAAAAAAAAAACTTATTAAGTTTATGGCAGCTCCGGAGCTCTTCACTTCAGCTGCCTATCTCTTGGCCCGCCCACCGGAAGTCATCTTATCCCTGTTTTTTAATAAATTATTAATATAGTTTTGGTAAATTATGAATTGAGGTTTTAAATTTATCAACTAGTTTTTAAATCAAGTATTAAATTAATACAACAGTATTAGTTAATATTTGTTGATCATATCATGTATTAATATGATGAAGTAAGTGTATTATATTGAGAATTTTAGGTGTTATTTATCAAGCATTAAGTATTAGTATTGTAATTTTAAGTATTTTTTAAGTAATTTAATGTTCTGTATTTATTTGTTTATGCACGAGAATCTTTTGTATTAACAAGTGTATTCTACTTCTTCACTGGTTAGTGTTGTATAAGAAAATTTATGTTTGGGTTTAGAAACAGAGGCTGGCAGTATTTCATTCAGACATGCCGCAGTCCCGTAGTGTGAAGGGAGGAAGGTGTGTCTGAGCCGGTCTCTGGATTGGACTGTTGGCCAGCCAATTGAATTCAGGCAAGAGTTTAAAAGGAGGATCCCCGCGAACTTAATATCAGAAGTCTTGAGCCTTGAAAAAGTCCTGATGAAACGGACGAAACGTGTAGACCGACCAAAGAGGGACATCGTTACAGACACTTTATCTGTTGTGGTTGCAAGTACGTTTGTAATTTGGGGTCACTAGCACCGGTGCCTTTGGACTCTGTACAGACGCAACTACGGAATCCAGCCTGGAGTGCTGCTTGACGGATTGCGGTCCAATTGATGTAAAACAAAGGCTTGAATTTTATATTATCTTGTAAGTGCAACTGTTTTTATAGCGCACAAGAAGTGATTAAAATCTTTTACCTTGAGTTGCGGTTGCGCTCTGTTCTCTTCTTGTGTTTTCCATATGAGACCTCTTTAACTTTGAATGCTTTCTCATAGAATCCTTAGAGATTCTTCAGTGCGGGAATCTCTGTCCCAGTGGATAGTTTTGCAAACTATTTTTCTTAGGGTGTCCTTTATTTTCACTATGTGGAAAATCATGTCTGCAGACATGATTCCCTGGGATTGGGCTTCAGTCTGGGGATCCTGGAGAGCACAGCAAGTTTGATTTCCTCAGGAGGCAAGGTGACCAATAATAATTTTTGACTCCCTTTAGAGCTGTCCTCTTCTGAAAGGAGACGATGTTACAGATGCAGCTTGTATTCATCATCAAGGGTGAATTTGCAGTTCCTTAGCAATAATTTTGGATTAGACACAGAATTTTTTTCTATATTTTGCATCCCAGGAATGAAATCTGGGAATCAGATTTCCTTAGTAGGTAATCCCTTCCACAGGAATGTATTCTCCTTCAAGTAGTTTTCTATTAGATTGTGGAACAATGGGGTCTTCCAGAGATAGACCTGATGATTTCTGTTTCCAATGGTCATAGTTCAAATTGAATAGAACATTCTTCATTAATATTAATTCTCTAGTCAACTTCTTTTCAAATCTTATTCAAATGATTTGGACATTTAGCTACTGTCTTGAATGTGTTTGTTGTTTTGGCAATATCTTCTGCTTGAAGAATTTCAGGCTTTTTTGTTTTTTTCTTAAAGGGACACTGAACCCAATTTTTTTCTTTCATGATTCATATAGAGCATGGAATTTTAAGCAACTTTCTAATTAACTCCTATTATCAATTTTTCTTCATTCTCTTGCTATCTTTATTTGAAAAGCAAGAATGTAAGTTTAGATGCTGGCCCATATTTTGTTCACAACCTGGGTTGTGCTTGCTGATTGGTGGCTAAATGCACTCACCATTAAACAAGTGCTGCCCACGGTACTGAACTAAAAATTGGCTGGCTTCTTAGCTTAGATGCCTTCTTTTTCAAATAAAGATAGCAAGAGAACTAAGACAAATTGATAATAGGAGTAAATTAGAAAGTTGCTTAAAAAAGCATGTTCTATCTGAATCATGAAAGAAAAAAATTGGGTTTGGCATCCCTTAACCCCTTAGTGACCAGACCATTCTTCAATTTTCTTACCGTTAAGGACCAGGGCTATTTTTAACATTTCTGCGGTGTTTGTGTTTAGCTGTAATTTTCCTCTTACTCATTTACTGTACCCACACATATTATATACAGTTTTTCTCGCCATTAAATTGACTTTCTAAAGATACCATTATTTTCATCATATCTTATAATTTACTATAAATTGTTTTTTAAAATATGATGAAAAAATGGAAAAAAACACACTTTTTCTAACTTTGACTCCAAAAATCTGTTTCACATCTACAACCACCAAAAAACACCCATGCTAAATACTGTATTGTTCCACATATAGGCTGCACTTTTTTCCCTTGATTTGTAGCTTTACATTTGCGGTGCGGCCTATATGCAGAGCGCGGCCTATAATCGGGTATTTTCGGTAATATTGTACATGCGCAGTATAACTGAACTTCTGGTGCACCCTGTGGCCTTATGGGTGTTGTAGTCTGCCGGAGTTGGGTAGGAAGTTAGACCAGCAGTGAACCGGTATAGACACCGAGACGTACTATCTGGGAAGTGGATGAATGTTGCTCTAAACACTTTGTCAACCAAGGCGAGTGGTGTGAAGCTATTAACTATCAATGTACCACTGTTCATCTGGTCTGAGGTAGTAGAGAGCTGTATCTGTGCCATACTCCTGAGCATGGTAGCTGGGTCACTTCTTAATGGCTTTGTGCTAATGGACTATGGACTGTTTTGCACTAAGTCCTGACATTTATGTTTTTCTCTGTTTTTAGGCCTTTTAAGCTCTAAAGGTGGTATTATTCATTTTTTAGCTTGTGGGGAGACGTCCCTCATTTTACTTGTTTTTAACATTTTCAGCTTGCATTGTCTGTGAATTTGTACTTAGCTGTGTAGCACTCTCTTATTTTTGGTATATCTTGTATGGTTTTGTATATACTTTGGAGAAGGTAGATTTAGAGTGGCTAAAATGTACACACTGCTTAGCGCTGACATTTCTGTATCTTGCAGGGGAAATGGAAATAAGTTATGTGTCTAAAAGGAAATGAGGCAGAATGCAGTTTGCTAAAAGGTGCAATTAAATTACTGAGTACACCTGCAGTAGAATAATTACCACTCACTATGGTCCTGGTTATCATTCAAATTCTTTGGGGGCTTTTTGTGAGCATTATGTTGTAATCTGTTTTTCCTTTACATAAAGATTTAATTTCTTCAAAATGGCACCAAACTTTAAGGGTGCGGCCTATAATGAGGTGCGGCCTATATGCGGCACAATATGGGTAAATAGTTTCTGCCGTGTAGGTTCCCCCCTAACCCCCCAATCTCCACGATCCCCCCAAACAGCTCTCTTAAGCTCCCCAATTTGTGGCCATCTTAGGTACTGGCAGCTGTCTGCCAGTGCCCAGTTTCTGATCACATTTGCTCATTTTTTAATTTTATTTATTATAACCCAATTTTTCCATAGTGTAGCTGCCACCCCTCCATATCCTACCCCCCTCATCCTCCCAGATCCCTTTCCCAACAAGAATTCCCCCTCCCTCTCCCTCCTTTCTCTCCCTCCTTCCCTTAGACAATGTGCATTGTACCGGGCGCACACGCTCCCGCCCCCTCGCGCGCGTGCTCCCACCCCCCTCGTGCGCTCCTGCCTACCTCTGATTTCTTGCGGAACAGCAGCCGGTACTACTCCAGCGATGGGCCGCCCACCCGCCTCCCTACAATGGCTCCGATCAACCAATGATCGACACCATCGCTGGCCGATGCAAAGAAGTCCACAGAGTGGCTCTCTCTGCATCACTGGGTAAAAAATTGTATTTCAGTGATGCCTCAATATCGAGGCATCACTGCAATACCTTGAAAGCGGCTGGAAATGATCACGATCGCTTCCACTGCTTGAAACCCCTGAGGACGTACAGGGTATGTCCTTGGTCATTAAGTGACAGTTTTTGAAGGACGTACCCTGTACGTCCTTGGTCGTTAAGGGGTTAAAGTGTTTTCTTTGGATATCATCAATGAGGAGATTATGACCCATAACCTTCTCCTAAAATAATTACTTAATTTAGATATTGTAAGAGCATTAGAATTCTATATGGAATTACAAGGTGTTTCCCTTCACATCAGTTTCTTTAGCTTTTTGGCTAAATCTCATGATTACTAATGTTTACTTGGAGGCGGGATAGTATTTTCCAAAATGCATTATTGCTCTTTTTTTTCTAGATCAGCTTCTGCGTCTTAGATTTCAGGAATGAGTAATTCACCATTCAATATTAAAAGAGAGACAGTTCGTGCAAAAACAATTTTAATGTTTAAAAGTTCAAAATTTATTGAATCATATCAAAATTCAACATCATCATTTCAGCCAAAATACAGCTGCTCATCAAATGCTTTCCTGTCTTTACAGCACTTTGTCAGGGATACACAGCTGTGCCCCTATACTCATTAAATTGTCAATTCAATTAACTATTTCAACACTTATTTTCAGTCTCCTTAAGTAACAGTTCTTTTTATATACTGTATAGTGCATTATAGAATATATAATGAAAACAAAATATATAAATAAAAAAAGTTAAACAATTGTCTTAAAATCTAAATACATATGTAAAATAGAGTACTTCTTTGATGTTGTAGATTTAAGTTTTAAAGTAATAAGTAAGCAGTAAGATATACTCTAATTAAGGAGAAGGTAATAATCTACATATGTTCATTTTTATATCTTATGAATGTTTACAAATAAATCAGCCATCAAACTATGTACACAGAAAAAAACAAACATACTATATGAACTCTTCTACCACTCCACATGCATATAGTCACAACATTGTTTAAAGGGACACTGAACCCAATTTTTTTCTTTCGTGATTCAGATAGAGCATGCAATTTCAAGCAACTTTCTAATTTACTATCATCATTTATTATCAATTTTTCTTCATTCTCTTGGTATCTTTATTTAAAGTTTAGATGCCGGCTCATATTTTGTTCACAACCTGGGTTGTGCTTGCTGATTGGTGGATAAACCACCCACCAATAAACAAGTGCTGTCCAGTGTCTGAACCAAAAATTGTCTGGCTCCTTAGCTTAGATGCCTTCTTTCTTTCATGTAAATGGCAAGAGTCCATGAGCTAGTGACGTATGGGATATACATTCCTACCAGGAGGGGGCAAAGTTTCCCAAAACCTCAAATCCCTATAAATACACCTCCCACCACACATATATTTCAGTTTTACAAACTTTGCCTCCTATGGAAGTGATGAAGTAAGTTTGTGCTTGATTTTTATGATTTCTTCTATGATAAGCGCTTCTAAGCATTCTGAAGCCCAATTCCTCTCAGAGTACAGTGTTTGTCAGAGGGACGTGAAGAGAGTATTGCCTGTTTATTTTTATGGTTTCACTCATGGGAAATCTTTTCAAGGGTTCTGTTATCGGTCGTAGGGATTAATTTCCTACCTCCCTTTTCAGATCGACGATATACTCTTATACTATTACCTCTGCTGATAGTTTTCAGTACTGGTTTGGCTGTCTGCAATATGTGGATGGGTGTCTTCGGTAAGTATGTATCATTATTTAAGACACTCTCAGCTATGTTTGACGCTTTATGTATTAATATAGTTTTAAATATATGTATTTACTTATATTTGCCATGAGTCAGGTCTATGTGTATTTCCCTTTGCAGTCTAACAGTTTCAGTATGAGAATCATGTTTGAGGAAGTTATTTAAAAAAAAAAAAAATCTTACCTGGTGTTTAGTCTTTTTTTCCAATTTGACTTGTTTTTACTTAAAATTTGCGGGCAAATCTAGGCTCGCGAGAGCGCAAAATGCTGTTATTTATTGCGTCATTTTTGGCACAAACATTTTTTGGCGCAGATTTGAGTCTATAGTGTCGCAAGTTTTGTCATTTCCTGCGTCTTTATTGACGTTAGTTTGTTTGGCACAAAGTCACGCTTGTTATGACACGAGTTGCGTCATTTCCGGATGTTGTCTGGCGGCAAAAAATGTTCACTTTGCATTGTGCGTCAGACTTACCGCCAAATTTTTTTTGGTTATATTACCCCACTTCCTTTATGCTCCCTGCTCTCTATATATTCTAGAGGGCTATGCAGTTTGCTTTTCTGCTTATTTATCATATATATTTTTTCCCATTCCTGAAACTGCTATATGAGGAAATTGGATATTTTGTATTTTGTTTAAATGTTATTTTTTCCTTTTACATTTTGCAAGATGTCTCAGTCTGATCCTGTGTCAGAAGCTACTGTAGGAACCATGCTGCATGAACACAGTTCTACCAAAGCTAAGTGTATCTGTTGTAAGCATGCTGAGATTATATCTCCGGCTATATTATGTAACAGTTGTCATGATAAGCTTTTGCATGCCGATAATGTTTCTATTAGTACTAGTACAGCACCTGTTGTTCCTTTAACATCTAATGTACATGATATCCCTGTTGATATGAAAAATTATATTGCTGATGATACAGAAGGCTATGTCTGCTATTCTACCTTCTAATAAACGTAAAAGGTTTTTTAAAACTTCTCATAAAACTGATTAAATTTGTGATGACCGACATCATACTGGAATATCCTCCTCTGAAGAGGATCTCTCTGCTTCAAAGATCCTTCTTCAGACATTGGAATTAATAAATCTTCTTATCTTTTTAAGATTGAATATATTTGGTCTTTGTTGAAAGAAGTATTGGTTACTTTGGGTATTGAGGAGTCTGAACCTCTTAATAACAAAACCAGTAAACGTTTAAATTCTGTTTTTAAACCTTCTGTGATTACTCCTGATGTTTTTCCTGTTCCAGATGCGATTTCTGATGTGATTGCTAAAGAATGGTCTAAGCATGGTGCTTCTTTTAATCCTTCTTCCAGGTTTAAAAAGTAATATCCTTTACCAGTGGCTAATTTGGCGTTTTGGGAAAAAGTCTCTAAGGTTGATGGGGCTATTTCTACTCTTGCCAAACATACTACTATTCCTATGGAAGATAGTACTTCTTTTAAGGATCTTTTAGATAGGAAGATTGAATCTTATCTAAGGAAAGCTTATTTACATTCTGGCTATATTCTCAGGCCTGCCATTTCTATGGCTGATGTTGCGGCTGCATCAACTTTTTGGTTGGATAGCTTAGCACATCAGGAGACAGATCCTGATTTGTCTAGCATTGTTTGTTTGCTTAAACATGCTAATCCTTTTATCTGTGATGCTATTTTTGATATCATCAAGATTAAATGTTAAATCTATGTCTTTAGCTATTCTGGCTAGAAGAGCTTTATCGCTTAAATCATGGAATGCTGACATGGTATCTAAATCTACATTACTATCTCTATCTTTCCAGGGTAATAATCTATTTGGTTCTCAGATGGACTCTATTATTTCCACTATCACTTGGGGGAAGGGAGTTTTTTTGCCCCAAGATAAAAAGTCTAAGGGTAAATCTAAAGCTTCTAATCAGTTTTGTTCCTTTCGTCAGAATAGAGAACAGAAAACCACTCCTTCCCCTAAGGACTCTGACTCCAATTGGAAGCCATCTTCAAGTTGGAATAAATCCAAGCCTTATAAGAAACCAAAGCCAGCCCCTAAGATGGCATGAAGGTGCAGCCCTCATTTCAATTCAACTGGTGGGGGGCAGATTGAAATTATTTCAAAACATTTGGGCAGA
The DNA here is from genome assembly GCF_027579735.1 of Bombina bombina. Taxonomy (NCBI): domain Eukaryota; kingdom Metazoa; phylum Chordata; class Amphibia; order Anura; family Bombinatoridae; genus Bombina; species Bombina bombina. The sequence continues at coordinate 89,035,212 of NC_069510.1, forward strand.
TTCTGTTCAGAATTAGTGGATTCAGAGCATTGTTTCTCAAGGGAGAAATTCAGATTAAGACCTCCTGTGAGAAGAGTCTTTATTCCAACAAATCCTGTAAAAGTTCAGGCTTTTCTGAAGTGTGTTTCAGATCTGGAGCTTTCAGGGGTGATTATACCAGTTCCACTTCAGGAACAGGGTCTAGGTTTTTATTCAAATCCATGTATTGTCCCAAAGAAAGAAAATTTGTTTTGTAAGGGTCCCAACTTTCAAGATAGTGACTATAAGGAATATTCTGCCTTTTGTTCAGCAAGGTCCACAATAGACTTGCAGGACGCTTATCTTCACATTCCGATTCATCCAGATCACTATCGGTTTCTGAGATTCTCTTTTCCAGACAAGCATTACCAATTTGCCGCTTTTCCATTTGGCCTAGCGACAGCTCCAAGAATCTTTTAGAAGGTTCTCGGTGCCCTTCTATCTGTAATCAGAGAGCAGGGTATTGCAGTGTTTCCTAATTTGGACGATATGTTGGTACTGGCTCAATCTTTTCATTTAGCAGAATCTCACACAAATCAACTAGTGTTGTTTCTTCAAAGACATGGTTGGAGGATCAATTTACCAAAGAGTTTTTTGATTCCTCAGACAAGGGTCACCTTTTTAGGTTTCCAGATAGATTCAGTGTCCGTGACTCTGTCTTTAACAGACAAATAAAACTGGTTTAAGCCTGTCGAAACCTTCGGTCTCGACCATTCCCTTCAGTGGCTATGCGCATGGAAGTATTAGGTCTCATGACTGCATCATCGGTCGCGATCCCCTTTGCTCGTTTTCATATGAGACCTCTTCAGCTTTGCATGCTGAATCAATGGTGCAGGGATCTTACTCGGATATCACAATTGATATTCTTAAATCCCTGCATTCTACTCTCTCTGACTTGGTGGTTAGACCATCATCATATTATTCATGGGGCCTTTTTTGTTCGTCCTTGCTGGACTGTAGTCTCAACAGATGCAAGTCTTTCAAGTTGGGGAGCTGTCTGGGGGTCTCTGACAGCACAAGAGGTTTGGAATCCTCTAGAGGCGAGGTTTCCAATCAATATCTCAGAACTCCGTGCTATTTTCAGGGCTTTTCATGCTTAGCCTCTATTAAAGAGAGAACTTTTCATTCATTTCAGACAGACAATATCACAACTGTGGCATATGTCAATCATTAGGGAGGGACTCACAGTCCTTTAGCAATGAAAGAAGTATCACGGATACTTTCTTGGGTGGAATACAACTCTTGTCTTATTTCTATGATTCATGTCCCAGGTGTAGACTGGGAAGCGGATTATCTCAGTTGTCAGACTTTGCATCCGGGGGAGTGGTCTCTCCATCCAGATGTGTTTTTTCAGATTGTACAGATGTGGGGTCTTCCAGAAATAGATCTGATGGCTTCCCATCTAAACAGGAAACTTCCCAGATACCTTTCCAGGTCCAGGGATCCTCAGGCGGAGATGGTGGATGCGTTCCTTGGTCTTACTAACTTGCTTATATTTTTCCGCCTCTAGTTCTTCTTGCAAGGGTGATCTCCAAGATCATAATGGAACAATCACATGTGTTTCTGATAGCACCAGCATGGTCTCACAGGTTTTGGTATGCGGATCTTGTCCGGATGTCCAGTTGCCAACCTTGGTCACTTCCTTTAAGGCTAGACCTTCTGTCTCAAGGGCCGTTTTTTCCATCAGAATCTCAAATCACTAAATTTGAAATATGGAAATTGAATGTTTAGTGCTTAATCATAGAGGTTTCTCTGACTCAGTGATCAATACTATGTTGCAGGCTCGTAAGTCTGTTTCAAGGAAGATTTATTATCGGGTGTGGAAAACCTATATTTCATGGTGTTCTTCTCATAAATTATCTTGGCATTCTTTTAGAATTCCTAGAATTTTACAGTTTCTTCAGGATGGTTTGGATAAAGGTTTGTCTGCAAGTACTTTGAAGGGACACATCTCCGCTCTGTTATTAAGTCTATTTCTCCTCCATCGAGTTTTAATTTGGTTTTGAAGGCTTTGCAGGCTCCTCCTTTTGAGCCTATGCATTCTTTGGATATTAAACTATTTTCTTGGAAAGTGTTGTTCCTTTTGGCTGTCTCTTCTGCTAGAAGAGTTTCTGAATTGTCTGCTCTCTCTTGTGAGTCTCCTTTTCTGATTTTCCATCAGGATAAAGCTGTTTTGCGGACTTAGTTTAAATTTCTTCCTAAGGTTGTGAATTCTAACAACATTAGTAGGGAAATTGTTGTTCCTTCTTTGTGTCTGAATCTTAAGAATTCTCTTAAGAAATCGTTACATTCTTTAGATGTGGTTAGAGTTTTGAAATAATATATGGAGGCTACTAATGATTTCAGGAAGACTTCTAGTCTATTTGTTGTCTTTTCTAGTTCTAGGAAAGGTCAGAAAGCCTCTGCCATTTCTTTGACGTCTTGGTTAAAGCTTTTGATTCACAAGGATTATTTGGAGGCGGGACAGTCTCCGCCTCAGAGAATTACAGCTCATTCTACTAGATCAGTTGCCACTTTGTGGGCTTTTAAGAATGAAGCTTCAGTTGATCAGATTTGCAAAGCAGCAACTTGGTCTTCTTTGCATACATTTACAAAATTTTACCATTTTTATGTATTTGCTTCTTCTGAAGCAGTCTTTGGTAGAAAAGTTCTTCAGGCAGCTGTCTCAGTTTGATTCTTCTGTTTATAAGAACGTATTTTGTGGATTTAATTTCTCGGCAGAAATAGCTGTTTTTATTTTATTCCTCCCTCTCTATTTTATCCCATACGTCACTAGCTCATGGACTCTTTCCATTTACATGAAAGAAAACATAATTTATGTAAGAACTTACCTGATAAATTAATTTCTTTCATAACAGCAAGAGTCCATGAGGCCCACCCTGTTTTTGGTGGTTATATTTTTTTGTATAAAAGCACAATATTATTTTCCAGTTCCTCTTTTTTGTATCTTTTTTTTACTCTGTTTTACACCTCACTACTTGGCTATACGTTAAACTGAAGTATATGTGCCCCCTCCTGGTAGGAATGTATATCCCATACGTCACTAGCTCATGGACTCTTGCCATTATGAAAGAAATTAATTTAGCAGGTAAGTTCTTACATAAATTTAGTTTTTTTCAAATAAAGATAGCAAGAGAACTGAGAAAAATTGATAATAGTAAATTAAAAAGAAAAAAACATGGTTCAGTGTCCCTTTAATATCAGTGTACTAGGAAGGGAAACAGCAAAAAAATAAATAAAATAATTATACTATGTATAATTTGTAATCACTACACAAAAAATAGTAACAACATAGTATATCATCAATCTATATATGTATGATAATTGTATTAGGAGGGGGCATAATTTGATAGTCTTTTAATTTCTCTTACTTGGTGTATTCAGTCCACGGATTCATCCTTACTTGTGGGATATTCTCAATCCCTACAGGAAGTGGCAAAGAGAGCACACAGCAAAGCTGTCCATATAGCTCCCCTCAGGCTCCGCCCCCCCAGTCATTCTCTTTGCCGCTCTAACAAGTAGCATCTCCACGGGAGGGTAAAGAGTTTGTGGTGTTAGATTTGTAGTTTTTATTTCTTCAATCAAGAGTTTATTTTTAAATAGTGCCGGTTTGTACTATTTACTCTGAAGCAGAAAGTGATGAAGATTTCTGCTGAGAGGAAAAAGATTTTAGCATGTCGTAACTAAAATCCATTGCTGTTCCCACACAGGACTGCTGAGTACCAGAGAACTTCAGTTGGGGGGAACAGTTTGCAGGCTTATACTGCTTAAGGTATGTTCAGTCATTTTTTCTAACAAGACTTGGTAGTGCTAGAAGACTGACAGAAATCCCATGAGGGAAGGTAAGCCATTTTCTGAGACACAGTATAGAATGATGGCTTCAGTTAAGGGCTTTAATACTGACAGACACTGTGATGGGCTAAATCGATTACTTTATTAAGGTAATCTTAAATTAATTAACACTTTTTGGGGACTTTTTTACGCCTGGCATTTTGTAAGACAGCTAATCTGACTCAGAAAGGCCCCATAACTCTGGAGTAATGAAGGAGGGGGCCTCATTTTTGCGCCTCAATTGCGCAGTTGATTTGCAACACAGCTCCATGCAGCTTCTCATGTAGAGCCTTAAGAGTACAGGAGGACTTCAGGGAGGTTTAATTTACACCTGCAAATAACCCTAAAAGAAGGTAAAGCCACAGCAAAGACTGTGGCATCGTACTGTAGTGGGTTAAACCGGGTGTTTACTTCATTTTGCTCCGGTTTGGCCATTAAGGGGTTAATTGATTTGAAAATTTGTGTGCAATCATTTCAAAGCATTAGGATCATGTGGTGAAAATTTCATTAAGATCGGATGTTTTTTGATGATTTGGTAAAAAAGTGTGTACTTTTTATTATTTAAAGACACAGTAACGTTTTTTCAAAAAGTATTTTTTTCAATATTTTAGTGTTGTCTGAGTCTGTCAAACATGTCTGAGCCTTCAGATAGACCTTGTTCTTTATGTTCAAAAGCCATGGCAGTACCCCCATTGCATTTATGTTTAAAGTGTGCCAAAACATCTAAGCATTTTAAAGATCATCCAGTGACAATTAAAAATGCTGCCCAAGATGATTCCTTAACGGAGGGTAATGAGGATAGTCCTTCTTCCTTCCCCATGTGTCTACACCAGTTACGCCCGCGCAAGCGATGCCTAGTACCTCTAGCGCATTGGCCCCTATTACTTTACAACAATTAGCAGCAGTAATGGATAATTCCCTTGCAGCATTTTTATCCAAACTGTCAGTTTTTCCAAGAAAGCGCGATAGCTCAGTTTTAAATACAGAGGATGAGCAATCTGAAGCTTTGGATAATTTATCTGTAGTACCCTCACAAAACTCAGAGGTAGCAGTGAGGGAAGGTCTGTCTGAGGGAGAAATTTCTGACACAGGAAAAGTTTCTCAGCAGGCAGAGTCAGATTCTTTAGCGTTTAAATTTAAGCTGGAACACCTCCGCGTCCTGCTTAAGGAGGTTTTAGCTACGCTGGATGATTGTGACCCCATGGTGGTCCCTGAAAAATTGTGTAAAATGGACAGATTTTTAGAGGTCCCTGTATACACTGAGGCATTTCCGATCCCAAAGAGGGTGGCGGATATTGTGACTAAGGAGTGGGAGAGACCAGGTGTACCCTTTGTTCCCCCACCTATCTTTAAGAAAATGTTCCCCATAAACGACCCTAGGCGGGACGCGTGGCAGACGGTCCCTAAGGTAGAGGGGGCTGTTTCAACACTTGCTAAACGTACAACTATACCAATAGAGGACAGTTGTGCTTTCAAAGATCCTACGGATAAAAAATTGGAAGGATTGCTGAAGAAAATTTTTGTTCAGCAAGGTTTTCTTCTTCAACCAATTGCCTGCATTATTCCGGTAACTACTGCTGTGGCTTTTTGGTTCGAAGCCTTTGAGGAGTCGCTCCAAAGGGAGACTTCATACGATGAGGTCATGGATAGAATTCATGCTCTAAAGCTGGCTAATTCTTTTATCACTGATGCCGCTCTCCAATTAGCTAAGCTAGCAGCGAAAAATTCAGGTCTTGCCATCATGGCGAGCAGAGCGCTTTGGCTAAAATCATGGTCGGCCGATGTGTTGTCCAAAACGAAACTGTTAAATATTCCCTTCAAGGGGAAGACCCTATTTGGCCCAGAGCGGAAAGAAATTATTTCGGATATCACTGGGGGAAAGGGCCATGCCCTTCCACAAGATAGGCCATTTAAGGCCAAAAACATGGCTAATTTTCGCTCCTTTCGCAACTTCAGGAGCGGACCTGCTGCAACCTCTGCTGCCGCAAAGCAAGATAACGCTTTACAGCCCAAAGCAACCTGGAAACCCTTGCAGGGCTGGAATAAGGGTAAACAGGCCAAGAAGCCTGCTCCTGCTACCAAGACAGCATGAAGGGGTAGCCCCCGATCCGGGATCGGATCTAGTAGGGGGCAGACTTTCTCTCTTTGCTCAGGCTTGGGCAAGAAATGTTCCAGATCCCTGGGCATTAGAAATAGTTGCTATGGGGTACCTTCTAGAATTCAAGGATTCTCCCCCAAGGGGAAGGTTCCACATTTCTCGTTTGTCTTCAGACCAAACAAAGAAACAGGCGTTCTTACGCTGTGTAGAAGATCTACTAAAAATGGGAGTGATACACCCAGTTCCAATTGCAGAACAAGGACTGGGCTTTTACTCAAACCTGTTCGTAGTTCCCAAAAAGGAAGGAACTTTCAGGCCAATCCTGGATCTAAAAATTCTAAACAAATTCCTCAGAGTCCCGTCTTTCAAGATGGAAACCATTCGGACAATCTTGCCGATGATCCAGGAAGGTCAATATATGACTACCGTCGATCTAAAGGATGCGTACCTACATATTCCTATCCACAAAGATCACCATCAGTTCCTAAGGTTCGCCTTTCTGGGAAAACATTACCAGTTTGTGGCCCTTCCTTTCGGGTTGGTCACCGCTCCCAGAATTTTCACAAAGGTGCTAGGGTCCCTTCTAGCGGTACTAAGACCGCGGGGCATTGCAGTAGCACCTTACCTAGACGACATATTAATACAGGCGTCGTCCTTTCACAGAGCCAAGGCTCATACGGACATCGTTCTGGCCTTTCTAAGGTCTCACGGGTGGAAGGTGAACGTAGAAAAGAGTTCTCTGTCCCCGCTCACAAGGGTTCCCTTTCTGGGAACGCTAATAGACTCGGTAGAAATGAAAATCTTTCTGACAGAGGTCAGGAAATCAAAACTGTTGAATACTTGCTGAGTTCTTCATTCCATTCCTCGGCCTTCCGTGGCTCAGTGCATGGAAGTAATTGGTTTAATGGTTGCGGCAATGGACGCAGTCCCTTTTGCCCGAATCCATCTCAGACCACTGCAGCTGTGCATGCTCAAACAGTGGAATGGAGATTACGCAGATTTGTCTCCTCAAATTCAAATGGATCAAAAAACCAGAGACTCTCTTCTCTGGTGGTTGTCTCAAGATCACCTGTCTCAGGGAATGAGTTTCCGCAGACCGGAGTGGATCATTGTCACAACCGATGCCAGTCTGGTAGGCTGGGGTGCGGTCTGGAACTCCCTGAAGGCTCAGGGACTATGGTCTCGGGAAGAATCTCTTCGCCCGATAAACATTTTGGAGCTGAGAGCGATATTCAATACGCTCCAGGCGTGGCCTCAACTAGCAGAGGCCAAATTCATCAGATTTCAGTCGGACAACATCACGACTGTAGCGTACATCAATCATCAGGGAGGAACAAAGAGTTCCCTAGCGATGAAGGAAGTATCCAAGATTATCAAATGGGCGGAGGATCACTCCTGCCATCTATCTGCAATTCACATCCCAGGGGTAGACAACTGGGAGGCGGATTTTCTAAGTCGTCAGACTTTCCATCTGGGGGAGTGGGAACTCCACCCGGAGGTTTTTGCCCAGCTGACCCAGCTTTGGGGCATTCCAGAGTTGGATCTGATGGCGTCCCGTCAGAACACCAAACTTCCCCTTTACGGATCCAGATCCAGGGATCCCAAGGCGGCATTGATAGATGCATTAATAGCGCCTTGGTCATTCAGTCTAGCTTATGTCTTTCCACCGTTTCCTCTTCTCCCTCGGCTAATAGCCAGAATCAAACAGGAGAAGGCTTCGGTAATTCTGATAGCGCCTGCGTGGCCATGCAGGACTTGGTATGCAGACCTAGTGGACATGTCATCGGTCCCACCATGGAAACTGCCATCGAGGCAGGATCTTCTAATCCAAGGTCCTTTCAGGCATCCAAATCTAGTTTCTCTGCAACTGACTGCTTGGAGATTGAACGCTTAATCCTAGCTAAGCGGGGTTTCTCTGAAAACGTTATAGATACTCTGATACAGGCCAGAAAGCCTGTCACCAGAAAAATTTACCATAAGATATGGCGGAAATATCTTTGTTGGTGTGAATCCAAGGGTTACTCTTGGAGTAAGGTTAGGATTCCAAGGATATTGTCTTTTCTCCAAGAAGGTTTGGAGAAAGGTCTGTCAGCTAGTTCCTTAAAGGGACAGATATCTGCTCTGTCTATTATGTTACACAAGCGTCTGGCAGCTGTACCAGACGTTCAGGCGTTTGCTCAGGCCCTAGTTAATGCCTGTATACAGACCTGTGGCTCCTCCATGGAGTCTAAATTTAGTTCTTTCAGTTCTTCAAGGGGTTCCGTTTGAACCTTTGCATTCCATAGATATCAAGTTATTATCTTGGAAAGTTTTGTTTTTAGTAGCTATTTCTTCTGCTCGGAGAGTTTCAGAATTGTCTGCTTTACAGTGTAATTCTCCCTATCTGGTGTTCCATGCAGATAAGGTTGTTTTGCGTACTAAACCTGGTTTCCTTCCAAAGGTGGTTTCTAATAAGAATATTAACCAGGAAATCATTGTTCCTTCTCTGTGCCCTAATCCAGTTTCTAAGACGGAACGACTGTTGCACAATCTTGATGTGGTTCATGCTTTAAAGTTCTATTTAAAAGCAACTAAAGATTTCAGACAAACATCATCCTTGTTTGTTGTGTATTCTGGTAAGAGGAGAGGTCAGAAAGCGACTGCTACCTCTCTTTCATTCTGGCTGAAAAGCATCATCCGATTGGCTTATGAGACTGCTGGAAAGCAGCCTCCTGAACGAATTACAGCTCATTCCACCAGAGCTGTGGCTTCCACATGGGCTTTCAAGAATGAGGCTTCTGTTGAACAGATTTGTAAGGCAGCGACTTGGTCTTCACTGCATACATTCGCCAAATTTTACAAATCCGATACTTTTGCTTCTTCTGAGGCTATTTTTGGGAGAAAGGTTTTGCAAGCAGTGGTGCCTTCCTTTTAGGTTACCTGACTTGTTCCCTCCCTTCATCCGTGTCTTATTGCTTTGGTATTGGTATCCCACAAGTAAGGATGAATCCGTGGACTGAAAACACCAAGTAAGAGAAAACAGAATTTATGCTTACCTGATAAATTACTTTCTCTTACAGGTGTATTCAGTCCACGGCCCGCCCTGATATTTAAGTCAGGTTCAAATTTAATTTACAATAACTACAGTCACCACTGCACCCTATGGTTCTCCTTTTTCTCCTAACCGTCGGTCAAATGACTGGGGGGGGGCGGAGCCTGAGGGGAGCTATATGGACAGCTTTGCTGTGTGCTCTCTTTGCCACTTCCTGTAGGGATTGAGAATATCCCACAAGTAAGGATGAATCTGTTGACTGAATACACCTGTAAGAGAAAGTAATTTATCAGGTAAGCATAAATTCTGTTTTTTATATTATTAGAGCATTAGAATTATATGTTTAAATTACAAGATTTCTTCATTTCATTTGTTTTTCCCTTAGTCCACATAAAAGTCAGAGGGCCATATCAGTTTCTTTAGCTTTCTGGCTAAATCTCCTGATTACCAAGGTTTACTTGGAGGCAAGATAGTCTTTTTCAAAATGCATTATTGCTCTTTTTTCTAGATTCTTCTTGAATTTTTTTTGAATAATAAGGATTATAATTAATACAATTGCAAGAGAGCAGGGGGGGAGGGTCAAGTGAGTGAGGCATGAGAATGGCTGCATGAACCAGGATCTCCCTCTGAGCTGAGGCTTCTGTGCCTGACATACAAAACACAGTGCAGCTAAACAATTATTCGTTGAGCTGCAGTAGCTCTGGAACACTAACAGACCTTTGTGAGCTTCTCCAAGCAATGCGCCACCCAGTATCTGCCGTTGTGGCCTTGTCCTTCGTGCTGATGATGCAGGCTGCATCTTAACATGCTCAAACTACTATAAGGGCGCACATCATCTTAGGCATTACAGACCAGCCACTCTTTTAGGAACTTCACACTGGGTAGCATAAAATATGAGGGTGAATGTGAGACCCTTAAATAATACTTATTCTCTATGTCAGCAACACACACTCCTTCCTAACTGTAATACTTAATGGCTGCTCACTCCATTTTTTAAGGTGAAAAGCCTGCAAGTTACTGCAATATAGTATTTTCCAGCTCCTATTCTATTTGTGGGAATAATCAGGGTTTGATATGTATGTGTTTTGAAGTAAAAAAAAGCAGTTCTGGGAAGCGCTAGTAAAAATCAGCTAAAACCAAAAGTTTGGATCTATAGTATTTTAAAAACCTAAAATCTTATAGAAATATTGCTAAAATATAAACAAAAATATGGTTCTCTCTATTGAACAAAATAAAATAAATAAGTAAAAGAGTAAAAAAGATAAATAGCATCAAACAAAATACTTTTCCTTCCTATGATAGGGAGAGTCCATGACTTCTTTCCTTACTGTTGGGAAATACAACACCCCAGCCAAAGGCTTACATATCCCTCCCACTTCCTCATTACCCCAGTCATTCTTTGCCTTTCATCACGTTAAGAGAAGATTCAGAGAGTCCTGAAAAAGTGTATCTGCCCTTTTTCAGGACTGGAGTTTTAAGTAGTCATGTCAACCTCTCAGTAAGGGTATTGATGAAAGTTAGAGTCTGGAGATGCAGGGAAAGTTTTTCTGCGAAACCATCCAGACTGTGTGATATTGAGATTATCAGTTGGTATGAACCATATCAACCTGTTGTTATGTGCACAATGGTAGAGTCAGGAAGTGCCTCTTGCATAGTGTGTGTGTGTGTATAGCTTTCTTAATAAAGTTTACAGTTATGAAGACCTGTGCTTTATCTCCTTATATAAAGTGAAAAAGTTATGGAGATTAGGCGCTTAATCTGCAAAAGGGATAAAGGTGTGTATGGAGGTCGTTAGCTAAATATGTAGAAAAAACTGGACCTTGGACAGAATAAGTGAAAAATTCTTCTACAATTTATTTTCAAAATAAAAACATGATAATACCAAGATAAAATAAATCACAATCCCTAAGTGTTGCAACACTATATCGATCAATTCATAAAATTTCTAAAATTCAGATATACATTTGTTTCATACACAAATAAAAGGATTTATCTGCTCTTTTGTATCCTTTGTTCAAAGATTTTAGATAGAATGTATTCTTTTATTTCAACACAATTAATAATATTTGTCTCTATTTGATATTTTATATCTATATTTCACCAACTTTAAAATTACAAATATGTAGCAAAAACTAACAATTAGTTAAAACAATTTAAATGCAAGATTATAAATGGTGTCCCCACAATGGCTGTTTACTTATATTGGTTGTAATTTTGTGTATCTAAAAAGTTCATCAAAGCATTTGTAAGTAATTGGAGATAAATTACTGAGGGCTGTGTTCTTTATCCTTATATTTATGTTGTGATATATTACGGTTTCACAGTTACCTCTTTGTATCCTCAGTGAGCTTAATTTGTAGAAAAGGAATGTTCCAAACAGTGTTTAGGGGTGATTTTCTTACCCTCTCTTGTGAGCTGTTACTACTCACGGCTTCCCAGCGGTTCCTATGTGTCCTCAGTTTGACTCTCAGACAAGGGGTTCCGGTAGGTAATTTTCTTTGTGTTACCTTGTCACTGGTCTTTGTAGAAGTGCTCTGATTACAGCACCAAACTGTAGACAATCCTTTTGTTTCTGTAACTTGCGCAAGTTAGCTTTTGTGTTTGTAGTTCCTCAATCTCCTGCACTTAAGTACTTCTGTACGCAGGAAAAAAACAGGCTTTTTCTTTCTTGGTGTTCACACAGATATCAACATGTTTCGCCAGCAACCCTGGCTTTATCAAGATCAGGAAGTGCCTC